>NC_041383.1:451731700-451803132 GCF_002162155.2 Triticum dicoccoides
CGACAGACGAGCGAGCCACCGCCTTGGACAGCCAGATCTGGGAGCAGAGGAAACCCCCAGACCGAGCAAGGCAGCGGGCTCGAGCCTCCAGAGCGCTGCACTGACCATCACCTCCGCGACGACCCACCGTCTCCCATATGCAGCCATGGGCCGCTGGCCGAGGAAGCCGCCACCCCAAGGGAGCCAGATCTGGCACTGGAGCTAGGGATGAAAATGGAGTGGAGACTTTCCGTTTTTCCGGAGGTAAAATGGAAACGGAGAGGAAATATGAAAACGGAAACGGAAATTTGCAAAATGAAAGTGGAAATGGAATTTTTTATGCGGAAATGGAAACAAAAACAAAACGGTGTTTTCCAATGGAACATGCATGAAAATGGAACTTTTTGTTTCCATGAGTATGAAATTTCGGTTTTTACTATAGATCTATAGCTGCTTTGTAGCACAACCACCAAAGAGAACACAATGACACAATTAGTAGAGAGGCCCAACTTCTACTACCACACATGTACTCAGGTGGACGCTATATGCAATTGTCCGGTACTACTTCAATACTACGCTAAGTTGCTAACATAATGATATTATTTTGTAGCCATGTTAACAACTCATTAAATTTGTTTTTTGTGTATACTTCTGATTCAAGGGGTTTTTAAGTTCTGATCAATGCCTATTTTTGTTTCCATATCCGCTCTGTATTCGGTCCGTGTCTGTTTTCGGTAGTATCTGTTTCCGTATTCATTTTCGGGGTTTCTGTATTCGTTTCCGCTTCTGAAAAAAAAGTGAAATCAAATATGATAGCACTCAGTTCCGTCCGTTTCCGCGGCGAGTCCCCGGGCGACCAGCCACCCACGCCACCACGTCGCCCGCGTCGCCGATCAGTGCCACCCCGCCGGCACGCGCCTCCGGATGCACGCGAGTCCCCGCCGCCAGAACGCGCCCCGCGCCGCCACGCCCCGCCGGGAGGACGAACAACCGTCCCTGCCGCCGCCAGCGCTGCGTGAGCTTTGCCCGGCGTCGCCCTCCAGCAGCGGGAGGAGGAGAAAGAGGATGAGGGTGGAAGTAGCCGGCGGCGGCTAGGGTTTCTCCTGGGCCGCCCGTGCGGGAGCGACATGGGAGCGAGCGGGCGGTGTGATCACAAAGCAAAATTTGACTTGTATCCAAGTGAAAATCCTTGATCACCTGCTCCTCCGTGCGGCTGTCACCCGCAACATAATCGCCGCTAAATGGCGCTGGCGCTGCTCGTGCTCGATCTGTAGAACAATTTTCGAAGCTTGGGTTCAAAACATTGCGGCCTTGGACTGATTCGTTCTAATCCTTTTTCTCCTTCTTGCTGGTGCACTCCAGCTTTAGCGCCACGAGCTGCCGAGTCTTGTTTTTTTAAAAGAGACATCAGAAGACATATATCTGAAATTTATCAAGAAAATGCCGAAGGGCCTATTGCCGGTCTTTATTAGAGGGAAGAAACATCAGTACAGGTTGTGTACAGTCTAAGCGAGCTAGACTGAAGACCTGTGATTACAAGCCACTCTAGGGTTACAACCCCAGTTACAGCATATCAGCACAGAGAAACTATGTAACAGCGGAGCTAGTCCGGTAATTCAGCAATGCATCCGGCTGCTCTCCATATGGCTATGTCCTCTTTGCACAAGTCCAGCACCCTGTTGCACGAGCTGGCCAGCTGATCGAAGACCCTCGAGTTCCTTTCCTTCCATATCCTCCAATATAACAAGATCACCACTGTGTCAAAATTACTCCTTGCAGGTTTGGGAATCGACGCCCTGGCCTGTATCCACCAATCTTCCGTGGAGGTGAATCTGTCATCCGGCCCCTCGAAATCTACCCCAGTCCATGATTTAAAACAAAACCACAACTGCTGTGTGAAAAGGAGATGCGCATAGGACGAGGATCCCCTGACTTTGGCTAACCTGCCATTGAAACACTGACACATGGGTCCCACCAAGCATGGGCCCACTTGTCAGCGACACAAAGGCAGGGTAAGCCAGGGTTAAGCACGTCAGAGGATCTGTGTCCATGTGCATAACGGGCGGGAGCCGTTGGAGGGCCAGTTCCTGCGCTCCAGGTTGTCTGCCGTGAGGCATCTTCTATGAACCGCAAGCCACGTGAAAAATTTGCATCGAGGCAGAGCTTTGGATTTCCAGATCGGTAAGATGCAAAGCTAGTGTTCCCCAAGAAGAACAACTGGTAGGGGCTCTTGACTGAGAATTGACGATCGTCCGTCCGGGTCAAGGGCCAGTATGATGAAAAGACAATTGGGCGCACACAGGCTACTACTCTACAGAATAAAATTACATTGCAAAATGTATTAGCTTTCTTCTTTGACCTTATCGTATGCTGTTCGTCGGAGATTGAAAATTACAATGAATCAACAGTGAAGGAATAAGACACTTACCTTCGCCATACCAGAATTAAAGACCGTAATTTTTTTTCGCGAATACGCAAAGCTTATGTATCTTTTCATTGATAGAAGGGGTAGAATGAGTACATAGAGATACAACACATGACACAAACGCAGGCAGGCGTGAACATGGTGCCCGGAGCAGAGAGACAAGGGATGCTCGGCCCGAACAGAAGATACATCACAACTAGACCTACCAAGCCCGAACCACGGGCGACAATGCCGAACCAACAAGAATTCCAACATCACCCGAACCATCACCGGGGACACCGCGAGCAAGCTAGATAGCGCCTTCAAGAAGGAAGACGACGTCGAGACGCCGTCGCTATCCGGTCCGAGGTAACCAGACCTAGGGTTTCCCCTGAGCTCGAAGAGGGGCAAAGCTGAAGGCCTTGGAAGTGCCTCCAAGAAGGAAACGACACCCGCGGGCGCCGTCGCTGCCAGCACCGGAAAACCGAGCAGGGATCTCTCTCTGGCCTGAAGCTGAGCAATCCCATCACTGTCGAGTCTGGAATCGAAGATGAGAAAGTCCATGTTGGCCGGAATCACCACGTCGGGAAGGGGTTGGCGGGGCTACACTTGCCGTCGGAGGGTGGCACCGCCCCCGCACCCACGAGCGTTGGATCCAGCAAAAGGGGAGGCTTTGAGGCCTCTGGGGTAGGGCAGGCGACGAAGTGAGCCACACGGAGGGCATGGGACGACGGCGTCCAGCAATGCCGACAAACTAGGACTGGAGAGACGCAGATCCGAGCTGCCGTGGCCTTAGCCACCGAGACATCGGCGCGCCAGGTAAGCTGGAAGGGACGCAGCTACCTGATGACCGAGGCTGGAGCTGCTCGGCAAAGAACACCAGATGCGAAGGACACCGGACAGACGCGGGCCTAAGCCGTCGGGACCGGAACAATGCCATCGGGTGCCCGCCGTGAGGAGCTCCATGTCTGCCACAACCACAGATGCATCACCACGTCCCCGCGAGAGCACTCACCGTGGCTCGGGGAGGAGGAGGGCCGCCCGTCGGCCGGCAAGCTCGTGCAGCAGCTGGTGGAGGGCGCGCCGGGTGGGGTCCCGGGTAGGAGGCGCAGCAGGGAGGGCGCGCCCGCCGCGAGGAGGCCGGTCGGGGAGCAGCACGACCGGCTGGGGAGGGCCCAGATCCAATTGGAGGCAGACCGGGACGACGAGCCACGAGCCAGGGCGAGGCCACCCGCGGCAGCAGCAGGCCAGGGAAGAGCCGCAGGGAGCCGCCGAGGGAGGCCGCCTCCGCCGGTGGGGCCCGCCGGCGCCGCCAGAGACGGATCTGGGGGACGTGGCGGGTCAGGAGGCCAGCTGAGCAGGAGGAACGGCCCCGCCGCCGCCATCCCAGGGCCCGGCGCGGCTTCCCCGGCCGGCCCTCCGGTGACAGCAGCTGAGGTAGGCGGGAGGAGGGGTGGCGGGCCAGCGGCGGCTGGGATCCCCCGTGTCGCCCAGGTCGGGCGACGCGAGGGTCGGGCTGTGCCTACAATCGCTGCTCGACTTTTGAGACGAGATTTATTTGTCATTGAAGAAGCATTTGTTGAAGCATCATCCCACGCAGAGCAACTCACATTCCATCACCACCGGTGGAAGATATCAAAATCGTCGCAAGATGGCTAGCCAATTGTTTTCCTTGAAGGACACACCAACTATCAACTTGTGAAGAGAACAAATAGATTTGAGACACCAACTCTTACAGGCCTATTGACGAAGCCGGATGGCGTGGTAGAGAGAGACCGAAGGTACCTTATTCCAATATGACATCGCCGCCACACTTAGTCGATGTCACCGGAGAAACAAAACCTAAGAGTAAAAATGGGAACGAACGGATGGGTCCCCACTATTCTCACCATCAGACGGGAAAGAGAAGGAGGTACGATGTGGCAGCGTTCGGAAAAAACTTGAAGACAACCACTAGGGTTGAGAGAGGCTGCCCTAAGGTATGCACTGCATGCAAAACTCTAAATAGGTGCGGGACGACGAGATCGAACAAGAAGTCTATGCATTCGAAGGGAACCACAATAACCACTAGGCTATCTTCTCAACTTGTGCACGCATGCTTTATTTTCCTTTTTATTTTTTTCTTCAGTTCATTTTTTTTTCAGATCTTCAGTTTGCAGACTTTTTTATTCGTTTCTTCTTTTTCCTTTTTCAATTTTTCTTTTCATTACGCGGATTTGTTTCAAATTCGTGATTTTTTGTTCAAAATCCATGAACTTTCTTTCAAATTCGCAACTTCTTCTTCAAAATTGATGAACTTCTTTTCCCCAAATCCATGAACTTTTAATCAAATTTTGTGCAAATTGCACGAACTTTTTTTTCAAATTCGAGTGCACTTTTTTAAAAATTGATGAATTTTTTTCAAAATCAACGAACTTTTTAAAAAATTGATAAACAAAATCTATTCGATGAACTTTTTTTTAATTGGTGAATCGTTTTACAAAATTTGATAAACTTTTTTAAAAAACCGACAAACCTTTTTCAGTTCTTTGTGAATTTTTTTGAAAATTGATGAAATTTTTTGGAAGTTGTTGAACTTTTTTTCAAAATTGATGGAATGTTTCTTTGAGTTCTTTGTGAACTTTTTTGAAAATTGATGAACTTTTTTGGAAGTTGTTGAACTTTTTTTTTCAAAATTGATGGAATTTTTCTAATTATGTGAACTTTTTTCAAAATCCATAAACTTTTTGAATTATCTTTTTCTAAAAAAGTTTTTTTCCCAAAATGCCAATGTCAGCAGCATACCGATCAACCGTGACTAGTCAACCCACGAACCCAGCGAACTGTTTCTTTTAGTGAACCAATGAACGAAACGATCCCCGAGCAAAGTGAATCGCTCCCGTTGGGCCGGCCCAGGAGGGGTAGCGCGCGGGAGCTGTTTCTCCTAACATGCGCCAGAAGCACATAAGAGCTCCCTTTGTAACTCCTATTGTTTTTGCCCGTTGATGCTAAATGAAACATTTAGATGGGCTGTTTTGGCCCACAAGTGACTTTTCAGAAATAAAAAAACTTTGTAAATAATTAGTTCCCTTTGTCCGGAACTAACTGTCAGTTAAACATATATATCTAGCACCGAAGTACGTCTAAATACATCTGTTTGTGTGACACTTAGTATGAGAGGGAAGGAGTACAATATTGCTTGAAGTTACATCGGTAAAATGCATCTTATTATAGATTGGATGCTATAATTTTTGTGACATACTCCTTCCGTCTGAAAAACCTTGTCTCTCAAATGGATGTATTCAGCACCAAGTTAGTGCTAGATACATTCATTCGAGAGAGAAGTTTGGGACAAGCTTTTTCGGATGGAGTACAAGATGTTTTGTTGGTCAAACTTAAGGTCAAAATTAAACCTTGAAGCCTTCCTGTTGTGTCCTATCCTAACCCTAGGTGGATAGCGTAAACTCTCCCATCTAGACTTCACTGGCAAACCCGTGGATTTGCCTCCCCGCTGCCTGCTGCTTCGGTGGGCGTTGGTTGGGAGCAGTACTGCAGGATGGTCCAAACACGATAGTACAATCAGAGACCCTTCGATGAAACTGTGTGTGGTGCATTAATCGCAAATGGTGATGTAATAAAATCGTCAAGAAAGATACAAAGACGTTTGCGGTGACGGGGACATCAAACATGATTCAGATTATAGTTGCGTGTGTGATGCGTGGCATACAGTTCACTCGAATAAACTGTTTGCGATGAGCTTAACAACAGAAACGGGCAGCCAGATAAAAGTGTGTGCGATATACGACATACAGTTCACTTGGATGAACTGTTTGTGATTAGGCAACACAACAAAAACGGTCAGCCAGATCAAAGTGTGTGTGATAGAGGGCATACAGTTCACTCAGATGAACTGTTTGCGTTGAGCCAAGAGAACAGAAATATTTCAACTTAACAAGATGGGTGTGATACATGGCAAACAGGTCCGTAATTAGAAATGTGTGTGAAGACCGATAATAACACAGACGATTGCTGCTAATAAGTCATGTATGTTGTGGGCAAATGCTTCCCGATATACAATTGTCAGCCATTGGTGAATTCATGACCGACGGTTTCCCTAGTATTGTCTGTGTGCGATGTGATTACATATAGAACAACAATATATATACTTATAAGGACATGATTGCATAACCAAATTAAACATGCAATTATATAGGTGGCTAATACACACATGACATTTGCACACACCAAAGTAAACTATTACATGCATAATTAACTAGGATAAACAATCATCTGATCATCATCTACTTCTTCTTGTGATGCTTGCTGCCACTGCTGAAAGAACATGTGGTGCCCCCATGTTTGGTTTTGGTAATTGATGACAATTTCTATGGACTAATGGTTGCCTTGAGTTATATTTGAAGGATTTGTCCATAGGTTTTTCTTGAAGTCCATGTGTTGGTTTCAAGGAGTTTATGTGTTGACCAAGGTGCTATTAAGGATTTATCCAAAGATTGGTCATGTGTGAGTTGAGCTTATTGCAAGCATGTCTTGAAGAAGATGATTATGTGAACATTCATGTTTACCTTCAAGACATCATCTTAATGGAGAGAGTTGGAAAGATTCAAGGTTGATCAAGACTATGTACAAAGAGTGATCCAAGTTGATCAACACACAAAGCGTAGAAGATGTATCGAGAGGGATCAAGTGATCCCATGGTATGGTAAGCATTGTCCATTACGCTGAAGGAAATATGCCCTAGAGGCAATAATAAAGTTATTATTTATTTCCTTATTTCATGATAAATGTTTATTATTCATGCTAGAATTGTATTAACCCGAAACTTAGTACATGTGTGAGTACATAGACAAAACATAGTGTCCCTAGTATGCCTCTACTTGACTAGCTTGTTAATCAAAGATGGTTATGTTTCCTAACCATAGACATGTGTTGTCATTTGATGAACGGGATCACATCATTAGGAGAATTATGTGATGGACATGACCCATCCGTTAGCTTAGCATTATGATCGTTTCAGTTTATTGCTACTGCTTTCTTCATGACTTATACACGTTCCTCAGACTATGAGATTATGCAACTCCCGAATACCGGAGGAACACCTTGTGTGCTATCAAACGTCACAACATAACTGGGTTATTATAAAGATGCTCTATAGGTGTCTCCGAAGGTGCTTGTTGCGTTGGCATAGATCGAGATTATGATTTGTCACTCAGTGTATCGGAGAGGTATCTCTGGGCCCTCTCGGTAATTTTCATCACTATAAGCCTTGCAAGCATTGTAACTAATGAGTTAGTTGCAGGACAAAGTATTACGGAACGAGTAAAGAGACTTGCCGATAACGAGATTGAACTAGGTATGATGATATCGACGATCGAATCTCGGGTAAGTAACATACCGATGACAAAGGGAACAACGTATGTTGTTATGCGGTTTGACCGAGAAAGATATTCATAGAATATGTAGGAACCAATATGAGCATCCAGGTTCGGCTATTGGTTATTGACCAAAGATGTGTCTCGGTCATGTCTACATAGTTCTCGAACCCGTAGGGTCCGCACGCTTAACGTTCGATGACGATTGGTATTATGAGTTTATGTGATTTGATGTACCGAAGGTTGTTCGGAGTCCCAGATGAGATCACAGACATGACGGGGAGTCTCGAAATGGTCGATACATGAAGATTGATATATTGGACCATGTTGTTCGGACACCAGAAGTGTTCCAGTTAGTTTGGATAAAACCGGAGTGCCGGAGGGTTACCGGAAACCCCCGGGAAGTAATGGGCCTTAGTGGGCCTATAGGGGAGAGAGAGGGCCGCACCAGGAGGTGCCCCCCCAAGGGGAGTCCGAATAGGACAAGGGGAGGGGGGTGCGGCCCCTCTTTGCCTCTCCCTCTCCTTCTCCTTCCTTCTTCTCCTAGTTGGACTAGGAAAGGGGGAACCTACTCCTACTTGAAGTAGGTTCCCCCCTGGGCGCGCCCCTTGTGGCCGGCCGTCCCCCTCCTCTCCTCCTTTATATACGGGGGAGGGGGACACCCCATAGACACACAAGTTGATCTTTAGCCGTGTGCGGTGCCCCTCTCCACAATTTTGCACCACAGTCATATCGTCGTAGTGCTTAGGGGAAGCACTGCGCCGGTAACTTCATCAATACCGTCACCATGCCGTCGTGCTGACGAAACTCTCCCTCGGCCTCAGCTGGATCTAGAGTTCGAGGGATGTCACCGAGCTGAACTTGTGCAGATCACGGAGGTGCCGTGCGTTCAGTACTTGATCGGTTGGATTGCAAATACGTTCGACTACATCAACCGCGTTACTTAACGCTTCCGCTTTCGGTCTACGAGGGTACGTGGACACACTCTCCCCTCTCGTTGCTATGCATATCCTAGATAGATCTTGCGTGATTGTAGGATTTTTTTTAAATTACCGCGTTCCCCAATAGTGGCATCCGAGCCAGGTCTATGCGTAGATGTTATATGCACGAGTAGAACACAAAGAGCTGTGGGCGATAATAGTCATACTGCTTACCACCAATGTCTTACTTTGATTCGGCGGTATTGTTGGATGAAGCGGCCCGGAATGACATTACATGACCGCATTCATGAGACTGGTTCTACCTACGTGCTTTTGCACAAAGGTGGCTAGCGGGATTCTGTTTCTCCAACTTTAGTTGAATCAAGTTTGACTACGACCGGTCCTTGTTGAAGGTTAAAACAACACACTTGACGAAAAATTGTTGTGGTTTTGATGCGTAGGTAAGAACGGTTCTTGCTAGAAGCCCGTAGCAGCCACGTAAAACTTGCAACAACAAAGTAGAGGACGTCTAACTTGTTTTTGCGGGGCTTGCTGTGATGTGATATGGTCAAGGCATGATGTGATATAAATTGCTGTATGAGATGATCATGTTTTGTAACAAAGTTATCAGCAACTGGCAGGAGCCATATGGTTGTCGCTTTATTTTATGCAATGCAATCGCCATGTAATTGTTTTACTTTATCACTAAGCGGTAGCGATAGTCGTAGTAACAATAGTTGGTGAGACAACAATGATGCTACGATGGAGATCAAGGTGTCGCGCCGGTGACGATGGAGATCATGACGATGCTTCGGTGATGGAGATCATGAGCACAAGATGATGATGGCCATACCATGTCACATATTATGATTACATGTGATGTTTATCTTTTATGCATCTTATTTTTCTTAGTACGACGGTAGCATTATAAGATGACCCCTTACTAAATTTCAAGGTATAAGTTTTCTCCCTAAGTACGCACCGTTGCTACAGTTCGTCGTGCCGAGACACCACGTGATGATCGGGTGTGATAAGATCTACATTCACATACAACTGGTGCAAGCCAGTTTTGCACATGTAGAATACTCGGGTTAAACTTGACGAGCCTAGCATATGCAGATATGTCCTCAGAACACTGGAGACCGAAAGGTCGAGCGTGAATCATATAGTAGATATGATCAACATAGAGATGTTCACCATTGAAAACTACTCCATCTCACGTGATGATCGGACATGGTTTAGTTGATATGGATCACGTGATCATTTAGATAACTAGAGGGATGTCTATCTAAGTGGGAGTTCTTAAGTACTACGATTAATTGAACTTTAATTTATCATGAACTTAGTCCTAATAGTATTTTGCAAATTATGTTGCAGATCAATAACTCGCGTTGTTGCTTCCCTATGTTTTTATATGTGTTCCTAGAAAAAACTAAGTTGAAAGATGATAGTAGCAATGATGCATGATATGTCTCCAACGTATCTACTTTTCCAAACACTTTTGCCCTTGTTTTGGACTCTAACTTGCATGATTTGAATGAAACTAACCCGGACTGACGCTATTTTCAGCAGAACTGCCATGCTGTTGTTTATTGTGCAGAAAACAGAAGTTCTCGGAATGACTTGAAAATCCACGGAGATAACTTTTGGAAAATATAAAAAATACTGGCGAAAGAATCAAGGCCAGGGGGCCCACACCCTGTCCACGAGGGTGGGGGGGCGCGCCCCCTCCCCTGGGTGCGCCCCCTTGTCTCGTGGGCCCCCTGATGCTCCACCGGCCTCAAATCCAACTCTATATATTCGTTTCGCGGAGAGAAAAATCAGAGAGAAAGTTTCATCGCGTTTTACGACACGGAGCCGCCGCCAAGCCCTAATCTCTCTTGGGAGGGCTGATCTGGAGTCCGTTCGGGGCTCTGGAGAGGGGGATTCGTCGCCATCGTCATCATCAACCATCTTCCATCACCAATTTCATGATGCTCAACGCTATGCGTGAGTAATTCCATCGTAGGCTTGCTGGACGGTGATGGGTTGGATGAGATTTACCATGTAATCAAGTTAGTTTTGTTAGGGTTTGATCCCTAGTATCCACTATGTTCTGAGATTGATGTTGCTATGAATTTGCTATGCTTAATGCTTGTCACTAGGGCCCGAGTGCCATGATTTCAGATCTGAACCTATTATGTTTTCATGAATATATGTGAGTTCTTGATCCTATCTTGCAAGTCTATAGTCACCTATTATGTGTTATGATCCGACAACCCCGAAGTGACAATAATCGGGATACTTCTCGGTGATGACCGTAGTTTGAGGAGTTCATGTATTCACTAAGTGCTAATGCTTTGGTCTGGTTCTCTATTAAAAGGAGGCCTTGATATCCCTTAGTTTCCATTAGGACCCCGCTGCCACGGGAGGGTAGGACAAAAGATGTCATACAAGTTCTTTTCCATAAGCACATATGACTATATTCGGAATACATGCCTACATTACATTGATGTACTGGAGCTAGTTCTGTGTCACCCTATGTTATAGCTATTACATGAGGAATCACATCCGACATAATTATCCATCACTGATCCAATGCCTACGAGCTTTTTACATATTGTGCTTCGCTTATTTACTTTTTCCTTGCTACTGTTACAACTGCTACAAAACTTCTATCTTTACTTGCCACTGTTACCATTACTATCATACTACTTTGCTACTAAATACCTTGATGTAGATACTAAGTTATCCAGGTGTGGTTTGAATTGATAACTCAACGGCTAATACTTGAGAATATTCTTTGGCTCCCCTTGTGTCGAATCAATAAATTTGGGTTGAATACTCTACCCTAAAAAACTGTTGCAATCCCCTATACTTGTGGGTTATCAAGACTATTTTCTGGTGCCGTTGCCGGGGAGCATAGCTCTATTCTTTGAGTCACTTGGGATTTATACTGCTGATCACTATGAAGAACCTGAAAGACGCAAGAACTAAGATTTTCCCCTCAACTACGAGGGGAGGTAAGGAACTGCCATCTAGCTCTGCACTAGATTCTCCTTCTGTTATGAGTAAGCTTGCGACACCTAAACCTGCTACTGCTATAAATTCTGATATGTCACATGTTATTGATGATGCCACTTCTTCTATGCATGATACTTATGATGAAACTACTTCTATGCTTGATACTACTTTGCCACTAGGTGAATTTGTTGATGAACAACTTGCTAGGGTTAGAGAGAATGAAATTATTGATGATAGTGATGATGAAGGTTCTCCCCCTAAGTATGAATTGCCTGTTGTTCCTGAGGGTTATGTTATGGATGAAGAAACTGCTAGAGTTCTTTTTGCTTGCATGATATAAACCGACATAACTTGTATATCATTGGTGTTGATAGCACGATGTAAATCCACAGAAGGTTGAGGTGACTGCGGCGGGTTATAAATGATCCCGTATGAGCCGTGTCAGCAACTCGGCCAATGGTTCCTTCCAACTGGCGATTTGAAGTTAACCAAACTATAGTGGCGGCGACTTGTGCGCCTGCCCATTGAGCCATCCAGTGCAAACGGTGGTTGATAGTATATGATAATTTGCCTCCTTTTTGTTGAAAGAAAACCGGGCTACCCAAGCTGTGACTTGCTCATACTCAATAAACAGCTCATGCAGACTGGTGCGGCCCGGTATGTTGATGTAGACCAGGCCGCGAGAGACGGATGACAAAAACGACCGCAACATCAGAGGCAGCTCGGATAGATGAGCTAGACTTAAACAGAAAACTCTGAATGCTAGGATGAAATATGACCCTGCTTTTGCTACTTCACCTATCTTTGTTAATGATAAGGATTATGAATTCTCTGTTGATACTGAGATAATTACTTTGGTTGAATCTGATCCTTTTTATGGCTATGAATTTGAAACTGTTGTGGCACATCTTACCAAGTTGAATGATATAGCCACCCTGTTTACTAATGATGAGAAGTCTTGCTACTATTATATCCTTAAGATATTTCCATTCTCATTAAAGGGTGATGCTAAAACTTGGTTTAATTCTCTTGATCCTGGTTGTGTGCGTAGTCGCCAGGATATGATTTATTACTTCTCTGCTAAATATTTCCCTGCTCATAAGAAACAAGCTGCCTTGCGGGAAATATATAATTTTTTGCAAATCGAAGAAGAGAGTCTCCCACAAGCTTGGGGGAGGCTTCTCCGATTACTTAATGCTTTGCCTGATCATCCTCTTAAGAAAAATGAAATACTTGATATCTTTTATAATGGACTAACCGATGCTTCCAAGGACCACTTGGATAGTTGTGCTGGTTGTGTTTTCAGGGAAAGAACAATCGACCAAGCTGAATTGCTATTGAATAATATGTTGACTAATGAAAATAATCGGACTCTTCCTGAGGCAATTCCTGAGGCAATTCCTAAGCCAATTGAGCCAACTCCTAATCCTATTCCTAAACCAACTCCAAAGAAGAGGGGTGTTCTATTTCTCAGTCCCGAGGATATGCAAGAGGCAAAGAAATCAATGAAAGAAAAAGGTATTAAAGCTGAAGATGTTAAGAATTTACCTCCTATTGAAGAAATACATGGTCTTAATATACCGCCTGTTGAAGAAACACATTGTCTTGATAACCCGACACAGGTAGTAAAGGTAAATTCTCTCTATAGATATGATAAAGTTGAAATCCCATCTACTAAATTTCATAGCCAATGTTTAGATGAATTTGATGACTTTATGGCTAGACAAGAAAGTTTTAATGCTTATGTTGGTAGAGAATTAAAGAGTAATGCTTTCGAGATTGGACGCTTGAGTGATTATATGGCTAGAGTTAAAGGTGAACTTAAACTCATTAGCAAATATGCTTCTATGGTTACCACTCAAGCAGAGCAAGTACTTGAAGCTCAAAGTGATTTGCTTGATGAGTTAAATAATAAACATGATTTTGCTGTTAGAGTGGCTACTAGAACTGGTAGAATGACTCAGGAACCTTTGTATCCTGAAGGCCACCCTAAGAGAATCGAGCAAGATTCTTAGAGAAATAATTTAAATGCACCTAGTCCTTCTATAAAGAAGAAAAAGAAAAATGATAGGACTTTGCATGCTTCTAGTGAACCTGTTGTAGACACACCTGAGAATCCCAGTGATATTTCTATTTCTGATGCTGAAACACAATCTGGTGATGAACATGAACCTAGTGATAATGTTAATGATAATGTTCATGTTGATGCTCAATCTAGAAATACTAATGATGTAGAGATTGAACCTGCTGTTGATCTTGATAACCCACAATCAAAGAATCAACGTTATGATAAGAGATATTTTGTTGCTAGGAAGCACGGTAAAGAAAGAGAACCATGGGTTCAGAAACCCATGCATTTCCTCCTAAACCATCCAAGACAAAGGATGATGAGGATTTTGAGCACTTTGCTGAAATGATTAGACCTATCTTCTTACGTATGCACTTAACTGATACGCTTTAAGTAAATCCGTATGCTAAATACATGAAGGATATCATTACAAATAAAAGAAAGATACCGAAAGTTGAAATTTCCACCATGCTTGTTAATTATACTTTTAAGGGTGGGATACCAAAGAAACATGGAGATCCAGGGGTACCAACTATACCATGCTCCATTAAATGAAACTATGTTAAAACTACTTTATGTGATCTTGGAGCCGGTGTTAGTGTTATGCCTCTCTCTTTATATCATAGACTTGAATTGAATAAGTTGACACCTACTGAAATATCTTTGCAAATGGCCGATAAATCAACTGATATACCTGTCGGTATCCGTGAGGATGTGCCTGTTGTGGTAGCAAATGTCACTATCTTAACAGATTTTGTTATTCTTGATATTCCCGAGGACGATAGTATGTCGATTATCCTTGGTAGACCCTTTTTGAATACTGCAGGGGCTGTTATTGATCGCAACAAAGGCAATGCCACTTTTCATGTTAATGGTAATGAGCATACGATACACTTTCCGAGGAAACAACCTCAAGTTCATAGCATCAATTCTATTGGAAAAGTTCCAACTATCATTATTGGAGGTTTTGAATTTCCTCTTCCTATTGTCAAGAAAAAGTATGATATTCTTATTGTTGGGGATGTTCATATCCCTGTTGAGGTAACCTAGTGTTATTCGAAATTTCTACGGTTCCATGTTATTCGGAATGAGTTTGTTAACAAGACTTGATCAACCTTGTTAGTGGATTCCTTTTGATGATCATGAGATGGATGAAACTAGAAGGCACAACCTTCTATACCCTCTTTTTACTTTCTGTTATTTAGAATAAATAAAGCAAAAATAGTATTATTTGTCTGTTTTCTGAATTATCCGTGCAATAAAAAATATCCTGAAAATAGAAGTGCTCCAAATGCCCTGCAAATTTAGTATGATTTTTATGGAATATTTGAGGATTTTAGGCACTGAGAACACAGCAGGGGGGCAAGCACCTGGCCACGAGGGTGGAGGGCGCGCCCACTCCTCCTAGGCACGCCCCATGTCTCGTGGGCCCATGGTGGCCCCCTCGACTTATTCCTACACCCACACACTCCATCTTCCTCCCAAAAAAATCTCCATCCAGCTCAAGCATGAGTTCTAGCTCGTTTTGCTGCGATTTTTGATCTCCTTGATCAAAGCTCCATTCACAAAACTGCTTTGGGAGATTGTTGCTTGGTATGCGACTCCTCCATTGGTCCAATTAGTTTTTGTTCTAGTGATTTATTCATTGCAAATTTTTGCTGCATAGGTGACTCTGTTCTTGAGTTTGCATGTCAAATTTATGAGGTCCCAAGTAATTCTAATGCATGATATAGGCTCTAGGCACTTGTGGGAGTAGTTGCTATCAATCTTGTTTAGGTTGATTCACTTTTATTTTGCAGTTACTAAAAATTTCAGAAATTTTTCAGAGGAAAGAAATATGTCCAGGAGAATGTACCAAGGTGGTTCCTCAACTAAGAGAGGACCTAGGCGTGCTATGCGTGAGCAAGAAAATGAACCACCAAGGGAAGCTGAAGTGTGGTCTTGTGAATGGTCGTTAGAGGATTTTATGGTCAATGCAGGCATTAAGGATGAATTTGACGCATATGTGCGTAATGCCAAGCTTGAGGACTTCATACAAGATAAGTGTCCTCAGTACTACCAGTTGACTGATTCATTCGTGAGAAGGTTTAAATATACATCTTCATGTAATTCTCAAAATGTCCTATTTGATATTTATGATCAATCTTATACCATGGACTTAGAAGATTTTACTACTGCTTGCAAACTCCCACAGTGGGGTAATGTTAATGAACCCCACAAATCTGAATATAAAGACTTCCTTGCTAGTATCACTGTGGGAGAATCTAGGGATATAGCACAAGCTACCATAGGGAGCATTCATTTTCCTGCTATACATTATTTTGCTCTCTTCATTGGTAGATGCATTAACGGTAAAGATGAAGCATGTCACATGTGTGTCCCTGATCATTGTGTCCTCAAGAGTGCTGTATTAGGTAATAAAGATTACAACTTGGGGGCAATAGTTGCACGTAGGTTGCATAATAATGGTATATCTGGAGATTTATTTGGATGAATTTATGCGACCTGTGTTGCTAATTATCTTGGTATATCTCCACGTGAGGGTGATATGGAGTTGCCTGTCGCTTATTTAGATTTTGACGCTATGGCCAGGCATCATTTTCTTATGAGGAATGAACAATTCCTCCAGTATCAACTAATCTTTGACAGACGTCACGCTGTCCATGTTACTCTCCCTGCTCCTTCCCTTTTTGATTACCAGGCAAAATGAAGATATGTTGTCACCAGGGAGGAGGTAGCCGAACACGAGGGGAGAGCAGAGGCAGCTCGCCAACATGCTGCAGCTCAGGATGCGTTGGCTGCTGCATCTCCGTACGACCCCAGTTATAACTTCGGATATCAGCCAATCTATCCTTGGCATTAGACCAACTTAGGCCAAAAGCCTAAGCTTGGGGGAGTATGTATTTCTCAACGACTTTACTTTCATGTTCACACACTATTCTAGTTGTCGGTGCTCATAGTCTTTCATTGTATTATCCATGCTACTTTAATTTCTTTTTCTAGCTTTCTTCTTGTGTGTTTGTTAAACCTTAATAAAAACAAAAAAAAATAGTTAGTTTAATTTCCATGCTTGTAGCAGTAATTAAAATGAAAACCCAAAAAGATTTCTCATTCTTCTTTTGCTTGTTGGGAGCTTTCCCATGTAAATAGTTTTATTTCTCTTCTTTCCTTTGGGGGTCAAGAGGAGAAGACCATAATGAAAATGTTTAATGTCTCTAATATGCATGATTGTTGATTTAGCTTAGAGCCCATATTACCTTGTATTCTCTCTTGAATTGAATGCTTGCAGATTCCAGCTTAGTCCAATGCATGTGCACTGTTATTATTATACACACCGTTCGATCGTGCAAGTGAAAGGCAATAATGACGATATATGATGGACTGATTGAGATGAGAAAAGCTGGTATGAACTCGACCTCTCTTGTTTTTGTAAATATGATGAGTTCATCGTTCATGATCTAGCCTATTATGAGTAAACATGTTTGCAATGACATTTAGAGATTATAGTTGCTTATGCCATGCTTAATTAGCTAGGAGCTTATAATAGTTTACCTTGCGTGCCAACATGCTATTAAAATGGTTATGATGTGGTATGATGGGATGGTATCCTCCTTTGAATGATTCGAGTGACTCGACTTGGCACATGTTCAAGCATGTAGTTGAAACAAAATCAACATAGCCTTCACGATATTTATGTTCATGGTGGATTATATCCTACTCATGCTTGCACCTGGTGTAGATTAATTTTAATGCATGTTCATGACTGTTGTCGCTCTCTTAGTTGGTCGCTTCCCAGTCTTTTGCTAGCCTTCACCTGTACGAAGCGGGAATACTGCTTATGCATCCAAACTCCATAAACCCTAAAGTTAATCCATATGAGTCCACCATACCTTCCTATATGCGGTATCTACCTGCCGTTCCAAGTAAATTTGTATGTGCCAAACTCCAAACCTTCAAATGAAATTCTGTTTTGTATGCTCGAGCAGCTCATGTTTCAACTAGGACTGTCTGTATCTTCCATGCTAGGTGGGTTATTCTCAAGGGGAGTGGACTCCGCTCCTCATTCACGAGAAAATGGCTGGTAGCCGGGATGCCCAGTCCCATGATCAAAAAGATCATAGCAAATCAAAATAATTAAAACAAAACTCCCCCAGGACTGTTTTTGGTATGGACGGTACCCCGTTGTTTTGGATGGCCGTGGAGTGTGCTTGTTGGTGGTGGGGGAGTATAAACTTTACCATTCTGTTTGGGAACCGCCTATAATGTATGTAGCATGGAAGATATCGCCATCTCATAGTTGTTGCATTGACAGTGAAAGTATACTGCTCAAAATGTTATTCATCTCTATTTTAAAATCGAGCTCTGGCACCTCTACAAATCCCTGCTTCCCTCTGCGAAGGGCCTATCTATGTACTTTTATGTTGAGTCATCACCCTCTTATTAAAAAGCACCCGCTGGAGAGCACACTGTCATTTGCATGCATTACTATTAGTTTATATTGGGTATGACTTGACTGGATCTCTTTTACCATGAATTACAATGTTTAGTCAGTCCTCGATCTTTAAAGGGCTAGCGAGATATCTTGTTATATCATATTATGATTGTTTTGAGAAAGTGTTGTCATCCGAGTTTTAGCTAGTTGATTATGCCATTGATATGAGTAAACATGAGACCTAAGTGTTATTGTGAATATGGTTAGTTCATAATCTTTGTTGAAAACATGAAGGCTGGCTTTACATATTTACAACAACTAGAGCAAACAGAGTTTGCAAAAGTTTTTCTTTATCACTTTCATTTTATCAACTGAATTGCTTGAGGACAAGCAAAGGTTTAAGCTTGGGGGAGTTGATACGTCTCCAACGTATCTACTTTTCCAAACACTTTTGCCCTTGTTTTGGACTCTAACTTGCATGATTTTAATGAAACTAACCCGGACTGACGCCCTTTTCAGCAGAACTACCATGGTGTTGTTTATTGTGTAGAAAACAAAAGTTCTCGGAATGACCTGAAAATCCACGGAGATAACTTTTGGAAAATATAAAAAATACTGGTGAAAGAATCAAGGCCAGGGGCCCACACCCTGCCCACAAGGGTGGGGGCGCGCCCCCTCCCCCTGGGCGCGCCCCCTGTCTCGTGGGCCCCTTGATGCTCCACCGACCTCAACTCAAACTCTATATATTCTGTTTCGCAGAGAAAAAATATCAGAGAGAAAGTTTCATCGCGTTTTATGACACGGAGCCGCCGCCAAGCCCTAATCTCTCTCGGGAGGTCTGATCTGGAGTCTGTTCGGGGCTCCGGAGAGGGGGATTCGTCGCCGTCGTCATCATCAACCATCTTCCATCACCAATTTCATGATGCTCACCGCCGTGCGTGAGTAATTCCATTTTAGGCTTGCTGGACGGTGATGGGTTGGATGAGATTTACCATGTAATAAAGTTAGTTTTGTTAGGGTTTGATCCATAGTATCCACTATGTTCTGAGGTTGATGTTGCTATGACTTTGCTATGCTTAATGCTTGTCACTAGGGCCCAAGTGCCATGATTTCAGATCTGAACCTATTATGTTTTCATGAATATATGTGAGTTCTTGATCCTATCTTGCAAGTCTATAGTCACCTATTATGTGTTATGATCCGAGAACCCCGAAGTGACAATAATCGGGATACTTCTCGGTGATGACCGTAGTTTGAGGAGTTCATGTATTCGGGAGGGTAGGGCAAAAGATGTCATACAAGTTCTTTTCCATAAGCACGTATGACTATATTCGGAATACATGCCTACATTACATTGATGAACTAGAGCTAGTTCTATGTCACCCTATGTCATAGCTATTACATGAGGAATCGCATCCGACATAATTATCCATCACTGATCCAATGCCTACGAGCTTTTTACATATTGTGCTTCGCTTATTTTGTTTTCCGTTGCTACTGTTACAACTGCTACAAAACTGCTATCTTTACTTTTGCCACTGTTACCATTACTATCATACTACTTTGCTACTAAATACCTTGCTGCAGATACTAAGTTATCCAGGTGTGGTTGAATTGACAACTCAACTTCTAATACTTGAGAATATTCTTTGGCTCCCCTTGTTTCAAATCAATAAATTTGGGTTGAATACTCTACCCTCGAAAACTGTTGCGATCCCCTATACTTGTGGGTTATCAATGCAGACTGGGTCCATGATCTGAGGTGTATCCTCATAGCTGCACAAAATAATTATGTCCTTGATGCACCGCTAGGTGACAAACCTATTGCAGGAGCAGATGCAGACGTTATGAATGTTTGGCTAGCTCAATATGATGACTACTTGATAGTTTAGTGCACCATGCTTTACGGCTTAGAACCGGGACTTCAAAAACATTTTTGAAACGTCATGGAGCATATGAGATGTTTCAAGAGCTGAAATTGGTATTTTAGACTCATGCCCGTGGTAAGAGGTATGAGACCTCTGACAAGTACTTTGCCTAAAAGATGGAGGAGAATTGCTCAACTAGTGAGCATGTGCTCAGAATGTCTAGGTACTACAATCACTTGAATCAAGTGGGAGTTAATCTTCCAGATAAGATAGTGATTGACATAGTTCTGTAGTCACCATCACCAAGTTACTGGAACTTCGTGATGAACTATAGTATGCAAGGGATGACAAAAACAATTCCCGAGCTCTTCGTGATGCTGAAATCGACGAAGGTAGAAATCAAGAAATAGCATCAAGTGTTGTTGATTAAACAAGGCCACTAGTTTCAAGAAAAGGGCAAAGGGAAAGAAAGGGAACTTCAAGAAGAATGGCAAGCAAGTTGTCACTCCCGTGAAGAAGCCCAAAGCTGGACCTAAACCTGAAACTGAGTGCTTCTACTGCAAAGGAAATGGTCACTGGAAGCGGAACTGCCCCAAATATTTGGCAGATAAGAAGGATGCCAAAGTGAACAAAGGTACATTTGATATACATATTATTGATGTGTACCTTACTAGTGCTCGTACTATTCCCTGGGTATTTGATACGTGTTCGGTTGCTAAGATTAGTAACTCGAAACAGGAGTTGAAGAATAAATAGAGACTAGTTGAGGATGAGGTGACGATGTGTGTTGGAAGTGGTTCCAAGATTGATATGATCATCATCGAGCACTCCCTATACTTTCGGGATTAGTGTTGAACCTAAATAAATGTTATTTGGTGTTTGTGTTGAGCATGAATATGATTAGATCATGTTAACTGCAATACGGTTATTCATTTAAGACAGAGAATAATTGTTATTCTGTTTACATGAATAAAACCTTCTATGGTCATACACCCAATGTTGATGGTTTATTGAATCTCGATCGTGGTGATGCACATATTCATAGTATTGATGCCAAAAGATGCAAAGTTGATAATGATAGTGCAACTTATTTGTGGCACTGCCATTTGGGTCATATTGGTGTAAAGCGCATAAAGAAACTCCATAAAGATGGACTTTTGGAATCACTTGATTATGAA
Organism: Triticum dicoccoides; assembly: GCF_002162155.2. NCBI lineage: Eukaryota > Viridiplantae > Streptophyta > Magnoliopsida > Poales > Poaceae > Triticum > Triticum dicoccoides. The sequence continues at coordinate 451,752,922 of NC_041383.1, forward strand.
TCATTTGATGCTTGCGAACCGTGCCTTATGGGCAAGATGACTAAAAGTCCGTTCTCCGGAACAATGGAATGAGCTAGTGACTTATTGGAAATAATACATACCGATGTATGCGGTCCATTGAGTGTTGATGCTTGTGGCGGGTATCATTATTTTCTGACCTTCATAGATAATTTGAGCAGATATGGGTATATCTACTTAATGAAACACAAGTCTGAAACATTTGAAAAGTTCAAAGAATTTTAGAGTGAAGTGGAGAATCATCGTAACAAGAAAATAAAGTTTCTAAGATCTGATCATGGAGGAGAATATTCGAGTTACGAGTTTGGCCTTCAATTAAAACAATGTGGAATAGTTTCACAGCTCACGCCACCTGGAACACCACAGCGTAATGGTGTGTCCAAACGTCATAAACGCACTTTATTGGATATGGTGCGATCTATGATGTCTCTTACTGATTTACCGCTATCGTTTTGGGGTTATGCTTTAGAGATGGCTGCATTCACTTTAAATAGGGCACCATCAAAATCCGTTGTGACGACGCCTTATGAACTGTGGTTTGTCAGGAAACCAAAGTTGTCGTTTCTTAAAGTTTGGGGTTGCGATGCTTATGTGAAAAAGCTTCAACCTGATAAGCTCGAACCCAAATCGGAGAAGTGCGTCTTCACATGATACCCAAAGGAAACTTTTGGGTACACCTTCTATCACAGATCCGAAGGCAAAATCTTTGTTGTTAAGAATGGATCCTTTCTAGAGAAGGAGTTTCTCTCGAAAAAAGTGAGTGGGAGGAAAGTAGAACTTGATGAGGTAATTGTACCTTCTCCCTTATTGGAAAGTAGTTCATCACAGCAATCAGTTCCAGTGATTCTTACACCAATTTGTGAGGAAGCTAATGATGATGATCATGAAACTTCAGATCAAGTTGCTACCAAACCTTGTAGGTCAACTAGTGTACGGTCTGCACCAGAGTGGTACGGTAATCCTATTCTGGAAGTCATGTTACTAGATCATGATGAACCTGTGAACTATGAGGAAGCGATGATGAGCCCAGATTCCGCGAAATGGCTTGAGGCCATGAAATCTAAGATGGGATCCATGTATGAGAACAAATTATGGACTTTGGTGGACTTGCCCGATGATCAGCAAGCCATTAAGAATAAATGGATCTTCAAGAGGAAGACGGACGCTGATAGTAGTGTTACTATCTATAAAGCTCGACTTGTCGCAAAAGGTTTTCGACAAGTTCAAGGAGTTGACTACGACGAGACTTTCTCACCCGTAGCGATGCATAAGTCTTTCCGAATCATGTTACCAATTACTGCATTTTATGATTATTAAATTTGGCAGATGGATGTCAAAACTGCATTCCTAAATGGATTTCTGGAAGAAGAGTTGTATATGATGCAACCAAAAGGTTTTGTCGATCCAAAGGGTGCTAAAAAGTGTGCAAGCTCCAACGATCCATTTATGGACTGATGCAAGCCTCTCAGAGTTGGAATAAATGCTTTGATAGTGTGATCAAAGCATATGGTTTTAGACAGACTTTTGGAGAAGCCTGTATTTACAAGAAAGTGAGTGGGACCTCTGTAGCATTTCTAATATTATATGTGGATGACATATTATTGATTGGAAATGATATAGAATTTCTGGATAGCATAAAGGGATATTTGAATAAGAGTTTTTCAATGAAAGACCTTGGTGAAGCTGCTTACATATTGGGCATCAAGATCTATAGAGATAGATCAAGACGCTTGATAAGATTTTTCAATGAGTAAATACCTTGACAAGTTTTTGAAAGAGTTCAAAATGGATCAGTCAAAGAAGGAGTTTTTGTCTGTATTACAAGGTGTAAAGTTAAGTAAGACTCAAAGCCCGACCATGGCAGAAGATAGAAAGAGAATGAAAGCCATTCCCTATGCCACAGTCATAGGTTCTATAAAGTATGTTGTGCTGTGTACCAGACCTATTGTGTACCTTGCCGGAAAGGGGGTACAATAGTGATCTAAGAGCAGACCACTGGATAGCGGTCAAAATTATCCTTAGTAAGGACTAAGGAAATGTTTCTCGGTTATAGGGGTGATAAAAAGTTCGTCGTAAAGAGTTACGTCAATGCAAGCTTTTACACCGATCTAGATGACTCTAAGTCCCAATCTGGACACATATTGAAAGTGGGAGCAATTACCTAGAGTAGCTCCATGCAGAGCATTGTAGACATAAAATATTTGCAAAATACATACGGCTCTGAATGTAACAGATCCGCTGACTAAATTTTCTCACGAACAAAACATGATCACACCTTAGTACTCTTTGGGTGTTAATCACATAGCAATGTGAACTAGATTATTGACTCTAGTAAACCCTTTGGGTGTTGGTCACATGGCGATGTGAACTATGGGTGTTAGTCACATACAGATGTGAACTATTGGTGTTAAATTACATGGTGATGTGAACTAGATTATTGACTCTAGTGCAAGTGGGATACTGAAGGAAATATGCCCTAGAGGCAATAATAAAGTTATTATTTATTTCCTTATTTCATGATAAATGTTTATTATTCATTCTAGAATTGTATTAACCGGAAACTTAGTACATGTGTGAATACATAGACAAAACATAGTGTCCCTAGTATGCCTCTACTTGACTAGATCGTTAATCAAAGATGGTTATGTTTCCTAACCATAGACATGTGTTGTCATTTGATGAACGGGATCACATCATTAGGAGAATGATGTGATGGACATGACCCATCCGTTATCTTAGCATTATGATCATTTCAGTTTCATTGCTACTGCTTTCTTCATGACTTATACACGTTCCTCAGACTATGAGATTATGCAACTCCCGAATACCGGAGGAACACCTTGTGTGCTATCAAACGTCAAAACGTAATTGGTTGATTATAAAGATGCTCTACAGGTGTCTCCGAAGGTGTTTGTTGGGTTAGCATAGATCAAGATTAGGATTTGTCACTCCGTGTATCGGAGAGGTATCTCTGGGCCCTCTCGGTAATACTCATCACTATAAGCCTTGCAAGCATTGTAACTAATGAGTTAGTTGCGGGATGAAGTATTACAGAACGAGTAAAGAGACTTTTCGGTAACGAGATTGAACTAGGTATGATGATAACGATGATCGAATCTTGGGCAAGTAACATATCGATGACAAAGGGAACAATGTATGTTGTTATGCAGTTTGACCGATAAAGATCTTTATAGAATATGTAGGAACCAATATGAGCATCTAGGTTCCGCTATTAGTTATCGACCAGAGATGTGTCTCAGTCATGTCTACATAGTTCTCGAACCCGCAGGGTCCGCACGCTTAACGTTCGATGACGATTGGTATTATGAGTTTATATGATTTGATGTACCGAAGGTTGTTCGGTGTCTCGAAATGGTCAAGACCTAAAGATTCATATATTGGACCATGTTGTTTGGACACCGGAAGTGTTTTGGATAGTTTCGGATAAAACTGGAGTGCCGGAGGGTTACCGGAACCCCCTGAGAAGTAATGGGCCTTAGTGGGCCTATAGGGGAGAGAGAGGGACGCATTAGGAGGTGGCGCATGCCCCCCATGGGGAGTCCGAATAGGACAAGGGGAGGGGGGCGCGGCCCCTGTTTCCCTCTCCCTCTCCATCTCCTTCCTTCTACTCATAGTTGGACTAGGAAAGGGGGACCCTACTCCTACTTGGAGTAGGATCCCCCTGGGCGCGCTCCTTGTGGCCGGCCGGCCCCCTCCTCTCCTCCTTTATATACGGGGGAGGGGGCACCCCATAGACACAATCTTTAGCCGTGTGCAGTGCCCCCCTCCACAGTTTTCCACCTCGGTCATATTGTCGTAGTACTTAGGCGAAGCCCTACGCCGGTAACTTCATCATCACCGTCACCACGCCATCGTGCTGACAGAACTCTCCCTCAACCTCAGCTGGATCCAGAGTTCGAGGGATGTCACCGAGCTAAACGTGTGCAGATCACGGAGGTGCCGTGCATTCGGTACTTGATCGGTTGGACCGCGAAGACATTCGACTACATCAACCGGCGTTACTTAATGCTTCCGCTTTCGATCTAGGAGGGTACGTGGGCACACTCTCCCCTCTCGTTGCTATGCATCTCCTAGATAGATCTTGCGTGATCGTACGAATTTTTTTGAAATTACCGCGTTCCCCAACATACGCTTTGTGTACTAACCCATGGTCTACGTGAGAGTTCTATGTGGGGTTAGGTATGTTTCCATGAGCTTGTATCAAGAGGAAGATATTATACAAACCATGGAGGATGACATCAAGTGGTAATCGTCATCAAGATTGCGGTGTGCAAGTTCAAGTGGAGCATCACGAACAGATCAAGTGCTTGAAGCTTGCTGTCCATTGTGGTGTCAATGGACTTGTGAAGATGTGTCGAAGAGTGGCTCACCCATAGTGGAGTATGGGGGAGCAATCAACTAGTCTTCATTGAGACAACGCAATCAAGAAAGGTGGTCCATCTTGAGGGAGTCAAGATCGTCATCATCTAGCTCAAGTGGACGATGCGCAAGGGAAAGGTTTGCCCTTGATACGTTTTCTATTTTACCGATCTCATGGTAGTTGTGGGAGACCGGGTTATGGGATCGATTGTCGTACTACCAAGGGGGGCTCTCAAGTGAGTAGCTTGATCGTATTGTTCATAGAGAGCTCAAACCATTGCATCCTTGCATCATCTTTATTGGTTCTTGTTTGGTTTCTCTTTGTGAGTTTTAGAGCTTATGGTCATCTTAATGACAAGCTCGAGTTCATCAAAAACAGAGTTCACATGCATTTTCTATGATGTTTTCAATGTTGGAGGTTATGCCGGTTCTTCTCTTTCAGAGGTTTCACTCCTCTATATCTTGTTGGATAGTATTTGTCATCATCTATCCAACAAGCTTGATTTTGCTCAATTCAGAGCTCATTTGCAGAAGCTATGGCAGTTTTAGTTTTCTCCCTGCGGTAGTACCGTTCTGGGCAGTGGTAGTACCGCTTGTAGGCGGTACTTCTGTTGTCCAGTTCCACGCCTACTACCGCTGCCTTTTCTTGGGTCTGTTTTTTGTGTCGGGTTCGGCAGTTGTAGAGCGGCAGTGAAGTGCGGCAGTACCACCTATAAGCAGCAGCACCGCCCTGGTCGGGCGGTAGTACCGCCACGGCAGTACTACCATCATGCTCTGCTCTGCCCTGCCTCCTTAGCCCCGTGTTTTGCTTCTCAAGTGGTAGTACCGCTGAGATGAGCGGTAGTACCGCTCCAGCGGCACTACCACCCCAAGGACTTTGCCGTTGCTATATTTTTGCTGTTACTACCGCCCAAGCGGTAGTACCGCTTGTTGGAGTGGTGGTACTGCTCATGTGCGGACTGAGCACATAACAGCTGGATTTTTCCCCACCTATAAAAGGGGGTCTTCTTCCCCATTGAACCTTATCCCTTGAGCTCGAGTTCTTCCCCCATTGTTGACCTTCTTCGAGCTTGGTATCTCTCAATCCCTCCATGGATTCTTGCTAGTTTTGGGGGGAAAAGAGAGAGGAGATCTAGATCCACATTTCCACCAATCACTTTCTCCTCTATGTGAGGGTAACCCCTTGGATCTAGATCTTGGAGTTCTTGGTGTTCTCCTTCTTGTTCTTCCTCTCATTCTCCTCCCTAGCATTAGTTACTTTGGTGGGATTTGGGAGAGAAGGACTTGGGAACTTCGTGTACCCTTGCCATTGCATTTGGTTTATCGGTTTGAGTTCTCCACGGTGATACGTGGAAGTTACAAGTTGAGAAGCTTATTACTCTTGGGTGCTTGGTACCCTTGAGCTTGTTCCTCTTGGGTGCTTGGGCGCCCTAAACGGTTTGTGGTGTTCGGAGCTCAATCATTGTGGTGTAATGCTCCGGGCCAGCGTTGGGGTCTCCAATTAGGTTGTGGAGATCACCCCAAGCAATTTGATGGGTACCGGTGACCGCCCCCAAGGGTTGCCAAAGTGTACGGGTTCGGTGACTGCCCCCAAGGGTTGACATTTGTACTTCGGTGACCGCCCTCAAGGGTCCCTTAGTAAAATCACGACATCTTGCATTGTGCGATGGCGTGAGGAGATTACGGTGGCCCTAGTGCCTTCTTGGGGAGCATTGTGCCTCCACATCGCTCCAAACGGAGATTAGCATCCGCAAGGGTGTGAACTTTGGGATACATCATCGTCTCCGCGTGGCTCGGTTATCTCTTACCTGAGCCCTTTACATATGCACTTTACTTTGTGATAGCCATAGTGTTTCATGTTATATATCTTGCTATCACTTAGTTGTTTATCTTGCTTAGCATAAATTGTTGGTGCACATAGGCGAGCCTAGTTTTTTGTAGGTTTTGTGCTTGACAAATTAACCGCTAGGTTTATTCCGCATTTGTTCAAGCCTAAACTGTAATTATTTTAAAGCGCCTATTCACCCCCCCTCTAGGCGACATCGACGATCTTTCAACTGCTCTGCTGGTGGCTCGATCCGGCCTCGTCGATTACGGGAAGGAGGCACTCCCTCATGTCAACGATCTGCCTATGCATCTCGTAGCATGAGTACAAGTTCTTGGCCGTGAACTTGAGGTGAGCTTCATCCAGTTGCCGCATCCATGAAGGAAATATCCCCTAGAGGCAATAATAAAGTTATTATTTTATATTTCCTTATTCATGATAAAGGTTTATTATTCATGCTAGAATTGTATTGATTGGAAAGTTAAATACATGTGTGAATACATAAACAAATACCATGTCCCTAGTAAGGCTCTATTAGACTAGCTCGTTGATAAAAGATGGTTAAGGTTTCCTAACCATGGACATGTGTTGTCATTTGATAACAGGATCACCTTATTAGGAGAATGATGTGATGGACCACACCCATCCGTTAGCTTAGCATATTGATCATTTAGTTTATTGCTATTGCTTTCTTCATGTCAAATACATATTCCTTTGACTATGAGATTGTGCAACCCCCGGATACCAGAGGAATGCCTTGTGTGCTATCAAACATCACAATGTAACTGGGTGATCGTAAAGATGCTCTATAGGTATCTCCTAAGGTGTTTGTTCATTTGGCATAGATCGAGATTAGGATTTGTCACTCCGAGAATCGGAGAGGTATCTCTGGTCCCTATCGGTAATACACATCATAAGAAGCCTTGAAAGAAAAGTGACTAATGAGTTAGTTACAGGATGATGTATTACAGAACGAGTAAAGAGACTTGCCAGTAGCGAGATTGAACTAGGTATGATTCTCGGGCAAGTAACATACGGATGGACAAAGGGAATTACGTATGTTGTCATAATGGTTCGACCGATAAAGATCTTCGTAGAATATGTTGGAGCCAATATGCGCATCCAGGTTCCGCTATTGGTTATTGACCGGAGAGGTGTCTCGGTCATGTCTACACAGTTCTTGCATCCGTAGGGTCCGCAGGCTTAACGTTCGATGATGATACAGTATTATATGAGTTATGTGATTTGGTGACCGAATGTTGTTCGGAGTTCCGGATGAGATCATGGACATGATGAGGAGTCTCGAAATTGTTGAGAGGTAAAGATTGATATATAGGACGATGGTATTCGAACACCAGAAGTGTTTCGGAGGGTACCGACTACATATCAGATCACCGGAAGGGGTTCCAGGCACCCCCGACAAAAGATATAGGCCTTATGGGCCAAGAGGGGAAACACACCAGCCACAAGGGGCTGGTGCGCCCCCCATATGGTCCGGCCAAGGTGGAGAAGGAAAGGGGAAGGAGGAAAGGAAAGAAAGGGAATAGGACCCCCCTTCCTTCCACGAGTTTGGCCTTCATTTAAAACAATGTGGAATTGTTTCACAACTCACGCCACCTAGAACACCACAGCGTAATGGTGTGTCCGAACATCGTAATTGTACTTTATTAGATATGGTGCGATCTATGATGTTTCTTACCGATTTACCACTATCATTTTGGGGTTATGCATTAGAGACAACAAAGTAGAGGACGTCTAACTTGGTTTTGCAAGGCATGTTGTGATGTGATATGGTCAAGACATGATGTGATAAACATTATTGTACAAGATGATCATGTTTTGTAAAGTTATCGACAACTGGTAGGAGCCTTATGGTTGTGTCTTTATTGTATAAAATGCAAATGCCATGTAATCGCTTTACTTTATCACTATGCATTAGCGATAGTTGTAGAACCAATAGTTGGCAAGACGACCACGACTCTACGATGGAGATCAAGGTGTCGAGCCGATGACGATGGAGATCATGATGATGCTTTGGATATGGTGATCAAAAGCATGAGATGATGATGGCCATGTCATGTCACATATTTTGATTGCATGTGATGTTTATCTTTTATGCATCTTATTTTGCTTAGTACGGCGATAACATTATAAGATGATCCCTTCACTAAATTTCAAGATAAAAGCGTTCTCCCTGAGTATGTACCATTGCTACAGTTCGTCGTGTTGAGACACCACATGATGATCGGGTGTGATAGACTCTACGTTCACATACAACAAGTGCAAGACAATTTTGCACATTCGGAATACTTGGGTTAAACTTGACGAGCCTAGCATGTACAGACATGGCCTGGGAACACTGGAGACCGAAAGGTCGAACATGAGTCATATATTAGATATGATCAACATAGAGATGTTCACCATTGAAGACTACTCCATCTCATGTGATGATTGGACATGGTTTAGTTGATTTGGATCATGTATCACTTAGACAACTTGAGGGATGTTGATTTAAGTGGGAGTTCATTAGTAATTTGATTAACTGAACTTAAATTTATCATGAACGTCGTCCACATAGTATTTGAAAATTATGTTGTAGATCAATAGCTCACGCTGTAGCTCCCCTATTTTTGATATGTTCCTAGAGAAAACTAAGTTGAAAGATGATAGTAGCAATGATGCGGAATGGGTCCGTGATCTAAGGATTATCCTCATTACTACACAAAAGAATTATGTCCTTGATGCACCACTAAGTGACAGACCTATTGCTGGAGCAGATGCAGACATTATGAATGTTTGGCTAGCTCGATATGATGACTACTTAATAGTTTAGTGCGCCATGCTTTACGAATTAGAACGGGGACTTCAAAAACCTTTTGAACGCCACAGAGCATATGAGATGTTCTAAGAGCTAAAATTGGTATTTTAGACTCATGCCCGTGTCGGGAGGTATGAGACCTCTGACAAATACTTTGCCTACCAGATGGAGGAGAATAGCTTAGCCAGTGAGCATGTACTCAGAATGCCTGGGTACTACAATCGCTTGAATCAAGTGGGAGTTAATCTTCCAGATAAGATAGTGATTGATAGAGTTCTCTAGTCACTATCACCAAGCTACTAGAACTTCGTGATAAACTATAATATGCAAGGGATGACGAAAACGACTCCCGAGATCTTCGCAATGCTAAAATCGGCGAAGGTAGAAATCAAGAAAGAGCATCAAGTGTTGATGGTTAAACAAGACCACTAGTTTCAAGAAAAAGGGCAAGGGGAAGAAAAGGAAAATTCAAAAAGAATGGCAAGCAAGTTGCCACTTCCATGAAGAAGCCCAAAGCTGGACCCAAACCTGAAACTGAGTGCTTCTACTGCAAGGGAAATGGTCACTGGAAGCGGAACTGCCCCAAATACTTGGCGGATAAGAAGGATGGCAAAGTGCACAAATGTATATTTGATATACATGTTATTGATGTGTACCTTACTAGTATTCATAGTAGCCCCTAGGTATTTGATACTAGTTCAGTTGCTAAGATTAGTAACTCGAAACAGGAGTTGCAGCATAAACAGAGACTAGTTAAGGGCGAGGTGACGATGTGTGTTGGAAGTGATTCCAAGGTTGATACGATCACCATCGCACACTCCCTCTACCTTAGGGATTAGTGTTGAATCTAAATAAATGTTATTTGGTGTTTGCATTGAGCATGAATAAGATTGGATCATGTTTATTGCAACACAGTTATTCATTTAAGTTAGACAATAATTGTTGTTCTGTTTACATGAATAAAACCTTCTATGGTCATACACCCAATGTAAATGGTTTATTGAATATCGATTCTAGTGATACACATATTCATAATATTGATGCCAAAAGATGCAAAGTTGATAATTATAGGGCAACATACTTGTGGCACCGCCATTTGGGTCATATTGGTGTATAGCGCATGAAGAAACTCCATGCTAATGGAGTTTTGGAATCACCTGATTATGAACCATTTGATACTTGCGAACCATGCCTCATGGGCAAGATGACTAAAAACTCCATTCTCCGGAACAATGGAGCGAGCTAATGACTTATTGAAAATAATACATACCATTGTATGCGGTCCAATGAGTATTGAAGCACGCTGCGGGTATCGTTATTTTATTACCTTCATAGATGATTTGAGTAGTGCTACGTCTTGAGCATGCGTTGGTTTTCCTTGAAGAGGAAAGGGCGATGCATCAATAGTAGCGTAAGTATTTCCCTCAGTTTTTGAGAACCAAGGTATCAATCCAGTAGGAGGCTCCTCAAAAGTCCCACGCACCTACACAAACAAACAAGAACTCACAACCAACGCAATAAAGGGGTTGTCAATCCCTTCACGGCCACTTGCGAAAGTGATATCTGATAGAGATAATATGATAAGATAAATATATTTTCGGTATTTTATAATATAGATTGGAAAATTAAAGATGGGAATAAAAGTAGACTGAAAGCTTATATGATAAAAGATAGACCCGGGGGCCATAGGTTTCACTAGTGGCTTCTCTCAAGATAGCATAAGTATTACGGTGGGTTAACAAATTACTGTCGAGCAATTGATAGAAAAGCGAATGATTATGAGATTATCTAGGCATGATCATGTATATAGGCATCACGTCCGTGACAAGTAGACCAACTCATGCCTACATCTACTACTATTACTCCACACATCGACCGCTATCCAGCATGCATCTAGAGTATTAAGTTCATAAAGAACAGAGTAATGCATTAAGAAAGATGACATGATGTAGAGGGATAAACTCATGCAATATGATATAAACCCCATCTTTTTATCCTCGATGGCAACAATACAATACGTGCCTTGCTGCCCCTGCTGTCACTGGGAAAGGACACCGCAATATTGAACCCAAAGCTAAGCACTTCTCCCATTGCAAGAACGATCAATCTAGTAGGCCAAACCAAACTGATAATTCAAAGAGACTTGCAAAGATAACTTAATCACACATAAAAGAATTCAGAGGAGATTGAAATATTTCTCATAGATAAACTTGATCATAAACCCACAATTCATCGGATCTCGACAAACACACCGCAAAAAGAGTTACATTGAATAGATCTCCAAGAAGATCAAGGAGAACATGGTATTGAGATCCAAAGAGAGAGAAGAAGCAATCTAGCTAATAACTATGGAACCGAAGGTCTGTGGTAAACTACTCACAACTCATCGGAGAGGCTATGGTGTTGATGTAGAAGCCCTCCGTGGTTGATTCCCCCTCCAGCGAAGCACCGACGAAGGCTTCAAGATGGGATCTCGCGGATACAGAAGGTTACAGTGGTGGAAATAGTTTTTCGTGGTTGCCTCTGATGTTCTCGGGGTACGTGGGTATATATAGGAGGAAGAAGTAGGTCGGTGGACGCCCGAGGGGCCCACAAGATAGGGGGTGCGCCTAGTAGGGGGCGTGCCCTCCACCCGCGTGGCCTCCTCGATTGCTTCTTGACTTGCACTCCAAGTCCTCTGGATCATGTTTGTTCCAAAAAGATCGCTCCCGAAGGTTTCATTCCGTTTGGACTCCGTTTGATATTCCTTTTCTTCGAAACACTGAAATAGGAAAAAAACAGCAATACGGGTCGGGCCTCCGGTTAGTAGGTTAGTCCCAAAAATGATATAAAAGTGTAAAGTAAAGCCCATAAACATCCAAAACAGGCAATATAATAGCGTGGAACAATCAAAAATTATAGATACCTTGGAGACGTATCAAGCATCCCCAAGCTTAATTCCTGCTCGTCCTCGAGTAGGTAAATGATAAAAACAGAATTTTTGATGTGAAATGCTACCTAGCATAATTCTCAATGTAATTTTCTTTATTGTGGCATGATTGTTCAGATCCAAATGATTCGTATAAAACATAAAAATAGTAATACTCGAAGCATACTAACAAATAATGATGTCCTATCAAAATAGCATAGCCAAAGAAAGCTTATCCCTACAAAATCATATAGTTAGGCCATGCTTCATTTTCATTACACAAAATACTCCCATCATGCACAACCCCGATGATGAGCCGAGCAATTGGTTCATACTTTTTAACGCGCTTCAGCTTTTTTAGCTCTTACGCAATAGATGAGCGCAAGCCATGGACATAGCACTATGGTGGTAAAAGGTGGTGGTTGTGAGGACAAAAAGGGAGAAGATAGTCTCACATCAACTAGGCTTATCAATGGGCTATGGAGATGCCCATCAATAGATATCAATGTGAGTGAGTAGGGATTGCCATGCAACGGATGCACTAGAGCTATAAATGTATGAAAGCTCAACAAAAGAAACTAAGTGGGTGTGCATCCAACTTGCTTGCTCACGAAGACCTAGGGCATTTTTAGGAAGCCCATCATTGGAATATACAAGCCAAGTTCTATAATTAAAAATTCCCACTAGTATATGAAAGTGACAACACAAGAGACTCTCTATCATGAAGATCATGGTGCTATTTTGAAGCACACGTGTGGAAAAAGAGATAGTAGCATTGTCCCTTCTCTCGTTTTCTCTCATTTTTTTATTTTTTTATTTGGCCTTTTCTTTATTTGACCTTTTTTTATTTGGTGGGCTCTTTGGCCTCTTTTTTTTAAAGTCCGAAGTCTCATCCCGACTTGTGGGGGAATCATAGTCTTCATCATCCTTTCCTCACTTGGGACAATGCTCTAATAATGCAGATCATCACACTTTTATTAATTTACAACTCGAGAATTACAACTCAACACTTAGAACAAAATATGACTCTATATGAATGCCTCCGGCGGTGTACCGGGATATGCAATGAATCAAGAGTGACATGTATGAAAATTATGAGGGTGGCCTTGCCACAAATACGATGTCAACTACATGATCATGCAAAGATCACTATGACAATGATGGAGCGTGTCATAATAACGGAACGGTGGAAAGTTGCATGGCAATATATCTCGGAATGGCTACAAAAATGCCATAATAGGTAGGTATGGTGGCTGTTTTGAGGAAGGTAAATAATGGTTGCATGATACCGGCGAAAGTTGCGCGGCACAATAGAGGCTAGCAAAGTGGAAGGGTGAGTGTGTGTATATCCATGGACTCACATTAGTCATAAAGAACTCATATACTTATTGCAAAAGTCTACTTGCCCTTGAAGCAAAGTACTACTACACATGCCCCTAGAGGGATAGATTGGTAGGAAAACCATCGCTCGTCCCCGACTGCCACTCATAAGGAAGACAATCAAAAGAGCACCTCATGCAACAAATTTGTCACACAACTTTTACCATACGTGCATGCTACGGGACTTGCTAACTTCAAAACAAGTATTTCTCAATTTCATAATTACCCATTAGCATGACTCTAACATTACCACCTTTATATGTCAAAACAATTATCAAGCATCAAATTGATCCTAGTGTTTAATGCACTTTCTATGATAGTTTTTATTATACCCAACTTGGATGCTCATCATTCTAGGACCAAATTTATAACCATAGCAAATACCATGATGTTCTAAAAGACTCTCAAAATAATATAAGTGAAGCATGAGAGATCAACAATTTCTTCAAAATTAAGCCACCACCGTGCTCTAAAAGATATAAGTGAAGTACTATTGCAAAAACTATCTAGCTCAAAAGATATAAGTGAAGCACATAGAGTATTCTAATAAATTCTAATCAAGTGGGCTTCTCCCAAAAGGTGTGCAGCAAGGATGATTGTGGTAAACTAAAAAGCAAGGACTAATATCATACAAGACGCTCCAAGCAAAACACATATCATTTGGCGAATAAAAATATAGCTCCAAGTAAAGTTACCGATAAATGAAGACGAAAGAGGGGATACCTTCCGGGGGCATCCCCAATCTTAGGCTCTTGCCACTCCTTATTCCATAGTCCATCAAATCTTTACCCAAAACTTGAAAACTTCACAACACAAAACTCAACAGGAAATATCATAAGCTCCGTTAGTGAAAGAAAGAAAAACCACCACATAAGGTACTGTAATGAACTCATTATTTATTTATATTGGTGTTAAACCTACTGTATTCCAACTTTTATATGGTTCATATCCTTACATACTAGCAATAGATGCATCAAAATAAGCAATCAACACACAAAAATAGAATCTGTCAAAAACAGAACAGTCTGTAGAAATCTGTAACTCTCGAATACTTCTGGAACTCTAAAAATCCTACCAAAATAGGAAGTCCTGGGAAATTTGTCTATTAATCTACAGAAAAAAGAATCAACGCAAAATCTCGTTTATGTGAATTACTAAAATTATTTTCGTGCGTCCAAAGTTTCTGTTTTTCAGCAGAATCAAATTAACTATCACCATAGGTTATCCTATAGGTTCTACTTGGCACAAACACTAAATAAAACATGAAAAGACATCTAAACAGAAGGTAGATGAAAAATTTATTACTAAACAGAAACAAAAACAAAAAAACACAAATAAAATTGGGTTGCCTCCCAACTAGCGCTATCGTTTAACGCCCCTAGCTAGGCATAAAAGTGAAGATAGATCTAAGTAGTGCCATCTTTGGCACTCAATTCATAAGTAGCTCGCATGATAGATTCATAAGGTAATTTAAATTTCTTTCTTGGAAAGTGCTCCATGCCTTCCTTAATGGAAATTGGAATCTAATATTCCCTTCCTTCATATCAATAATCGCACCAATCGTTCTAAGGAAAGGTCTACCAAGAATAATAGGACAAGAAAGATTGCAATCTATATCAAGAACGATAAAATCTACGGGCACCAAATTCCTATTTGCAACAATGAGAACATCATTGATCCATCCCATCGGCTTTTTAATGGTGAAATCCGCAAGGTGCAAATTTAAAGAGCAATCATCAAGATCATGGAAACCTAGAATATCACATAAAGCTTTCGGAATCGTGGAAACACTAGCACCCAAATCACATAAAGCATAATACTCATGATCTTTAATTTTAATATTTATAGTAGGTTCCACTCATCATAAAGTTTTCTAGGTATAGAAACTTCCAAATTAAGTTTTTCATCAAAAGATTGCATCAAGGCATCAACAATATGTTTGGTAAAAGCTTTATTTTGACTATAAGCATGTGGAGAATTCACAACGGATTGCAACAAGGAAATACAATCTTCTAAAGAATAATTATCATAATTAAATTCCTTGAAATCCAAGATAGTGGGCTCAATGCTATTTAAATTATTGACCTCTCCAATCCCACTTTTACCAAATTTAGCATCAAGATCTAAAAACTACGAATCGTTGGGACGCCTTTTAACTAAAGTTGACTCTTCTCCAGTCCCATCATTATTAAGATTCATATTGCAAAACAAAGATCTAATAGGGGACACATCAATAACTTTAAGATCTTCATCATTAATTTCATGGAAACTAGAAGAACACGCCTTTATAAAGCAATCTTTCTTAGCACGCAATCTAGCGGTTCTTTCTTTGCACTCATCAATGGAAATTCTCATAGCTTTGAGAGACTCATTGATATCATGCTTAGGAGGAGTAGATCTAAGTTTCAAAGAATCAACATCAAGCGAGAGTCTATCAACGTTCCTAGCCAAATCATCAACTTTGAGCAATTTTTCTTCAAGCAAGGCATTAAAATTCTTTTGAGAGATCATAAATTATTTCACACTATTCTCAAAATCAGAGGGAATATTATTAAAATTACCATAAGAACTATTGTAGGAATTTCCGTAATTATTAGAGGAATTACTAGGGAACGGTCTAGGATTAAAGTTTCCTCTATAAGCATTGTTACCAAAATTATTCCTACCAACAAAATTCACATCCAAATATTCTTTATTATTCTCAATCAAAGTAGACAAAGGCATATCATTGGGATTAATAGAAGCACTCTTAGTAGCAAACAATTTCATAAGTTCATCCATCTTTCCACTCAAAACATTAATTTCTTCTATAGCATGCACTTTTTTACTAGTAGATCTTTCAGTGTGCCATTGAGAATAATTAGCCATAATATTATCAAGGAGTTTTGTAGCTTCTCCTAAGGTGATTTGCATTAACGTGCCTCCCATGGCCGAATCTAAAAGATTTCTAGAAGCAAAATTCAATCTGGCATAAAAATTTGGTATGATCATTCATAAATTCAAACCATGAGTAGGGCAATTGCGAATCATCAATTTCATTCTTTCCTAGGATTGGGAAACATGCTCATGATCAAGTTGTTTAAAATTCATAATATCGTTCCTAAGAGTGATGATCTTAGCGGGAGGAAAATACATAGAGATAAAAGCATCTTTGCACTTGTTCCATGAATCAATACTATTCTTAGGCAAAGACGAAAACCAAACTTTAGCACGATCTCTAAGTGAAAACGGAAATAACTTCAATTTAACAATATCATTATCCGTATCTTTCTTGTTTTGCATCTCCCACAAATCAACAAAGTTGTTTAGATGGGTAGCGGCATCTTCACTAGGAAGGCCGGTGAATTGATCTTTCATAACAAGATTCAGCAAAGCGGTATTGATTTCACAAGACTCAACATAATTAAGAGGAGCAATCAGAGTGCTAAGGAAATCATTATTACTGGTATTGGATAAATCACACAATTTGGTATTATCTTGCGCCATCGCGACAAGTAATCCAACACACAAGCAAACAAAAAGGCAAACGAAAGAGACAGGAGATTGGGAAAGAGAGGGCGAATAAAACGGCAAGGGTGAAGTGGGGGAGAGGAAAACGATAGGCAAATGGAAAATAATGTAAATGTGAGGGAGATGAGTTTGTGATGGGTACTTGGTATGTCTTGACTTGAGCAAAGATCTCCCCGGCAACGGCGCCAAAAATCCTTCTTGCTACGTCTTGAGCTTGCGTTGGTTTTCCTTGAAGAGGAAAGGATGATGCAGCAATAGTAGCATAAGTATTTCCCTTAGTTTTTGAGAACCAAAGGTATCAATCCAGTAGGACGCTCCTCAAAAGTCCCACGCACCTACACAAACAAACAAGAACTCGCAACTAATGCAATAAAGGGGTTGTCAATCCCTTCACGGCCACTTGCGAAAGTGAGATCTGATAGAGACAATATGATAGGATAAATATATTTTTGGTATTTTATAATATAGATTGGAAAATTAAAGATGCGAATAAAAGTATATTGAAAGCTTATATGATAAAAGATAGACCCAGGGGCCATAGGTTTCACTAGTGGCTTCTCTCAAGATAGCATAAGTATTATGATGGGTGAACAAATTACTGTCGAGAATTGATAGAAAAGCGAATAATTATGAGATTATCTAGGCATGATCATGTATATAGGCATCACGTCCATGACAAGGAGACCGACTCCTGCCTGCATCTACTACTATTACTCCACACATCGACCGCTATCCAGCATGCATCTAGAGTATTAAGTTCATAAAGAACAGAGTAATGCATTAAGAAAGATGACATGATGTAGAGGGATAAACTCATGCAATATGATATAAACCCCATCTTTTTATCCTCGATGGCAACAATACAATACGTGCCTTGCTACCCCTGCTGTCACTGGGAAAGGACACCGCAAGATTGAACCCAAAGCTAAGCACTTCTCCCATTGCAAGAAAGATCAATCTAGTAGGCCAAACCAAACTGATAATTCAAAGAGACTTGCAAAGATAACTTAATCACACATAAAATAATTCAGAGGAGATTCAAATATTTCTCATAGATAAACTTGATCATAAACCCACAATTCATCGGATCTGGACAAACACAGTGCAAAAAGAGTTACATCGAATAGATCTCCAAGACGATCAAGGAGAACATGGTATTGAGATCCAAAGAGAGAGAAGAAGCCATCTAGCTAGTAACTATGGACCCGAAGGTCTGTGGTAAACTACTCACAACTCATCGGAGAGGCTATGGTGTTGATGTAGAAGCCCTCCGTGGTTGATTCCCCCTTGGGTGGAGCGACGACGAAGGCTCCAAGATGGGATCTCGCAGATACAGAAGGTTACAGTGGTGGAAATAGTTTTTCGTGGTCGCCTCTGATGTTCTCGGGGTACGTGGGTATATATAGGAGGAAGAAGTAGGTTGGTGGACACCCGAGGGGCCCATGAGATAGGGGGGCGCGCCCAGTAGGGGGGGCCCTCCACCCTCGTGGCTTCCTCGATTGATTCCAAAACGATCGCTCCCGAAGGTTTCATTCCGTTTGGACTCCATTTGATATTCATTTTCTTCGAAACACTGAAATAGGCAAAAAAACAGCAATACGGGCTGGGCCTCCAGTTAGTAGGTTAGTCCCAAAATGATATAAAAGTGTAAAGTAAAGCCCATAAACATCCAAAACAGGTAATATAATAGCATGGAACAATCAAAAATTATAGATACATTGGAGACGTATCAAGTAGGTATGGCTATATCTACTTAATGAAACACAAGTCTGAAACATTTGAAAAGTTCAAAGAATTTCAGAGTGAAGTGGAGAATCATTGTAACAAGAAAATAAAGTTTCTACGATCTGATCGCGGAGGTGAATATTTGAGTTACGAGTTTGGCCTTCATTTAAAACAATGTGGAATTGTTTCACAACTCACGCCACCTAGAACACCACAGCGTAATGGTGTGTCCGAACATCGTCACCATACTTTATTAGATATGGTGCGATCTATGATATCTATTACTGATTTACCACTACCGTAGGTCGGCCAATGCACGATCTTCACCAGAGTAGTACGGTAATCCTGTCGTGGAAGTCATGTTACTATACCAAGGCAAACCTACGAACTATGAAGAAGCTATGATGAGCCCAGATTCTGACAAACAGCTTGAGTCCATGTATGAGAACAAAGTGTGGACTTTGGTGGACTTTCCCGATGATCGGCTAGCCATAGAGAATAAATGGATCTTCAAGAGGAAGACGTACGTTAATGGTAATGTTACTATCTACAAAAGCTCGACTTGTCACAAAAAGGTTTTGGACAAGTTCAAGGGGTTGACTATGATGAGACTTTCTCACTCGTAGCGATGCTTAAGTCTATCCGAATCATGTTAGCAATTGTCACATTTGAAATCTAGCAAATGGATGTCAAAAATGGATTCCTTAATGGATTTCTAAAAGAAGAGTTGTATATGATACAACCAGAAGGTTTTGTCAATCCTAAAGGTGCTAACAAAAGTGTGCAAGCTCCAGCAACCCATCTATGGACTGGTGCAAGCATCTAGGAGTTGGAATATATGCTCTGATGAGGTGATCAAAGCATATGGTTTTATACAGACTTACAGTGAAGCCTGTATTTACGAAAAAGTGAGTGGGTGCACTACAACATTTCAGATAAGTATATGTGGATGACATATTCTTGATCAGAAACGATGTAGAATTTCTGAATAGCATAAAAGGATATTTGAATAAGAATTTTTTCAAAATAAAAGACCTCGGTGAAGCTACTTACATATTGGGCATCAACATCTATAGAGATAGATCAAGACGCTTGATAAGACTTTCAATGAGTACATACCTTGATAAGATTTAGAAGACGTTCAAAATGGATTAGTCAAAGAAGGTATTCTTGCCTGAGTTGTAAGGTATGAAGTTGAGTAAGACTCAAAGCCCAACCATGGCAGAAAAATAGAGAGAGAATGAAAGTCATTCTGTATGCCTCAGCCATATGTTCTATAAAGCATGCCATGGTGTATACCAGACCAAATGTGTGCCTTGACATGTGTCTGGCAAGGGGGTATAAGAGTGATCCAGGAGTGGATCACTGGACAACGGTTAAAATTATCCTTAGAGGAATAAGGAAGTGTTTCTCGATTATGGAGGTGATAAAGAGTTCTTCGTAAAAGGTTACGTTGATGCAAGCTTTGACACTAATCCAAATGACTCTGAGTATCAATCTGGATGCGTATTGAACGTAGGAGCAATTAGCCAGAGTAGCTCTATGCAGAGCATTGTAGACATAGAAATTTGCAAAGTACACACGGATCTGAATATTGCAGGCCCGTTGACTAAAACATCTCTCACAAGCAAAACATGATCATACCTTAGAACTCTTTGAGTGTTAATCACATAACGATATGAACTAGATTATTGACACTTGTAAACTCTTTGGGTGTTAATCACATGGCGATGCGAACCATGGGTGTTAATCACATGACGATGTGAACTAGAATATTGACTCTAGTGCAAGTGGGAGACTGAAGGAAATATGCCCTAGTGGCAATAATAAAGTTGTTATTTTATATTTCCTTATTCATGATAAAGTTTTATTATTCATGCTAAAATTGTATTGATTGGAAACTTAAATACATGTGTGAATACATAAACAAATACCGTGTACCTAGTAAGGCTCTATAGACTAGCTCATTGATCAAAGATGGTTAAGGTTTCCTAACCATGGACATGTGTTGTCATTTGATAATGGGTCACATCATTAGGACAATGATGTGATGGACAACACCCATCCGTTAGCTTAGCATATTGATCATTCAGTTTATTGCTATTGCTTTCTTCATGTCAAATACATATTCCTTCGACTATGAGATTATGCAAACCCCAGATGCCAGAGGAATGCCTTGTGTCCTATCAAATGTCACAACATAACTGGGTGATCATAAAGATGCTCTACATGTATCTCCAAAGGTGTTTGTTGAGTTGTCATAGATCGACATTAGGATTTGTCACTCCGAGTATCGGAGAGGTGTCTCTGGGCCCTCTCGGTAATATAGATCATAAGAAGCCTTGCAAGAAAAGTGACTAATGAGTTAGTTATAGGATGATGTATTATGTAACGAGTAAAGAGACTTGCTGGTAACGAGATTGAACTAGGTATGAAGATACCGACGATCGAATCTCGGGTAAGCAACATACCGATGGAAAAGGGAATTACGTATATTATCATAACGGTTCGACCGATAAAGATCTTTGTATAATATGTAGGGTCCAATATGGGCATCCAGGTTCCGCTATTGGTTATTGACCGGAGAGGTGTCTCGGTCATGTCTACATAGTTCTCGAACCCGTAGGGTCCGCACGCTTAACGCTCTATGACGATATAGTATTATATGAGTTATGTGATTTGGAGACCGAATGTTGTTCGGAGTTTCGGATGAGATCACGGACATGACGAGGAGTCTCGAAATGGTTGATAGGTAAGGATTGATATATAGGAAGATGGTATTCGGACACCGGAAGTGTTCCGGAGGGTACCGGGTACATATCGGATCACTGGAAGGGTTCCGGGCACCCCCGACAAAAGATACGGGCCTTATGGGCCAAGAGGGCAAACACACAAGCTAGAAGGGGCTGGTACGGCCCCCATATGGGCTGGCCAAGTTGGAGAAGGAAAGGAAAGAAAGGGAATAGGATTCCTCCTTCCTTCCCCCTTTGACAAATATGGTAGGGGGGCGCCACTTGGGAGGACCCCAAGTAGGATTCGGCCTACTTGGGCGCCCTCCTGGGTTCTCCCTCGTCCCCCACCTATATATATGTGGGAGAGGGGGGGGGGGCGCCTAGCACAACCCAGACAATTGCCTAGCCGTGTGCGGTGCCCCCCTCCATCATTTACACCCTAAGTCATATTTTCGTAGTGCTTAGGTGAAGCCATGAGGAGATCACTTCACCATCACCGTCACCACACCGTCGTGCTGTAGGAACTCATCTACTACCTCGCCATCTTGCTTGATCAAGAAGGCGGAGGATGTCACCGAGCTGAAATTGTGTAGAACACGGAGGTGCCGTACGCTCGGTACTTGATCGGTTGGATCGCGAAGAAGTTCGACTACATCAACCGCGTTGTTAAATGCTCCCTCTTATGGTCTATGAGGGTACGCAGGAACACTCTTCCCCTCGTTGCTATGCATCTCCATGGATAGATTATTACGTGTGCGCAGATTTTTTTTATTTTCCATTCAGCGTTCCCCAACAATCCAGGCCCCATACCAGGATATGGGATGTATTATCTTGGCATCCTACTTCATATTTTCGTAGTAGGGGTCGATGATGGCCGAGGCGATTTCAACCAGGGAGTCCTTCGTGCAGCCCCAGACCTTGTAGTGTCCATGGATTTCTAGAAAGTTCTTGTAGGCCAAGCCCGTAACCTTGAGTGCTTTCTCATCGTCGGCGGTTTCCACCATAGAGAACTTGTAGTCGATGCTATTGACAGACATGGCGAAACGGTCGCAAGGCTCTGTGGCCATGCAATAGTGGTAGATGAGGACATGATGGCGCACGCACAACTGGGCGACGACAACCTTCTGATCTATCCCGGGATGACCGCCGGTGTACTGGAGGTCGATGCCGACCACTTTGTACTAGTCTCGAGAAAGCAAGTCATCCACGATGTTGATGTAGTCGTCCACCACAGCTGGGTTGATGGTGTACACCACCGAGAGATCCATCTCCCTCTCGTAGGTCTCCACTTTATGCACGCCGAACTCCATTGGAGCGCCGCTAGATATCCTCTCTATATGTGTCGTCGTCGGCGTGCTTGTTGTGTTGTGGGGTGCGATCGAAAGGTTGAAGAGATTAAGGTTATAATGGCCGCGGGAATTAATGGGGAAGTGGACG
The DNA here is from genome assembly GCF_002162155.2 of Triticum dicoccoides. Lineage (NCBI taxonomy): Eukaryota > Viridiplantae > Streptophyta > Magnoliopsida > Poales > Poaceae > Triticum > Triticum dicoccoides. The sequence continues at coordinate 451,775,655 of NC_041383.1, forward strand.
GCTTGGAATATCGGCACACCCAGATGGCAGTTTTAATTTGCAGCACGTAACTCCATCGTGCCACACGTAACTGATCGTGGCGACGCGTGCGGCCCAGTCGCATGCATATGGGGCCCCCGACGTGATCGTGCGCCAGCCCCAACTGCTAGTAGAGCGAGCGCGGAGGGACGCGAGCAGAGCACTCCGCGGCCGCCTCAACAATGAGCAACCATATATATATATATATATATATATATATGAATATAGCAGTTGAACATGCAGGGAAAAGCCGTCCACAAGCCTAGCGCGTATGCGAGAAGAGCACGCCGCGGCGCCTAACGGCGAGCAAAGCGCGACGAGGGACATGAGTAGAGGCCGGCATGGTGAGTTGAACACGGGACCAACTAGTTTTGTGGGAAGACCGATAATAACAAAGACATTTCCTGCTAATAAGCTGCGTGTTCTTGGCAAACTTTGCTTGCTGGTAAATTATTGTCTGCCATTCTTGAACTTGCCATCGACCTGTTTCTTAGTTTAATCATTTTCCATGATTTTCTCAGTCTGCACACAGAACAGTATTTCTTTACTGTGAATAGTGTGTTCTGTTGGGCACACAAGTATATGGACCATAGCCCTGTGTGAGCAATATGCCCGCACGCGTCGTGCTAGCTCATTGTTCCTTCTATGCTAAGTTTCCATTAATTAATGGTGTTTTATGAACACGCCACTGTTTCCCACCATTTTCTCATCGGTTTCCAGCCGCCACCAACTATATTGCACATAAACCTAGGCATCGCGCGACACACCGAGGCAACAAGCGCAACCTATAGCTCATCCACCTTTTCCAAGCATGCCAACCCACCGAAGCGCCGCCTCTGCCATCCACCTCCTCGACAAGGAAAACGAGAAGGCACCATGGCCCTTCGAGGCCAAGGGTGTCCCCAGCAATGCGATGGACGATGCTGAGCTACACATCATCGCCAGGGTTGAGCTAACCCTTGGCACACGACGCTTCAGCGTCGCGGATGAAGATAGGCATGTCAGCACAGAGAGGCTGCAGCTCACTGCACAACATGATTGATGGTGAACCGCACAGCAAGCTTGGCGCATTCACGCTGATAGGCTGCGGCTTGCCACACAGCGAGACCGTTGGAGCACCGCAGAGTGAGAGGCGCGGTGCGTTGCACAACAAGAGCGGATCCATTGCTGCTTCCCTGCTATCGACAGGGCTCCACAGCTAGGTAGAAGGCCCGTTAGTACCCCCATTCCTCGCCAGGAGTGGGAAGAGGCTGTTCGCGCCATACTTGCACTAGAGGCCAGCCGCGCCATACTTGCACCGGACGCCCACCGTGCCGTTCGCATGGCTCGTGTTGTTTGCCATGTCTACGACCTGCTCGATGCCAACGCGCTGGTCGATAGGCTCGATTTCCTCCTCGGCCCAGATGTCCACCTAGGAGCATAGAGGAACATGGCAGTCGCATCCTCGAGCTGGTGATCTCCGATGAAATAGTTAACTTGGAGCTCGAGATCGTGCTCTAGATGTACCGCGAGCTTGTTGACCACTTGGATCACTACAAGAAATATGTCAACTAGTGACCTATTGTCAGTGACGCTGGAAGAATTGGTCATATATCTATGACCATTTCAGACCAATTGGTCAAAAGCTGTTCGAGGGGCTCCAAACCCTAAACCATTGCGACCATTTTGGTCAGAAAGGTCGTAATTTCCTTACACGAAAAGGTCACAAAGCAAACAGTGCTAGTCCCCTGCCTTATTTCTAGTTGTTAATGACCAATATAGATGGTCATAGCCTTGTAGATTATGGTGGGTTGTGATGACTAGGCGTCATCTCATCAGTTTTGCCTATGTGTCATGTCCATGTGGCGGTTTTTGCCCTAGGTTGTGAAGCAACCTATGGTGGATCAATTTTTTTTCACCCAACCATTTTGTCAATTGTGCATTATATATGGCCTAGTATTTTATAAAATTGATTAGGTCCAATTTTGCAACAATTATTTGGTAGGTCCTTCACAAAAAAACCTCATTTGGGGCACTCGAAAAATGGAAAATGATTTTTTCGTGCAAAGAAAATGAAAACTTCCTTAGGCAACATTGTTTGGAATTCCAAGATGCACCCTCGTGCATAATATTAGATCATTTGAACAAACTATGCCATGAATGTGGCCATAAGATTGACCATTTGGCTTGAAAGCCATGAATCTTCACGCATGATAGCTCATTTCTGAGAACACTTTTTTAAAATAATTACCGTATTACAAGTTTATTATTTTTCTTGGAAACTTGGTCACATATAATGACACAATGCCAAGGTTTTCCAATTTTTTGATTTGTTTTGAATTTTTTATGCCCGTTTCAAAATGCGGTCAAAACGGCGGGCTTGACCATTCCTAGTTAGTGGTTGAACCTTGGAATTTTTTTGGTGTTTCTATGATTAAATAGATACTTATGTACCTAGAAATGATTTTTTGAAAAAATAAAGAACAAACTACGAGGTAGCTACAGTTCAAATTTGACCCGCTTCCAGCTGAATCGGTGGAAATTTGTCTTTTTCACGAGAGGTGGATCAAAACTTTTTTCACCCAACCATTTGGTCAATTGTGAATTAAATATGGCCTAGTATTTTTTTTAAATGATTTGGTCCAATTTTGCAACAATTATATGGTAGGTCCTTCACAAAAAAACCTCATTTGGGGCACTCGAAAAATGGAAAATGATTTTTTATGCAAAGAATATAAAAAACCCTTTGTCGATACTGTTTACTATTCCAAGATGTAAACTTTTGCAGAGTATAAAGAACTCATTTTGAACAAATATAAAGAATATAAAGAATATCATTTGTACAAATATTTGGTAGGTCTTTTACAAAAAAGAACTCATTTTGAGCACTAAAAAATGGAAAATGATTTTTTCGTGACCTATTTAAAAGGTCATAAAGTCTTCAAATTGTTTGTTGCGTTCTGATTGGTCTATAGACATATCACGCGGATCATGCATCCGAGACCGTCGGATGCTGCGAGATCCAACGGCGGACCTCATCCCCTCACCCTCTCACCCCCCTCACCCACGCAGCCCCCACTCTCCACCGCTCCAACCCTAGCCCCCACGCCCCCACTCTCCCACACCCGCACCCGCTCGCCAAACCCTAGCGCCGCCGCCGCCCCCGCACCATGGCCGTCGACGGCGAGGAGCCCGAATCCCCGTGCCTCCCAAGCGCCCGAAACCCTAGCCTGCCTCCTTTCTTTCCACATCTCTATCGATCCCCTTCCAGATCCCCCGTCTCCTCGCCTGATGGAGAGAGAGAGCTTGCCTCCTCCCTTCCAGATCCATCACCGCCGCCACCTCCCTCCGGCGGAGCTCGCCGCCGTTCCTGATGCCTTCCTCGTCTCACCCCTCCCCTTCCAAACTCCCCACAGCGACGGCCGATAGCCTCATCGCGGTGCAAAATCTCCCGCCACTGTGAAGCCAGTGAGGATGTTCCCGTGCCGGCCACTAGTGTCCCCGCCGCTGCCGCGGGTGCTCGCCGACACGGTGGCTGCCATGGCCGTCGACGTCGCTGCATGGCCAAGGAGCGATGGGCGCGGATGGTGGTGAAGCAGATCCAGCAGGAGCTGGCGGACATGCTGACCCGCGACCCCGTCATGAAGCACGCCATCCTCCCCAAGGCCGCCCCAGGGTCATGGTGGAGCCCTTCGCCAGGGAGTTCCTCGGCGCTGACAGGGTGGTGGGCACGGAGCTGGAGGTGGGCAGGTCCGGCAAGGCAGTGTGCACCGAATGCCATGGGCGCCAGTCGGAAGCTGCAGGGCAAGATCGACCGCGTGCTCAAGAAGCCGGAGGAGGGCGTCGACGTCTTCGACAACATCTGGAGCAAGGTCCTCCCTCCTCTTCCCCTTCTCCCCCACCCCCGATTCTTAGGATTTTGCACGATTTCTCATGATTCTCCGGGGTCTCGGCCAGGTCTACGACTCCAAGAATGCGAACCAGAAGGAGAAGTTCGAGGCGGACCTCAAGCCATTGCTGTGAGGTATGTGGAGAATGAGCTGTTGAAGAAGAACGAGCTGTTGAAGAAGAGGGGCAAGACGATTGAGGTGAACGACAAGGACGATAAGGACGAGGTGGATGAGCTCTATGTCGTGCCGGACCACCTGAAGGTTTGTTTGTGGCAGAACAGCCCTGTGATTCAATCCTCAGGGTGAGATTTGTTGTGGGGCTGCAATGAAATTGTGTTGTATTGTTTGCTTGCAGGTGAGGAATAAGAACATGGAGGAGAGCTCAACCCAGTGGACCACCGGCATCGCTGAAGTTCAGCTGCCCATCGAGTGTGTGCTTGCACCCCTCTTTTCTGTCTTTATTTAGATTAAAACTTGCTAAAGTTATGTCATTATGTTGGGTTGAGATGGGAAGGTGCCTAAAAGAAGCCTCAAGTGTTGTGTACTTGTTATTGGTTCCTATATCGATCAGTGAGGGAGAGCAATTTACTACCATTCAGAAATATCTAGATAATTGCATGAAACCTACTGGTTAATCCCCATTTGTGCAGATCAGTTATAACCAATGCAAAGATGGAAAATATGTTCTTTTTATTATTATCCAAAGGATGGTCAGTGTTACACAACTTCAGGTTTCTAATGCTAGATCATTAATATAGTCCACAACATTACATATTTCGATTTGAAGTTAGTCTGTACAAGCCTATGTTTATGCCCGGGTTGTGTAATTTATCTTGAAGTTAGTCTGTCACTTCTTTACTGTCATTCTTGTTTGTTAAGGAATGGTGTGGTACAGTGTCTAATTTTCAGCTGATCGCTTGTATAGAAAATTTTGATCCAGAAAAAACAAGTACTTGTACAGGCACGCACAGCTTCCTCTCACTAAAAAAACCAAGTGCTTGTCTCTCTCACTTTTGTTCACATTTGATCCAGATAAACTAAATACCTGTACAGGCACACAACTTCCTCTCACAAAAAGAACTAAGTACTTGTCTGTATCATGTTTGTTTGCTTTCTTTGAGAAATCTCATGTTTGTTTGCTAGGCCAGAAAATAGACAACTCCCAGCCTGGTTAGCCCCATGCACTTACTGCAGCTCCCAGCATGGTTAGACCCATGCACTTACTGTTTGTTCAGTCCAGAACCAATGGCTGAACCGACTGCTGCACTTTTAGTTCTGTGATGTGTGTTTGTTACTTGCACTTGTAGGCTAACTCGATTATACTTTCATTTGACACAGTTTTCTTTGGACTAATTTTGCTTGTTTTCACGTGTGTTGCCCACATTTATGTGGTACCTTAGTATAGTATTGGTGTGTCCATGGATGATTGCTTGGAAAATCAGCTAATATTACTATCTGTATTCATTTGGGAGCTTGCTTTTTATAACATATTATAATTTTGAATGTGTTCTGATTCTACATAGGTTTGGCAGTTAATCCATGTTACTGCAGACTGAAGTTTTTTAGCAGGAATTACTTGGGTTCGAAAGCTGCCTTCAATCGTTGCTGTTGGAGATTAAAATCAGCTAGCAGTGCATTTTCTTTTAAGTCATGTAACTCACTTTTTACAAAGAAAAAACTTATAGTGCTTTCTAGATGTGCTTTGGATGTTTTGATATTAGCTTTGCTTTTTCAAATCAAATTAGATTGTTGGAAATCTGTATCTCTAAAAAGAGTAACAAGCGTACTAATGCTTTAAAGGACAAACAGAAATCAGTTAGCATGTATGTATCAGGATATACAGCTTTTGTATACTTGTCGTTTGCATATTTAGTTTTGTTCGATTTAGTTCTGTTCTGTACTATTGATAACTATCCTGTAGATACATGCTTGTTCTGTAACTTGTTGTCTTGATTGTTCAAATGATAATTAAGTTGTGTTCGATTGATGTCCTGCTAGCCGCTACTATTAATTTTTACTGTCATGATGTTGATACTTCTTAGAATATGTTCAGTGCCTTAATTCTAGTAGTATTTGTTATCGAAAACATGATTGTATTGTGAGCCATCAAGTTCTTGGAGTCTTCTTAGAGCTTGCTGGTATTTACCTTTTTCCACCAATATAATATTTGCTAATATTTACTCCTCATGGTTGCTACTGTTATCCATGCCCTCATGCTTCAGGATAGACTCCTAGCTGCTTGTGTATCTGTTTATTATTCTGTTCATTATTCTTTTCCTAGCTGTTCTTTGTTGGAAGATATTGCTTTCATTCTGAATTGGCAGCCATGATAAGGATCATTTTCATTCTTCTACAGGAGCTCTAGGTTGAAGAAGTTAAAAGAAGGGAACGCTTCATCTTTATAGCTAGTTTTATGTTCCTGTGTGTTTTATGTTCCTGGATGTTGTACTTCATAGCAGCACTTCCTGGGTGTTCCTGGGTGTTCTAAATTCCTGGATGATGTGAACTATGGCATGATTGTAATATATATAATATACTCATTTTGGTCATCATTTGTGAAAATTTATGTGATTGAAATACTCGAAATATTGATCATTTATTGTTTTTTTGAGGTGATGATCCTTAATTGCTGATACATTAGAAATGAAGCAAATACTATTTGGGCCCTAAAAAGGCCACAAATCAAACAATGCAGAAAAAATAAAAAAAATCACTTAAAAATCAATTGTGAAAAGGTGAAGGCCAAGAAAATAAAAAGGCCTAGGCCCAAAAATAACGAGGCTGAAATGTTGGGCTTGGCCCATCTACCTAATCAAAATTAATATGAGAAAAAACACGAATAGGCCGAATTGTTGGGCTAGGCCCATGTAGAAAACCGAATTGGACCGGGCTGAATCTTGTGCCACATCAGCTTGCCACGCTGGATGCCTACGTGGCCTGGGGAGGTTGCTAGTGACCAAAACGCCACAGTAGGAATATTTTGGTCGTAAACGTCCACGACCTTCTCACAGAGAAGGTCGCTATAGTCAGTTAACGACCCTCAGCTTTTGACCTTTTGTTTTTGGTCAAAAAAGGTCACAAATGAAAAACCATGACCTTTCAGTGACCAATAGTCAAGGTCACAAGTTGACATATTTCTTGTAGTGGATGAACACCAACATGAGTTTAGGCACAGCCAAGAGCTACCATAGGCAATGGCTGCTGGTCATGTATGATTTAGTTGAGTCATTTCGATGAAGATCGCTATGTATTCACAACAATCATAATATTGCTCTGTTTCGATGTGTCTACTCTGTTTTCCGTTCTTATATATTGTTCTGTTTCAATGTGTATATATATGCTTTACATTCTATATATGTGGGTGATAATAGCTAGATACAAATTAGTATACGAAAACAAATAGAAAATGGAATTCATAATATATATTGATTTTTCATTAATTCATCACAGAATATATATAATATCATCACATATACTTGATGATACTTAACTACTATGTACAATTCATAAAAATGAAATGAACGATACTAAAACTAATATCCCACCTTAGGGGGGCGGTTGTCGGATGTTGGGTTCCGGCAGACCCTTAAGGTTCAAACTCTGGGGTGCGCACGAAGATCTTCCCCCTACCACTCCACGTCTGATCGCCTCACGAGAATCTAAGCTAAAACGATGAACAACACGAGGGACACAAGATTTATACTGGTTCGGGCCACCGTTGTGGTGTAATACCCTACTCTAGTGTGTGGTGTGGTGGATTGCCTCAGGGGCTGATGATGAACAATACAAAGGATGAACAGCCTCGCGAGAGGTGTTCTTGAGCTGGTGCGATGAACTGCTTGGGTGAGCTTGATCGCCTCTCTATCTTATGAGGACTCGATGAGATCTGTCCCCTTCCTCTGTGGTGGCTAGTCCAATTTATAGAGGCCATGGTCCTCTTCCCAAATATTGAGCGGGAAGGGCGCCAACAATGGCCATTTCAAAGGGGAACATCTAGTACAAGTTATCCTGACTAAAGTTGGTCTTCAGCTGCCAAAGGCACTGGCGATGACGCCGTCTTGGGCTCCACGGTGACCCCCGTCCTGCCGCTCTGCTGGTCTTGGTCTCATTGCACTGAAATGGCAACCTTTGCCTGATGCCTTAGTACTCCATGACCGTGCTTTCCCCCCTTTGCACCAAAGAGGAAACAAGAACACTGCGCAGGACGGCGCCCGCCTGGCGCTTGCCTGGTCTTGATCGTCATGGCTTGCGTCACGAGCACCTCGCGAGGTACCCTGCCTTGATCTCTCCGCCTCCTCGCGAGCCTTCCTGGCGAGGCTGTTCCTGAGGAAGTCTTGTGTCGTCCGCCCCGCGAGGCTTGGCCCCCCGCGAGGGTCTTGAGTTTTGCGCTGATGTAGATGGGCCATACTGGGCCACCACTCGAGCCACGCCGCAGGCCGCAGGCAGGCAAGTCTGGGGACCACCATTCCCAGAACACCGACAGTAGCCCCTGGACCAGGAGGAGTGCTCCCGCGGCGGACTTGGATAGGAAAGCCTCACAAGACTGGGTCAGAAAACACTCGCGAGGGCACCTGCATAGCCCCCTCGCGAGACTTGCGAGAGAGAAAACGAGTCAAGTAGGCGACAAAGACAAAGAGTCATAGGTCGGGGATGGCAACAACGCTAAAAGCAACTCCAATAAAACTTCAAATAGGGATGAACAAGCCAACTGCAGAAAGCAAATGAAAAAGCCGCGTCCAGCACCTAATCTAGTCTTCGACGTCTTCTCACCAGCGCAGAGCTAAGTGCTGCCACTGGGCGTGGGCGGGAGCCCCCGAGGCCCGAGGGTGGCTCTTCGGAGACTCCGGGGCGTGTATAGTCCCAACTCATTATTACGTGAGAGTGTCATGGGCGGCGAGCTTCACAGGCATTGGCCTTCTTCACAGGCTCCAGGCCTTTCTCGGGGCGATGAGCTTCACAGGCGTTGGCCTTCTTCACAGGCACCGGGCCTTTCTCGGTTCGTCTAGCTTCACAGGTGCCGGGCCTTCTTTAGAGGCGCTGGGCCTTTCTTCAAGGGTAGAACTTTCGGAGGCGCTGGATGTTCCACGCGTTCGGGATGGGCATTCCCTCCTGAGTCTCCAAGCGTGCGGCGCCAGGCCTAGAGAGATGAACAACCTTGAACGGGCCCTCCCACATGGGCGAGAGCTTGTGCAGCCCTTCCCTGGAGAGCACCCGTCTGAGCACGAGGTCACCTACCTCGAGGGTCCTTGGGCGGATGCTGCGGCAGTGGTACCGCTGCAGCGCCTGTTGGTATCTTGCAGCCCGAAGCACAACCTTCCGACGATGTTCCTCTCCCAGCACGAGGTCCACCCCCCGCATGGCGTCCTGCTGTGCTTCGTCGAAAGCCAGGACCCGCACGAAGCGATGCCTGACCTCGTGAGGAAGGACTGCCTCAGCACCGTAGACGAGGAAGAACGGGGTTTCGCTGGTCGACTTGGTAGCGGTTGTGCAGATAGACCATAGCACGGACTGAAGCTCGTCGTGCCAGCCCCTACCGCAGGCCTCCAACTTCTTCTTGAAGGTCCAAGTTTTGAGGCCTTTCAGGACCTCCGCATTGGCGCGTTCAGCTTGGCCGTTGCTCCGAGGGTGTGCCACCGAGGCGTAGCACATCTGCGTTCCAAGGTTAGCACAATATGTTTTGAAGAGATTGCTGGTGAACTAGGAACCATAGTCGGTGATGATGCGATTAGGCACCCAAAACTGGCTCACAAGGCCCTTGATGAACTTGACCGCTGAGCCAGCCAGGATGGTGCGGACAGCTTCCACCTCTGCCCACTTTGTGAACTTGTCAATGGCGACGTAGAGGTGGCGGTAGCCCCCTGGCGCCCGAGGAAACGTGCCAAGGATATCCAGTCCCCAAACAGCGAACGACCATGAGAGGGGAATGGTCTGAAGGCCCTGAGCCGGCTGATGGATCTGCTTGGCGTGGAATTGACAGGCTTCAAAGCCTTCACCAACTCGATTGCATCGTTGAGTGCTGTTGGCCAATAGAACCCGCTGCGAAACGCCTTGCCGATGAGTGTCCGCAAAGACGAGTGGTGCCCGCAGTCTCCATCGTGAATGTCTGCCAGTAACTCTTTCCCTTGCTCCCTGGAGATGCAACACAGGGAAACGTCATTCGGCCGCTTTTGATAGAGCTCTCCGTCTTGGAGGCAGTAGGCCTTGGCCTGCCGCGCCACGCGTTCCGCGCCTCCTCCTTTTCTCGCAAAATCCCTTGCATCAAATAATCCTTGAACTTCGTGGTCCAACATCCCTCCTGAGGCTCCAGCGCCAGGAGTAGGCGCGCTCCTGAGGTCGGGCCGCAGGCCGGGGCTCCTGAGGCAGGCTGTTGAGGGAGCTCCTCCCGAGGCTATCCGTGCTTGATAGTGATGGTGCCGCTGAAGGTTTGAAGAGTCGTTCCTCGAAGACGCCAGGCTCCTGAGGCAACCGCCTGGACGCCCTCCTGACGATGACATCATCCTCTTGACTGGTGCCGCGAGGCACATGCTGCAACTCCAACCCGCGAAACTGTTTCTCCATCCTGCAGACCTCCGCAAGATATGCTTCCATGTGCTTGTCCTTCGGCTGGTACACCTTGTTGGAGAAGTTGACGAGGAGTTGTGGATCACCCTTGATGATGAGGCGCTTTACCCCCAAGGCGGCTGCAGCTTTCAAGCCTGCTATCAGGCCCTCGTATTCTGCTATGTTGTTGGAGACCTTCTCTCCATGCTAGAAGCAGAGCTGCACGGCATAATATAGCTTGTCCTGAGTGGGAGATATGAGCACTGCGCCAGCCCCCGCGCCATGTCGCGAGAACGCCCCGTCGAAGTACATGACCCAGCCGTCCGGTGCTTCACTTCCTAGGGAAAGCGACCGATCCTCGCCCGCTTCGAGCCCTGGTGCCTCCGTCCATTCTGCCACGAAATCTGCAAGTGCGGCTCCCTTGATGACTCTGGTCGTGCTGAATTCCAATTGAAATGCTTGCAACTCGATGTTCCATTCAGCAACCCTTCCGGCTGAGTTGGGGCTCCTGAGTACCCTTTCCAAGGGATATGCCAAGACGACCTTGATGGGATGGCCTTGAAAGTAGTGCCGCAGCTTGCATGAGGCCACTAGCAACGCAAGGAGTTTTTAGGGCATGGGGTATCGCGCCCTTGCGTCCCACAGCATCGTGCTAACAAAGTACACGGGATGCTCAACGAGGTTGAGGGTGCTGGCGTGGCCTGCGTCTTCTGGAGATTGAGGCGCCTCCCAAGGCGACGGAGCCCCCAGCGCTTGGTCGCCTGGCCGGGCCTCCTCCGCTCTAGGTGAGTCCCCCTGCTGAGGCTGATCCCCATCCGCTATGGTCGTGGTCTTCGCGAGGCTTTCTTGGCTTGGCTCCACTTCAGCCGGGGCTGCGGCTGTCACGGCCTTGGCCCGGCGCTCCTCCCTAACCGCCACCAGGGCTTCGCTGGCTAAGTAGGGCGTGGCTGCAAGGTAGAGCACCAAGGGCTCCTAAGGGCGCGGAGCTAACATCACCGGAGGGCTGGTAAGGTACTTCTTGAGATCTTGGAATGCCTTGTCGGCCTCCTCCGTCCATTCGAACCGGCCCTTCCTCTTCATCAGCTTGAAGAAGGGCAGTGCTCGCTCCCCCAGCTTGAAGATGAAGCGTCCCAATGCGGTTACTCGCCCGGTGAGCTTCTGCATTTCTCTAAGGGTCCTCGGCGGACTCATGTCTTCGACTGCCTTGACCTTCTCTGGGTTAGCCTCGATGCCCCTATGGGACACGAGGAAGCCCAAGAGCTTGCCCGAGGGGACTCCGAATACACACTTCTCCGGGTTGAGCCGCAAATCCACTTCACGGAGGCTCGTGAAGGTCTCCTCCAGGTCCTGTATCAGGGTTTTCGCCTCCCGAGACTTCACCATGATGTCATCGACGTAGGCCTCGACGTTCCTCCCGAGCTGCCGGCCCAAGGCGATGTACATCAGTCGCTAAAAGGTTGCGCCCGCATTGTGCAGCCCGAACGGCATGCAGGTATAGCAGTATACTCCACACGGGGTCAGGAAGGCCGTTTTCTCCATGTCTTATACCGCCATCTTGATCTGGTGATAGCCTGAGAAGGCATCCAGGAAGCACAACAGGTCACACTTGGCGGTAGAATCGACGATCTGGTCGATGCACGGGAGCGGGAATGGATCTTGAGGGCAGTCCTTGTTGAGGTTGGTGAAGTCGACACACATGCGTTCCTTTCCTCCCTTTTTTGGCACAACAACAGGGTTGGCCAGCCATCCAGGATAGCGAACTTCGCGGATGACGCTTGCCGCCTCTAACTTGTGGGTTTCTTGGATGATGAAGGCCTGCTTCTCGATGGACTGTCGCCTTGCCTTCTGCTTCACGGGACGCACGTTGGGGCATACGTTGAGATGGTGTTCAATCACACCCCTTGGGACCCATGCTAGTTGATCAGGTTCCCACGCAAACACCTCCTTGTTCGCGCGCAGGAATTTCACCAGGGCCTCCTCCTGCTCAGGGTCGAGGTTGGTGCCTATGGTGAAGGTGGCGCCAGAGGATCCATCCTCGTCGACTGGTACTTTCTTGGTCTCCGCCTTGTCTTGGGTGAATAGCTGCTTCTTCTTGGCCGGTGCAGCCCCCTTGTGCTCGAGGGTATCTGCGCTGGCGGGCTGCGCCACCGTGGCCGTCTTGAAAGTGAGCTTAAGCACCTGCAACGCATCCCTTGTGTCTCTGGACACGGTAAGGACGCCGCTGCTCCCGGGCATCTTCATGAGGTTGTAAGCCGGGTGAGTCGCCGCCATGAAATGGGCCAAGGCTGGGTAGCCGACGATGGCATTGTACGGGAGGCCGATGAGGGCGATATCGAAGTCGACCAGCTCCGTGTGGAAGTTCTCATGAGTGTCGAAGGTCACCGGGATGCGGACCTGCCCCGTTGGAACTGCCTCCGACGCCCGAGAAGGGCCTGCTAGGTTGGAGCCGCTCTAGTGGCACGTGGAGGAGGCTGAAGGCCTCCACCGAGAGCGCGTTGAGGCCGGCACCACTGTCGATTAGGGTTCTGGTGACGGCCACCTGGCAGCTAGTGGGGGTGCATAACATCAGGAGTGCGCCCGCACAGGCGGTTTTGGAGGGGTGATCGTCCGAGCTGAAGGTCAAATCAGCCTTGGGTGCCACCTAGCCAGGAGGGCTTCACGGCGCTTGAGGACGGCGCCGATCTCGCGGACGAACGGCATGACATGGTGGCTCGAAGGTGGTGCCTGCGATCCGCCCAGGAGGGTTGCGATGACTGGGGGTGCTGGTGCAGCATGATGGGTGAGGAAGAGGTTGCACAACTCCTCCCAGGAGGCCATAGAAGCCGCTGGCAGGTGGAGCAGTCACATGCGCGAGACTCCGGTGAGGGCCATGGGTAGCCAGTTAGCCATGACCCTGTCGTCGCCTCCGTCCTTGAGGACGGCTTCTTCATATGCTAGCAGGAAGGCCAACGGATCGGTCGCGCCGTTGTAGCATGACGACATGTCCGGCTTGAACTTGTTCGGCCACCACACCTGTCGCAAGGCGGGGGCCAGGGCTCGGAGCCCCCTGGTCCCTGCACCGACTTCGACGGCCGGAGCAGGCGGTGCATTGCCCGCCATGAGGGCGGAGCGCCGTGCTGATGGAGAACGGGTCGACGGAAGGGAGAGCTCCGGTGCACCCCTACCTGGCGCACCAAATGTCGGATGTTGGGTTTCGGCAGACCCTTAAGGTTCGAACTCTGGGGTGCGCATGAAGATATTCCCCCTACCACTCCACGTCTGATCGCCTCACGAGAATCTAAGCTAAAACGATGAACAACACGAGGGACACAAGATTTATACTGGTTCGGGCCACCGTTGTGGTGTAATACCCTACTCCAGTGTGTGGTGTGGTGGATTGCCTCAGGGGTTGATGATGAACAGTACAAAGGATGAACAGCCTCGCGAGAGGTGTTCTTGAGCTAGTGCGATGAACTGCTTGGGTGAGCTCGATCGCCTCTCTATCTTATGAGGACTCGATGAGATTCGTCCCCTTCCTCTGTGGTGGCTAGTCCTATTTATAGAGGCCCTGGTCCTCTTCCCAAATATTGAGTGGGAAGGGCGCCAACAACGGTCATTTCAAAGGGGAACATCTAGTACAAGTTATCCTGACTAAAGTTGGTCTTTGGCTGCCAAAGGCACTGGTGATGACGCCGTCTTGGGCTCCACGGTGACCTCCATCCTGCCGCTCTGCTGGTCTTGGTCTCGTTGCACTGAAATGGCAACCTTTCCCTGATGCCTCGATACTCCACGCCTGTGCTTGCCCCCTTTGCACCAAAGAGGAAACAAGGACACTGCGCAGGCCGGCGCCCGCCTGGCGCCCGCCTGGTCTCGATCGTCATGGCTTGCCTCACGAGCACCTCGCGAGGTACCCTGACTTGATCTCTCCACCTCCTCACGAGGCTTCCTTGCGAGGCTATTCCTGAGGAAGTCTTGTGTCGTCCGCCCCGCGAGGCTTGGCCCCCGCGAGGGTCTTGAGTCTTGCGCTGATGTAGATGGGCCATACTGGGCCACCACTCGAGCCACGCCGCAGGCCGCAGTTAGGCAAGTCTGGGGGCCCCCGTTCCCAGAACGCCGACAGCGGTATTCCAGTAGCCTTCGCCAACAACTCCTTGGTGCACGCGTCTTCCCAACACGGAGGCCGTACTCCGCCTCCTCCGCCTTGCAGCGCTTGACGTATCGATCTACCTCCTGCTGGCGGACGTGCACGAATGATCTTGACATTTTGTTGGACACCCACCGGAGCTCCTCGTCGGTGGCACACTGGAGCTTATCGTACCACCTCCATTCAACGATGACGTGCCTAGTGCCTTTGGCCTTCCTGATGAAGTACCCATCTTCGTACACCTCCTCCAAACGTCGATGCGCCTGCCCCCAAAGCTCCGCCGCCTCCTTTTTCCAGGCGGCCTCACGGGCTTCACAGGCCGCCTGGTACCTGGCTTCCTCCTCCAACATCTACTTTTTCAATGCCACTTGCCTGGCTTTTGCAGCCTGCTGCAGTGACTTCCACGAACAAAGATTGTACTGGCCCCGAAACCACTCCAAAGTTGGGGGGTCCGATGCAACCTCGTCCGACGGTGCGTGGGGTCCTCCTTGTTGCTGCTCTTCGACCGAATGTCCTCAGGGGGGCGGCGCCTCCTCGTCGGTGCTTGGGCAGATCGGCGGCGCCATAGCAGAGATTTGTGAGAGAGAGGGGGAGGGGGCGAGCGAGGAGAGGATGTATACGAGAATGTAGGAGGGACGATGTGAGCAAGGTAGTATTCATTGGTGGCCGGAATCTAGATCAACGGGAATAGTACACACACGTCGGTAGCCAGAATTTACGAGTATTGTAGTTTGAATTGCACACGATTCCCAAAGCAAAAATGTGTGTGAATTTATTCGCTAATGGTTTCAATATAGAACCGCGTCTTATTAATCACCCATGCCACTCACCTTCTAAACCTCGAGGCGCGAAATAGAGTGCCAATTGTGTGGGGCCTGGTTGTCTTGCTAGATATTTACATTTTGCTTCCACATATAAGGCACGCATGCTTATTTTGTATTACCATGATATTATTGTATAATGTAATGTCATGCGTAAATGATTTTTCCAACCCATGATGGTTTGTTGTTGCATGTACATGTGGTTCAATTTGAATTACAACCATTAAATGGCTAGAAAGTCACTTAACTATCTTAAAATGGTCAAATGCCCCCTGAAAATTTCCAAATTTTAACATGACAGTTGAATTAGTGCATGTTAATTGTAGAGTTTCGAGGCCATACGAGGAAGCTACCACCGATTCCTCACCAAACATGCAGTGTTCCCTCTCGGAACCACAAGCCTTCTCGTGAGATGCTTCGGTTTGTGAGGGGTGTGTGTCCAAAATTTTGTCAAACATGCCAAATTTTTACCACAACATCTTGGTGCCATGCCATTACATCAAGCAAGGTTCCATGTATTTTTATCACTTTTGAATTTTTTGGAATCTAAAAGCCATATCACTCAATGTTTCCATCCAAGCCATGACACCAATATGTTTGTAAATTCCTTCCAATTTACTTCACAGGGCATTAACTCGCACGCGAGGACACAACTATGATTTTCCAAACCATTATGATTATCTGTTGCATGTACATGTAGTTAAAATTTAAATTACGATCATTAAATGGCTAGAAAATCGCTTAAATATCTTAAAAAGGTCAAATGACCACTAAAAATTTCCAAGTTTTAACATGATAGTTATATTAGTGCATATTAACGTTAGAAAAGGTTTGAAGGCCATAAGAGGAAGCTATCGCCGGTTTGTCATCAAACATGCATTGTTTCCCTCTCGGAGCCACGAGTCTTCTAGTGAGATTCGAGTTTGTGAGGGGTGTGTGTCCAAACTTTCGTCGAACAGGCCAATTTTTTACCACAACATCTTGGTGCCATGCCATTACGTCAAGCAAGGTTTCATGTATTTCTGATCATTTTTGAATTTTTTGGAATTTAAATGCAATGCCATGCCATTACGTCAAGCCGCGACACCAATATGTTTGAAAATTCCTTCCAATTTACTGCACATGGAATTAACTCACACACAAGTACACAAATATGATTTTTCAAACCATTGTTGCACATAAATGTAGTTCAACTTCGAATTACAGTCATTAAATGGCTAGAAAATCACTTAAATGTCATTAAAAGGTCAAATGACCCTGAATTTTCCAAATTTTTACATGACAGTTGTATTAGTGCATGTTAACGGTAGAAAAAGTTTGAAGGGCATAAGGGGAAGCTACCACCAGTTCGTCATCAAATATGCATTGTTCCCTCTCGGAACCATGAGTCTTCTAGTGAGATGCTCCAGTTCGTGAGGGGTGTGTGTCCAAACTTTCGTCAAATAGGCCAATTTTTTACCATAACATCTTGGTAACATGCCATTATGTCAAGCAGGTTTCATCGCTCCTTGCCTGCTGTCGATAGGGCTCCACAGCTGGGTAGAAGGCCCATCAGTACCCCCATTCATCGCCAGGAGTGGGCAGAGGTTGTCCGTGCCATACTTGCACCAGAGGCCGGCCGCGCCGTACTTGCACCGGACGCCCACCATGCCATTCGCATGCATCGCGCTTTTCGCCATGTCTGCGGCCCGCTCGATGCCAATGCGCTGGTCGATAGGCTCGACCGCCTCCTTGGCCCAGATGTCCACCTAGGAGCACTAGAGGAACATGGCAGGAGCATGCTCGAGCTGGTGATCTCCGATGAAATAGCCAACTTGGAGCTCGAGATCGTGCTCCATATGTACCACGAGCTTGTTGACCGCTTGGATGAACGCCTACACGACTTTAGGCACAACCAAGAGCTACCATAGGCAATGGCTGCTGGTCATGTACGATTTAGTTGAGTCATTTCTATAATGATCGCTACGTATTCACAATAATCATAATATTGCTCTGTTTATTGCTCTGTTTCGATGTGTGTACTCTGTTTTTCGTTCTTATATATTGTTCTATTTCAGTGTGTATATATATGCTTTCCATTCTATATGTGGATGATAATAGCTAGATACAAATTAGTATATGAAAACAGATAGAAAATTGGAATTCATAATATATATTGATTTTCCATTAGTTCATCATAGGATATATATAATATCATGCCATATACTTGATGATACTTAACTACTATGTACAATTCATAAAAATAAAATGAACGATACTAAAACTATCAATCCCTCCTTACGGGGGCAGTATTCCGGCAGTCTTCGCCAGTAACTCCCTGGTGCACGGCGTCTTCCCAGCGCAGAGCCAGTACTCCGCCTCCTCCACCTTGCAGCACTTGACGTACCGATCTACCTCTTGCCAGCGCACGCGCGCGAATGATCTTGCCATTTCGTTGGACACCCACCGGAGCTCCTCATCAGTGGCACGCTGGAGCTTATCATACCACCACCATTCAGTGATGACGTGCCTAGCGCCTTTGGCCTTCTTGATGAAGTACCCGTCTTTGTACACCTCCTCCGCATGTCGACGTGCCTGCCCCCAAAGCTCTGCCTCCTCCTTTTTCCAGGTAGCCTGACGGGCCTCACAGGCCGCCTGGTACCTGGCTTCCTCGTCCAACATCTCCTTCTTCAGTGCCACTTGCCTGGCTTTCTCAGTCGACTACAACGACTTCCACAGACAAAGATTGTACTGTCCCCAAAACCACTCCATAGTTGGGGGGTCCGACGCAACCTCGTCCGACGGTGTGTGATGTCCTCCTTGTTGCTACTCTTCGACTGAATGTCCTCAGGGGGCGGCGCCTCCTCGTCGGCACATGGGCAGATCGGCGGCACCATAGCAGAGATTTGTGAGAGAGAGGGGGGAGGGGACGAGCAAGGAGAGGATGTATATGAGAATGCAGGCGGGACGACGTGAGCAAGGTAGTATTTATTAGTGGCCAGAATCTAGATCGACGGGAGAAGTACACACACGTCGGTAGCCGGAATTTACGAGTACTATATTTTGAATTGCACATGATTCCCGCAGCAACAACGTTTGTGAATTTATTCGCTGATGGTTTCAATATAGAACCGCGTCTTATTAATAACACATGCCACTCACCTTCTAAACCTCGAGGCGTGAAATAGAGTGCCAATTGTGTGGGGCCTAGCTGTCTTGCCAGATATTTACATTTTGTTTCCACATATAAGGCACGAATGCTTATTTTGTATTACCATGATATTATTGTATAATGTAATGTCATGCGTAAATAATTTTTCCAACCCATGATAGTTTGTTGTTGCATGTACATGTGGTTCAATTTGAATTACAACCATTAAATGGCTAGAAAATCACTTAACTTTCTTAAAATGGTCAAATGCCCCCTAAAAATTTCCAAATTTTAACATGACAGTTGTATTAGTTCATGTTAATGGTAGAAAAAGTTTCGAGGCCATACGAGGAAGCTACCACCGGTTCCTCATCAAACATGCATTGTTCCCTCTCAGAACCACGAGCCTTCTTGTGAGATGCTCCGGTTTGTGAGGGGTGTGTGTCCAAACTTTTGTCAAACATGCCAGTTTTTTACCACGACATCTTGGTGCCATGCCATTACATCAAGCAAGGTTCCATGTATTTTTATCACTTTTGATTTTTTTGGAATCTAAAAGCCATATCACTCAGTGTTTCCATCCAAGCCGTGACACCAATAGGTTTGTAAATTCCTTCCAATTTACTGCACAGGGCATTAACTCGCACACGAGGACACAACTATGATTTTCCAAACCATTATGGTTACCTGTTGCATGTACTTGTAGTTAAAATTTGTATTGCGGTCATTAAATGGGTAGAAAATCACTTAAATATCTTAAAAGGTCAAATGACCACTAAAAATTTCCAAGTTTTAACATGATACTTATATTAGTGCATATTAACGTTAGAAAAGGTTTGAATGCCATAGGAGGAAGCTATTACCGATTCGTCATCAAACATGCATTGTTTCCCTCTCGGAGCCATGAGTCTTCTAGTGAGATACTCGAGTTTGTGAGGGATGTGTGTCCAAACTTTCGTCAAACAGGCTAATTTTTTTTACCACAACATCTTGGTGCCATGCCATTACGTCAAGCAAGAGATTTCATGTATTTCTGATCATTTTTTAATTTTTTGGAATTTAAATGCCATGCCACTCGATGCTTGTGTCCAAGCCGTGACACCAATATGTTTTAAAATTCCTTCCAATTTACTGCACATGGAATTAACTCACACACAAGTACACAAATATGACTTTTCAAACCGCTATTGCACGTAAATGTAGTTCAACTTTGAATTACAGTCATTAAATGGCTAGAAAATCACTTAAATGTCATTAAAAGGTCAAATGACAGTTGTATTAGTGCACGTTAACCGTAGAAAAAGTTTGAAGGCCATAAGGGGAAGCTACCACTGGTTCGTCATCAAATATGCATTGTTCCCTCTCGGAACCATGAGTCTTCTAGTGAGATGCTCAAGTTTGTGAGGGGTGTGTGTCCAAACTTTCGTCAAATAGGCCAATTTTTTACCACAACATCTTGGTAACATGCCATTACGTCAAGCAGGTTTCATGCAATTCTAATCATTTCCGATTTTTTTGGAATTTAAATGCCATGGCACTCTATGCTTGTGTCCAAGTTGTGACACCAATATGCTTGAAAATTCCTTCCAATTTATTGCACATGGAATTAAGTCGCACACAAGTACACATATATGATTTTTCAAACCGTTATGGTTAGTTGTTGCATGTACATGTAGTTCAACTTTGAATTACGGTCATTAAATGGCTAGATAATCAATTAAATGCCTTTAAAAGGTCAAATGACCCCTGAAATTTTCCAAATTTTTACATGACACTTGTATTAGTCCACGTTCACGGTAGAAAAACTTTAAAGACCATCGGAGGAAGCTACCACCGGTTTGTCATCAAACATGCATTGTTCCCTCTCAGAACCACGAATCTTCTAGTGATATGCTCCGGTTTGTGAGGGGTGTGTGTCCAAACTTTCGTCAAACAAGCCAACCTTTTTTTGCCACAACATCTAGGTGCCATGCCATTACGTCAAGCAAGGTTTTATGTATTTTTAATTATTGTTGAATTCTTTGGAATTTAAAAGCCATGGTACCCAATGTTTGTGTCCAAGCCGTGATACCAATATGTTTGAAAATTCCTTCCAATTTACTATACATGAAATTAACTTCCACATAAGTACACAAATATGATTTCCACCCCATGACGGTTTGCTATTGCATGTACATGCAGGTCAAATTTGAATTACGACAATTAAATGGCTAGCAACTCACTTAATGTCTTAAAAAGCTCAAATGAACCCTTACAATTTCCAAATTTTAATATGACAGTTGTATTAGTGCATTTTAATGGTACAAAAGTTTCTCATACATTTAAAACATCAATCGTTGCCACTGTACTCCAAATTCATCTTTCACAGCTAATACAAAAAATCAGCAACATCACACACAGTTTGTTACAGGAACCATTTGTCACTACTGGAGGATGCTGCTAACGCGGCACTACATTCAGAGACCCTTCAACGAAACTGCGTGCGATGCATTAATCATAAACGGTGATGTAAAACAACCATAAAAAAGATGCAAAATGTCTGTGATGGCGGATACATCAAACACGGTTAAGATTTTACTTACGTGTGCGATGAGGGGCATACGTTCACTCTAATGAACTGTTTGTGATGAGGTAGAACAACATAAATGGGAAACCAGATGAAAGTGTGTTCAATGTATGACATACAGTTTGCTTTGATGAACCGTTTGTGATTATGCAACAGAACAGAAACGTTCAGCCAGATCAAGGTGTGTGTGATTGACGACCTACAGTTCACTCGGGTGAACTGTTTGTGATTAGGCGGAACAAAAGAAATGGTCAGCCTGACCAAGGTGTGTGTGATAGAGGGCAAATAGTCCACTCGGATGAACCGTTTGCGTTGAGCAAAGAGAACAGAAATGGTTCAATTTAACAAGATGTGTGTGATACGCGGCAAATAGGTCTGTAATCAGAAATTTGTGCGAAGACTGATAATAACGCAGACGATTGCTACTAATAAGACATGTGTGTTGTACGATGGGATTGCATACAAAACAACAACAACAATATTCTATTACGCATAACAGAATATTATTCTGTTATGCATAACAGAATATTATTCTGTTACCCTACTTGAACTGATGAATTCAAGCGCTTGAACTGATGAAATTCAAGTGGTTGAACTCATGTTTTCTGTTGCTGTTAAAAATCGTCTTCTTTAGTTCAAATTTTTTTGCAATTGTTTTTGTCAAAATGGGGCGTGTAATATACCATTGGAAAGCTATTGACATCCACATTACAATCCTATAATTTGTTTTTGCAAAAAAATTATGACTTAAGAGCAGTTTTGAAAAAACCGTTTTTCTGAAAACCAAAAACGCGAATCGTATTTTCGACTTAATTTTCAAACGGTTTGTCGGAATTGAGCAAATGAGATGGCGCTGGAAAGCATGTGAAAATCCGCATCTTCCATATATGTACTGTTTTTTCAAATTTTTTATCATTTAAAAGTAATTTGAAAAATGGTGAAATTCTGGGTGAAACATATTTTCGCGTTTTTTTTGCAAACGGTTTGTCGGATTGACGCAAATGATACGCCGTTGGAAAGCTATGGAACAACTTTTTTGTATAGAAATGTTTTTCTAATTCCTTACAGTTTAAAAACGAATTCGAATATGGTCAAATTTGATTTTGAACGCGGTATTTTAAAAAAAATTGTTGAAATGGGGCAAATAATATACCGTTGGATAGCTATCGAAAATGCGAAATTTAGTCATGTTGAACGTTTTCTCTACTTTGCAATCGTTTAAGAGTAATTTTGAATACTGTAAGATCCATCATGCTATTTTTCTCTCCAGAAAAACAGAGTACTCGTACTGATCTATGTGTGTGTTCGTACTGAGCTATTTTTTATAGATTAATTTTGAATTATTCTGAAAACGGAGGACTCAAACTGATCTCCATTTTGGGTTTGTACTGAGCGGGTTTTCATAGACTGGACTTTACTCTGTTTTTTCCTGTATGATTTTCCTCGTAACTTTTCAATGATCTACGGTATCATCGTACCTAAACTTGCATGATTTATATAGTTGAATGACATTTTTTCAAAAAGAAAATATTGTTTGCAACGATGTGTTGGACTTCTCTCATTCTACCATTTGAACTTTTACCATTTGAATTTCCATGAGGTTTGTTTTTGTTTGAGCTTTATCACGTTGAAGAGTAAGTTTGTCGAAATGAGGCAAATAATATACCGTTGGAAAGCTGTCGGAAATGCAAAACTTAGTCATATTGAACGTTCTCTCAAATTCGCAACCGCTGAAGAGTAATTTTGATTACGGTGAGACACGTCATGTTGTTTTTCCGTCAGAAAAAATAGAGTACTAGTACTGAGTGAAGTTTTGTGTTTGTACTGAGCATTTTGTTTTTTCTGTTCCGAAGACTGAGTAGTTGAAATGATCTTTTGTATGTGTTTGTACTGAGCATGTTTTTGTATGTGTTTGTACTGAGCATGTTTTCACATATTGAATGTCATTTTTTAGCTCGCATAATAAAACAGTGAACTTATATGTCCGGATGTTTTTAATAGCCTCTCGTCAAGACATGGACTTATAGAACTGCACCTTTTTTGGGATTACAATTTTAGATTTGTTTTCTCGTCCAAACTGACGACATCATCAGCTCCGAATTTGCATGGTTTCACTAGTTGAACTGATGGATATTTTCTTTTTGTTTTGTACAAACTCGAACATTTTGTACAAATTCAAACATTTTTCAGTGAAGAAAACAATGATCATTTGAACTAATTGGACAATAACATGTGAGCTTACAGTAATTTATAACTCGAACTTGTAGCAATAGAAATAAGAAATTTGTACAGCCTCCGCGCCATTGCATTGGTGTACTCCGGCGTGAGGAACAAATCCTGCCATATTTGATACATACACACATCCTAGTTGACATTTGTTCTCTGGAATGTTGATGTCATTTTATTGATTCCAAAAAAACATAGCAAGATGGGACATTGATTCAACAACTATTAGAGTTCTATAAGACCGCATCTGTACTTATTTTTGAAGATGTATTTGTACTGCCCAAAAACATAAGCTGAAGCACAAAACAAACATTTAAATACGTTGGTGCTCATGGGAATAGTCACACACCTAGTGAGCATGTTCTTTTCATATCTTCCCAACTACTCAATTAGCAAAGCAGCACATCTACGCATTTTAATAGCAGGAGCAAAGAAAGAGAGAGATTGATATGAGAGAGTGTCGTTGAAGCACGCCAAGGACTCCCATCAGTGCTCAACCTGGACGGCTGCCAGCAACCATGGTGGACGTGCCAGTGGTGGTGTAGCATGGCCAGAGCAGGGCGGTGGTTGTGCGGATCCTGATATTCTAACACATCATGTTAGCGCACCAGGGAAATAACAAGTTCTCCATAAAAATTTTATCCATACTAGGTAAGAACAAAGCTACATGACAATACCTTTTCTTCAGCTAGCTACTACATGCTACTGCTCCTCCAGCAATGTAGCATCTTTGTATCCTCCTTGCGCGGGCAACCATTGGGAGCAAGGGCTGCTACCGCTCGACACGTTGAACCACCTGTAGGAATCAAAATGAACTAAAGGGATTCAAACACATCAATGGGCACATGTACTACACAATAATTTGCACCTGTACTGTCCATAACAACAAACTAACATAAAAACAATTTATGAAGGAAACAGTTCTTGAAATTGGGTTGAGCTTAAACTGTTCAGATTTTTGAACTCCTGCAACAGTTATACTTGAACTTGCGCGACACATTTTTTGAAAGCATCTAATGTTCAGAATACGTTATATGGAAAGAGGAACGTGGAACACACTAGGACACATAGGCCAGCTTGAACTTGTAGCATCATTCTTTATATTTTTCTAATTGGAGAATAACATGCGAGCTTATAGCATTTGATCACTAAAACTTGTAGCAATAGAAATAAGAACTACGGCCTCTGACCCGTGGAAATTATAAGAAATTTGTAAAGTTGTGAGCGACGAGGGGACAACCTTTCCTTTTCTGCCCTCGTACACGCTTGTGTCGGACCTCAAATGGTGTGTGTGCGTGCCCATTGCGAACCTCCTCTTGGGGTTTAGGATGATGATGTCTGCATCAGATCCCTCGAGGATTGCTCCTTTTCGCAGGTATATGTTGAAGATCTTGGCACTGAAAAGATTAGAGAGTAGTATGCATCATTATACTTTAAAATTGTTTTGCTTCTTGTTTTGTTTTTCTGATTTTGTTTTGATGTAGTTATAGAATTTCTGCACGACCATTCTATGCTCGTCACTCTCACATAATCAGTGACAGTGATCTTGCCGGTCTCCTGTACATATATTGAATGAAGTCAGAAAACAGAAACACCGGCAATAGAACCAACTTAGTACGCATCACAAAAAACAACATTTGAAATCAAAACTTACCACCATGCTATCACAAATTATATGCATCCATTCTTCAGTTCCTGGGATCAAGTAATGAAAAGAGAGATGCCTTAGCTAGATTACATTTGTAAATACTAGTGAACTTGAACTTATGGTATCTCGACATGTGAACTGATTGTGTTACAAGCACACGCACGGAAATCCAACGAAGCTGATATCAGTACATGTCAAAAAGATAATCAAGTTCATGTATATTAATTGTGAGAAGTTCAAAAAAATTTCTAAAAGTTTGTACTAAAAAGGTGTATACTGCATAACATCTAGTGAGGAGGACCATACTATTGAGGACACACACACACACATTCACAGAATGAGGAGGCTCTCATTAGGAACATTCAGAGGCATACAGCTGCAAGTTGTTGCATTACTAGTACCCATGTCATGACAAAACAAATATGCCATCTCTGCTGCATCATGCATCAGTCTCTGAAAGCTGGGGACAAGGTTGATTTGCATCTACTACTGTCCATTGCTCTCCTCACTTCTCTCACGCACATGAAAAGGCTATTTTGTAGAAAAAGATTGAGAGAAATATCACCGTAATTAGTCTCTGAAAGCTATCTTCAGAACTGTTCACAAGGATTCACAAGGATGCCAATGATGAACTGAATCATTTAGTTTTGTCTTCTTCCCTCAGATCTGAATCAAGAGTAGCATCAGTTCAATTCAAAAAAAATGGCAGTTCATGAATTTGTGCTAAGCAAGCATACCCATCAGCACATGGAATGCCTCGGTGAATGCACTCACTCAGTCCCCAAAATCAAAAAGAAATTTTAGAGGCGGGAGAAAACGAGAGAAAAGCTTCTGACCACTATGTTGTTGAACGACTCCTCATTGAACGGCCTTGGTTGGCAGTGGTAAACGGACTGTGGTGGCGGGTGTGAACGGCCTGGGTGGTGTCGCAGTGGCAGACGCGCTGGGAAACACTACTAGGGAAAACCTTATACACAGAATCTTAGCAGCAGCGCGGCACAAAAAGAAGCGCTACTGCTAATTAGCAGTAGCGCGGGTTTTTAGCCCTCGCTACTACTAAGTTGATAGTAGTAGCGTGGGTTTTTAACCCTCGCTACTACTAAGCGGTCTCTACCATGCCCACCGACACATGCCATAGTAGTAGCGAGGGGTATAAACCCGCGCTACTACTAAGTTGATAGTAGTAGCATGGTTTTATACACCTCGCTACTACTAAGTACGAGGTAGGTGAAGTCGCCATATCCTCGGCCAAATCCCCATCTCCTCCCCCAAATCCCTCCTCTCTTCCACCACTCTCTCCTCTCACTTTCCATACGCTCTCACATGGACCACTTGCCCATGCACCCATCCTCCTCCATTGCGCTGAAAGAGGCCGCCGCCTCGCGCCACCGGCGTCTAGGATCTCGCCGGTCTTCCACCGACGTCTAGGAGGCCGCCGCCCCGCGCCACCACACCAGAGCACCTCGCCACCGGTGACTAGCTCCGCTGCTCCCTACATCACCTTCCTCTTTCCCTCGGTTTTCATTTTCTCTCTCTCCCTCTGGTTTGACTCACCCTCCCATGTCCATGCCCGTGCAGGTCGTTGCCATGGATGACCCGGAGTTATCTCGCATGGTTGGGAAGAGGATCCCCATGCCGCGGCCTGGCTCTGCCATAGAAACGGGCCCTCTCCAACAGCCTCTGCTGGATCTGGTCTTCCACTGTCCGTTCATGCCTCCGGCGACGCCAATCATCGCTAGATCTTACCATTGCTGCCATTGACAGCATGCACGGGATCGAGATTTTTTTGTTTTTGAAAGTAATAGCAGTAGCGCGGGGTATAAGACCCGCCACAGCTAATTAGCAGTAGCGCTGTTTGCAACACACGCTACAACTAACCATGTATGGCAGTAGCGTGTGTCAACACGCGCTACTGCTACAAGTTAGCTGTGGCGCCGTATCAGTAGCGCGGGCACCCGCGTCACTGATACACCCAAAACCCACGCTGCTGCTAGGCTTTTCCCTAGTAGTGAAAGCACAACATGGTGAAGCTGCTATTGTCGAAGGGGATCAAGCCCGTCAGTTCAATCAGTCTATGGACGGCCGGAAACGGGCTTGAAGCAGGACAGAGGCGACCACACACGGGGGAGGCCACGGTCCCTATGTGCAGCGACAAGGTCGAATCCGCGACCTGCAGCACCGGGAAGCCGCGACCTACAACCGGGGGAGGGTGAGACCTGCAGCGGGGGAAGAGTGCGACCTACAACGGGAGGTTCTACCTCCGGTCGACGTTCACTGAGGGTGGAGGGAAGAAGCAATGAAGTTGAGGTCCACGTCAAGGGTGGTGGCGTGATGGCATGGTGGCGGGGTTGGTCCGCCAGCGGAAGAAGGAGGAGGGATGGCGACGGTGGCCGGTGGAGCAAGCGGCCGGGTTCCTTAGCGCTGCCGGAGTCCAGGAGTTGACACCAACGGGGGTGGCGCGTTGCGGTGGGAGGTCGGGCGGGGCGGCGCGGTGGGAGGCCGAGCGGGGCGGCGCGGCGCGGTGGGAGGCCGGGCGA
>NC_041383.1:451803243-451803921 GCF_002162155.2 Triticum dicoccoides
CAGTGGGAAGCCGGGTGGGGCGGCGCGGTGGAAGGTCGGGCGAGGTGGGGTGGCGCCGTGGAAGGCCGGGCTGGCGTCGCGGTGGGAGGATAAGGTCGAGAGGTTGGGGATGACGGGCTCGGGACAGGTTTCTTTTTTAAGGTTGAGAAGTTCGATCGCGCCCTTATAGGGGCGAGGGGTAACAAAATAATATTCTGTTACCGGTAACAGAATAGTCAAGCCCTATATATATATATATATATATATATATATATATATATATATAGGATAACACCCCTTAAGACCTTATTCTGCTAACAAAAAAGCTTATTCTGCTAACACCCCGACCTACACCGTAGCTACAAACTAATCAGCAACTGACCGAACTGCATGCGCAAAAAAACACCCCACCTTATCCTCACCCACCCCACTCCTCTCTCTCCCGATGCTCCTCCGTCCCACGAAATCCCACCTCCCAGCCGGCCACACAACCTCCCTCACCCCACCGCCCCGCCTCCCTCCCTGTGGTGTCGCGCCGCCGGTAACCCCCTGCACCGTCGTGCCACCGCCTCCCCCGCGCTGCCGCATTGCCACCCTTGAGCTTGGTGCTCACTTGCCCCTCCCCACCTCCCCACCGATATACCCCACCGCCATGCCATGGCATCCCCCTAGCTTCCTCGTGTGGTGGTGCTCCGCTCG
>NC_041383.1:451803931-451820454 GCF_002162155.2 Triticum dicoccoides
GACCGACGCCTCCGACGAGCTCCCCGCACGCCATCGCTGCCCCGCCTTCCTCCCTCTCCCCACCCCCAACAGCTGCCGCCTCTGCGGCCCACCACAAGATCACGCCTCGCTAACGCAGCGCCACCCCACAACCTCTCTCTCGTAGCCCCAGTAACCCCTCCACATTATTCTGCCTCCTCCCTCCCAGCACAGAGGAGGCCCGACCGCGAGACCCCTCCGGCCACCGCAGCCCGGCAACCGACCACCGTCACCTAGCACCGGATCTCGCCGGATCTAGCTTGCCCTGCTTTAATCGCCTCCATCTCGGGCTACCGGACTCCTAGATCCTACGAGTTCACCAACCCTCGTCCCTCCTCCTCACCCCGGTGACCAATGGGATTGGGCATCGGTGCTCCTCTACATCATCAATGGGAGTAGGTGCTTCGAACAGGCGACCACTTCCGCGTCTCCCATGGATCCCCTGCCGCAAGCAAAATTTGATGGTGGTGACTACAAAATCATGGAAGAATAGTGGCAGGGTATACACTTCGGTACATTTTTTCCCTTTTTAGATTTGGCTGTTCTTTCCATCCTCCCACTGAATTCATCGAGTTGCCACTCCTTCCCTTGCAGTCCAGACGTCCTGGGCTTGAAGTGCGCCGGGGCACGCGATGCGGTTTGGTTAGGGCATGTGAGCTCAAAAATAGGGCCGGCGAGCCCTCATGTCTTCGTCTCATCCAAGCCGTCCCTGTCGTGCCTCCTACACTCCATCTTGTAGTTCACCAAACCCTCATTTGCCTTTGTCAATTCAGTGCAATTGTTGTGTTTGCTACGGTTCGGTGTGGTCGTCCCGCAATGGCCGCCGTCCTCGCGTGTGGGCCCTGCTGGCCATGTCGTGTGCGCATCGGGACCGAGGCTGCCTCCAGTCATCGACGTGCCAGCTTCCCCGATGAATAGCCCCTCTGGAGACGAGCTGCCCCTCCTCCCATTGTAGCCCAGACATCCAGATTTGCAGTGCATCGGTCGCGCGATGCGGTTTGGCGCCCCCTGGTTGTGCGGTTCCAGTGCAATGCATCTCATGTCGGTCCGCTATTATTAATTGCTGCAAATCAGTTTAGTTTCTTTTGCAGGAGGGAGGCGAAGAAGCAAACAAAAAGATAAAGAAGTGCACTGCACAGTTAGACTACAAATGTTGTTGATTATGGTTTGCTAGTTAATGAATCATGCAGTTAAAATGTGTATTATGAAGTCCACTATTTGCACCAAGTAGTTCGGCTGAGCTTGTAGCTCGGCTCACCGGTCGTCTCTCCTGCAGATTGATTATGTAGCATAGATTTTTGTAGGGTATGGTGCAGTTCTTTTGCATTGGTCCCTGTGTCAAAACTGTAAAAAATGAATGCGATTCAATTTTCCTTTGATGTGGTTCACTTGCGCTTGTCTTTGTGGTCAATTTTCATCCATAAAAAAGTTAGAAAAAAGGACCCAAAAAATCATGCAGTTTGCTTCCCGTCGGATGCAGTGCGGTCGGTCGTGTGATGTTGTTAAGTGCAAAAAATTTGTTACGGGAGCGAAAAAAAGTAATGCGGTTCACTTCTTGATAGTGTTGTGGTTCATTTACACCCGATGTGAAGTGCACTCTACTTTCTTGTCCTTGAAAAAGTTACGTTTGGATAAAAAAAACCATGCAGTTCTCTCACCCGTCTGATGCATTGCGGTTTTTCGTCCGATGCAGTGCGGTTTTCAGTCGGATGAAGTACCCACGTCGATTTGGGTGTCGCGAAAAACAGTGTTCGCATTTTGGTAAATTCGAAATTCCTCTTAAATCGTAAAGGATTAGAGAGAGTGTTCTACATGAAAAGGTTGCGCCTCGTCGATATCTTTCCAACGACATATTGTTTGAATCATTCTGACAAGCGGTTTGTAAAAAATTCGCGAAAAACGGCCCCTGCCACTCGTTGTCTGCCGCACGATTTTCAAAATTAACTTAAAACCATAAGGAAAATCAAAAACATTTCAACATATGAAAGTTGCGCCTCGTCCATAGCTTTTCAATGGTATATTACACGCCTCGTTTTGACAAACGGTTAAAAAACTGGAGCAAAAACAGTACCAAAAATTTGAAAAAATTCGAAAAACAGAATTCTGCGATTTAGTAAATTTGAAATTGCTCTTAAACCGTAATGAATTAGAGAAAAACCCATATGAAAAAGATGCGCCTCGACGATATCTATCCAACGGTGTATCATTTGCTTCATTCCGACGAGCAGTTTTGAAAAAAGGCTAAAAAATGCTGGCTACCACTCGTTGTGGGATGCACCATTTCCAGAACTGCTCTTAAACCGTGAGGAATCTCGAAAAGTGTTCAACATGGCGAAGTTGCGCCTAATCCATAGTTTTTCAACGGTATATTACACGCCTCGTTCCGACAAACGGTTAAAAAACTAGAGCAAAAAAGGCATAAAAAACACATTGTGCAGTTTTTTGCGATGGGAAGTTCACTCGCGTGAGTACTGCAACACACTTGGTTCAAACAATGACGTGCGTTTGCGTTGAGCATGCAGTGTGGAAGTGTTATCATAATAGTTATTCTGCTAATATTAGCAGAATGGATCGGCTGTATATATATTCCCGGTATGACCGCCAGTGTACTGGATATGGATGCCGACCACCATGTACTTGTCTCGAGAAAGCAACTGCTCCACGGTCTTGATGTAGTCCTCCACTAATACGTCTCCAACGTATCTATAATTTTTGATTGTTTCATGCTATTATATTATCTGTTTTGGATGTTTAACGGGCTTTAATTTGCTCTTTTATATTATTTTTGGGACTAACCTATTAACCGAGGGCCCAGTGCCAGTTTATGTTTTTTTGTCTATTTTAGAGTTTTGCAGAAAAGGAATACCAAACGGAGTCCAAACGGAATGAAACCTTCGCTATGATCTTTCTTGGACCGAAAGCAAACTAGAAGACTTGGAGATGAAGTCGGAGACGTAATGAGGAGGCCACGAGGCAGGAGGGCGTGCCCGGGGGGTAGGCGTGCCCCCACCCTCGTGGGCCCCTCATAGATCCACCGACCTTGTTCTTTCACCTATATATACTCTTATACCCTAAAAACATCACAGGGAGCCACGAAACCACTTTTCCACCACCGCAACCTTCTGTACCAGTGAGATCCCATCTTGGGGCCTTTTCCGGCGATCTGCCGGAGGGGGATTCGATCACGGAGGGCTTCTAGATCAACCGCATTACCTCTCCGATGAAGCGTGAGTAGTTTACCACAGACCTTCGGGTCCATAGTTATTAGCTAGATGGCTTCTTCTCTCTCTTTGATTCTCAATACAAAGTTCTCCTCGATGTTCTTGGAGATCTATTCGATGTAATATTCTTTTGTGGTGTGTTTGCCGAGATCCGATGAACTGTGGATTTATGACCAAGATTATCTATGAATATTATTTGGTTCTTCTCTGAATTCTTGTATGCATGATTTGATATCTTTGCAAGTCTCTTCAAACTATCGGTTTAATTTGGCCTACTAGATTGATCTTTCTTGCCATGAGAGAAGTGCTTAGCTTTGGGTTCAATCTTGCGGTGTCCTTTCCCAATGACAGTAGGGGCACGTATTGTATTGTTGCCATCGAGGATAAAAGATGGGGTTTATATCATATTGCTTGAGTTTATCCCTCTACATCATGTCATCTTGCTTAATGGCTTACTCTGTTCTTTATGAACTTAATACTCTAGATGCATGCTAGATAGCGGTCGATGTGTGGAGTAATAGTAGTAGATGCAGGCAGGAGTCGGTCTACTTGACACGGATGTGATGCCTATGTTCATGATCATTGCCTTAGATGTCATCAGAATTATGCGCTTTTCTATCAATTGCTCGACAGTAATTTGTTCACCCACCGCAATACATGCTATCTCGAGAGAAGCCACTAGTGAAACCTATGGCCCCCGTGTCTCTTTTCCATATTATTGAATCTCGTTTACATCTTGCTAGTTTCCATTCTACTATTTTGCAATCTTTACTTTCCAATCTATACATCAAAAATACCAAAAATATTTACTTTATTATCTCTATTAGATCTCACTTTTGCGAGTGACCGTGAAGGGATTAACAACCCCTTTCTCACATTGGTTGCAAGTTCTTGATTGTTTGTGCAGGTATTCGATGACTTGTGTGTCGTCTCCTACTGGATTGATACCTTGGTTCTCAAAACTAAGGGAAATACTTACGCTACTTTGCTGCATCACCCTTTCCTCTTCAAGGGAAAACCAACGCAAGCTCAAGAGGTAGCAAGAAGGATTTCTGGTGCCATTGCCGGGGAGATCTTCGTCAAGTCAAGCCATACCAAGTACCCATCATAAACTCTTCTCCCTTGCATTACATTATTCGCCATTCACCTCTCGTTTTCCTCTCCCCCACTTCTAAAATGATTTTCGAAAACCTTTGCCTTTTTTTCGCCCCTCTTCTGTTCGTCTGTTTTCGCTTGCTTCTTGTGTGCTTGTGTGTTGGATTGATTGCTTGTCACGATGGCTCAAGATAATACTAAATTGTGTGACTTTTCCAATACCAACAACAATGATTTTATTAGCACTCCGATTGCTCCTACTACCATTGCTGAATCTTGTAAAATTAATGCCGCTTTGTTGAATCTTATTATGAAAGATCAATTCTCTGGACTTCCTAGTGAAGATGTCGCATCCCATCTAAACAACTTTGTTGATTCGTGTCATATGCAAAAGAAGAAAGATGTGGATAATGATATTGTTAAACTGAAGCTATTTTCGTTTTCGCTTAGGGATCGTGCTAAAACTTGGTTCTCATCTTTGCCTAAAATTAGTATTGATTCATGGAATAAGTGGAAAGATGCTTTTATTTCTAAGTATTTTCCTCCTGCTAAGATCATCTCCCTTAGGAATGATATTATGAATTTTAAGCAACTTGATCATGAGCATGTTGCACAATCTTGGGAGAGGATGAAATTGATGATACGTAATTACCCTACACATGGTTTAAATTTGTGGATGATTATACAAAAAAATTATGCCAGTTTGAATTTTGCTTCTAGTAATCTTTTAGATTCGTCTGCAGGAGGCTCTTTTGTGGAAATCACTTTAGGAGAAGCTAGTAAACTCCTAGATAATATTATGGTTAATTATCCTCAATGGCACACCGAAAGATCCACTTGTAAAAAAGTTCATGGGTTTGAAGAGATTAATGTTTTGAGTGGAAAGATGGATGAACTTATGAAATTATTTGCTAACAAAAGTGTTTCTTCTGATCCTAATGATATGCCTTTGTCCACTTTGACTGAGAATAATAATGAAGCTATGGATGTGAATTTTGTTGGTAGGAACAATTTTGGTAACAACGCATATAGAGGCAATTTTAATCCTAGGCCATTTACTAGTAATTCCTCTAATAATTATGGTAATTCCTACAACAACTCTTATGGAAATTTAATAAGTTGCCCTCTGGTTTTGAGAATAGTATTAAATAATTTATGAGTTTGCAAAAGAATTTTAATGCGTTGATTGAAAAAAATTGCTTTAGATTGATGAGTTGGCTAGGAACGTGGATAGAATTTCTCTTGATGTTGATTCTTTGAAACTTAGATCTATTCCACTTGAGCATTATATCAACGAGTCTCTCAAAGCCATGAGAATTTCCATTGATGAGTGCAAAGAAAGAACCGCTAGGATGTGTGCAAAAAAGATTGGTTTGTAAAAGTGTGTTCTCCTAGTTTTCATGATAATAATGATGAAGATCTAAAAGTGATTGATGTGACTCCTATTAAATCTTTGTTTTCCAATATAAATGTTGATAAAGATGGGACTGGATATGAGTCAACTTTAGTTAAAAGGCATCCCAATGATTTGGAGTTTTTAGATCTAGATGCAAAAATTGATAAAAGTGGGATTGCAGAGGTCAAAACTTTAAGTAGCAATGCACCCACTATTTTGGATTTCAAGGAATTTAATTATGATAATTTTTATTTAATAGATTGTATTTCCTTGTTGCAATCCATTTTAAATTCTCCTCATGCTTATAATCAAAATAAAGCTTTTACTAAACATATTGTTGATGCTTTGATGCAATCTTTTGAAGAAAAGCTTGAACTAGAAGTTTCTATCCCTAGAAAACTTTATGATGAGTGGGAACCTACTATTAAGATTAAGATTAAAGATTATGAATGTTATTCTTTATGTGATTTTGGTGCTAGTGTTTCCACGGTTCCAAAAACTTTGTGTGATGTGCTAGGTTTCCGTGAATTTGATGATTGTTCTTTAAACTTGCATCTTGCGGATTCCACCATTAAGAAACCTATGGGAAGAATTAATGATGTTCTTATTGTTGCAAATAGGAATTATGTGCCCGTAGATTTCATTATTCTTGATATAGATTTCAATCCTACATGTCCTATTATTCTTGGTAGAACTTTCCTTAGAACGACTGGTGCAATTATTGATATGAAAGCAGGAAACATTAGATTTCAATTTCCGTTAAGGAAGGGCATGGAACACTTTCCTAGGAAGAAAATTAAATTGCCTTATGAATCTATTATGAGAGCCACTTATGGATTGCATGCCAAAGATGGCAATACCTAGATCTATTCTTGTTTTTATGCCTAGCTAGGGGCGTTAAACGATAGCGCTTGTTGGGAGGCAACCCAATTTTATTTTTGTTCTTTGATTTTTGCTCCTGTTTAGTAATAAATAATTCATCTAGCTTCTGGTTAGATGTGTCTTTAAGTTTTAACTAGTGTTTGGGCCAAGTAGAACCTTTGGGAAGACTTGGGTGAAGTCTTTGCGATCTTGCTGTAAAAAACAGAAACTTTTGCGCTCATGAGAATAGCTGTCATTTTTTTTACAGAAAGTTCTTTTAGGTTGATTATTTTTGCAGAAGATTAATAGACAAATTACTCACGTCCGCCAATTTACTTTAGAATTTTTTGAGTTACATAAGTATTGAAAAGTTACAGATTGCTACAGACTGTTCTGTTTTTGACATATTCTGTTCTTCGTGTGTTGTTTGCTTATTTTGATGAATCTATGAGTCGTATCGGGGTGGTATGAACCATACAGAAGTTGGAATACAGTAGGTTTAACACCTATAGAAATAAAGAATGATTTCATTACAGTACCTTAAAGTGGTGGTTTATTTTCTTATACTAACGGAGCTCATGAGATTTTCTGTTGAAGTTTTGTGTTGTGAAGTTTTCAAGTTTTGGGTAAGGATTTGATGGATTTTGGAATAAGGAGTGGCAAGAGACAAAGCTTGGGGATGCCCAAGGAACCCCAAGGTAAAATTCAAGGACAACCAAAAGCCTAAGCTTGGGGATGCCCTGGAAGGCATCCCCGCTTTCGTCTTCGTCTATCGGTAACTTTACTTGAGGCTATATTTTGATTCACCACTTGCTATGTGTTTTTCTTGGAGCGTCTTGTATGATTTGAGTCTTTGCTTTTTAGTTTACTACAATCATCCTTGCTATACAAACCTTTTGGGAGAGACACGCATGATTCGTGATTTATTAGAATACTCTATGTGCTTCACTTATATCTTTTGAGCTAGACAATATTGCTCTAGTGCTTCACTTATATCTTTTTAGAGCACGACGGTAGTTTTATTTTTTAGAAATTGTTGAACTCTCATGCTTTACTTATATTATTTTGAGAGTCTTTTAGAACATCATGGTAATTTGCTTTGGTTATAAAATTAGTCCTAATATGATGGGCATCCAAGATGGGTATAATAAAAACTTTCATATAAAGTGCATTGAATACTATGAGAAGTTAGATTCTTTATGATTGTTTTGAGATATGAAGATGGTGATATTAGAGTCATGCTAGAAGAGTAGTTGTGAATTTGAGAGACACTTGGGTTAAAGTTTGTGATTCCTGTAGCATGCATGTATGGTGAACCGTTATGTGATGAAGTTGGAGCATGATTTGTTTATTGATTGTCTTCCTTATGAGTGGCGGTCGGGGACGAGCGATGGTCTTTCCTACCAATCTATCCCCCTAGGAGCATGCGCGTAGTACTTCATTTCGATAACTAATAGATTTTTGCAATAAGTATGTGAGTTCTTTATGACTAATGTTGAGTCCATGTATTATACTCACTCTCACCCTTCCACCATTGCTAGCCTCTCTAGTACCACGCAACTTTCGCCGGTACCATACACCCACCATATACCTTCCTCAAAACAGCCACCATACCTACCTCTTATGGCATTTCCATAGCCATTCTGAAATATATTGCTGTGCAACTTTTCACCGTTCCGTTTATTATGACACACTCCCTCATTTTCATATTGCTTTTCATGATCATGTAGTTGACATCATATTTGTGGCAAAGCCACCATTCATAATTTTTTATACATGTCACTCCTGAATCATTGCACATCCTGGTACACTACCAGAGGTATTCACATAGATTCATATTTTGTTCTAAGTACCGAGTTGTAATTATTGAGTTGTAAGTAAATAAAAGTGTGATGACCTTCATTATTAGAGCATTGTCCCAGTGAGGAAAGGATAACAGAGACTTATGAAAAATAAAAAAAGGAAAAAAGAGGACATAAAAAAGAGAAAAGGCCCAAATAAAAAAATTAGAGAAAAAGAGAGAAGGGGCAATGCTACTATCCTTTTACCACACTTGTGCTTCAAATTAGCACCATGATCTTCGTGATAGAGAGTATCCTATGTTGTCACTTTCATATACTAGTGGGAATTTTTCATTATAGAACTTGGGTTGTATATTCCAATGATGGGCTTCCTCAAAGTGCCCTAGGTCTTCGTGAGCAAGCAAGTTGGATGCACACCCACTTAGTTTCTTTTTGTGCTTTCATACACTTATATCTCTAGTGCATCCGTTGCATGGCAATCCCTACTCACTCACATTGATATCTATTGATGGGCATCTCCATAGCCCATTGATACGCCTAGTTGATGTGAGACTGTCTTCTCCTTTTTGTCTTCTCCACAACCACCATTCTATTCCACCTATAGTGCTATGTCCATGTCTCATGCTCATGTATTGCGTGAAGACTGAAAAAGTACGAGAACATAAAAAGTATGAAACAATTGCTTGGCTTGTTATAGGGGTTGTGCATGATTAAATACTTTGTGTGATGAAGATAGAGCATAGCCAGACAATATGATTTTGTAGGTATAGCTTTCTTTGGCCATGTTATTTTGAGAAGACATGATTGCTTTGTTAGTATGTTTGAAGTATTATTGTTTTTATGTCAATATTAAACTTTTATCTTGAATCTTTTGGATCTAAACATTCATGCCACAATAGAGAGAAATTACATTGACAAATATGTTAGGTAGCATTCCACATCAAAAATTCTATTTTTATCATTTACCTACTCGAGGACGAGTAGGAATTAAGCTTGGGGATGCTTGATACGTCTCCAAAGTATCTATAATTTTGATCGTTCCATGCTATTGTATTATCTGTTCTGAATGTTTAATGGGCTTTAATATGCTCTTTCATATTATTTTTGGGACTAACCTATTAATCAAAGGCCCAGTGCCAGTTTCTGTTTTTTGTCTATTTTAGAGTTTTGCAGAAAAGGAATACCAAACGGAGTCCAAACGGAATGAAACCTTCGCGATGATCTTTCTTGGACCGAAAGCAAACCAGAAGACTTGGAGATGAAGTCGGAGATGTAACAAGGAGGCCACAAGGCAGGAAGGCGCGCCTAGGGGGGCAGGCACGCCCCCACCCTCCTGGGCCCCTCGTAGCTCCACCGACCTAGTTCTTTCGCCTATATATACTCTTATACCCTAAAAACATTGGGGGGCCACGAAACCACTTTTCTACTGCCGCAACCTTCTGTACCCGTGAGATCCCATCTTGGGGACTTTTCCGGCGATCTGCCAGAGGGGGATTCAATCACGGAGAGCTTCTACATCAACACCATTACCTCTCTGATGAAGCGTGAGTAGTTTACTATAGACCTTCGGGTCCATAGTTATTACCTAGATGGTTTCTTCTCTCTCTTTGATTCTCAATACAAAGTTCTCCTCGATATTCTTGGAGATCTATTCGATGTAATATTCTTTTGCGATGTGTTTGCTGAGATCCAATGAATTGTGGATTTATGATCAAGATTATCTATGAATATTATTTGGTTCTTCTCTGAATTCTTATATCCACGATTTGATATCTTTGCAAGTCTCTTCGAACTATCGGTTTAGTTTGGCTAACTAGATTGATATTTCTTGCCATGGGAGAAGTGCTTAGCTTTGGGTTCAATCTTGCGGTGTCCTTTCCCAGTGAGAGTAGGGGCAGCAAGGAACATATTGTATTATTTCCATCGAGGATAAAAATATGGGGTTTATATCATATTGCTTGAGTTTATCCCTCTACATCATGTCATCTTGCTTAATGCGTTACTCTGTTCTTTATGAACTTAATACTCTAGATGCATGCTAGATAGAGGTCGATGTGTGGAGTAATAGTAGTAGATGCAGGTAGGAGTCGGTCTACTTGACACGGATGTGATGCCTATGTTCATGATCATTGCCTTAGATGTCATCATAATTATGCGCTTTTCTATCAATTGCTCGACAGTAATTTGTTCACCCACCGTAATACATGCTATCTCGAGAGAAGCCACTAGTGAAACCTATGGCCCCGGGGTCTCTTTTCTATCATATTAAGTCTCTTTTCTATATTATTGAATCTCATTTACATCTTGCTAGTTTCCGATCTACTATTTTGCTATCTTTACTTTCCAATCTATACATAAAAAATACCAGAAATATTTACTTTATTATCTCTATTAGATCTCACTTTTGCGAGTGACCATGAAGGGATTGACTACCCCTTTATCGCGTTGGTTGCAAGTTCTTGATTTTTTGTGCAGGTATTCGGTGACTTGTGCGTCGTCTCCTACTGGATTGATACCTTGGTTCTCAAAACTGAGGGAAATACTTACGCTACTTTGCTGCATCACGCTTTCCTCTTCAAGGGAAAACCAATGCAAGCTCAAGAGGTGGCATCCACCCCGGCCGAGTCGATGGTGTACACCACCGAGAGATCCGTCTCCCTTGGGTGGGTCTCCACTTTATGCTTGCTGAACTCCATTGGAGCGCCGCTAGATATCCTCTCTATATGTGTCGTCGTAGGTGTGCTTGTTGTGTTGTGGGGCGAGATTGAAAGGTTGAAGAGACTAAGGTTATAATGGCCGTGAGAGTTAATGGGGAAGCCAGATGGCCTGGAATATTCGCACGCCCGGATGACAGTTCTAGTTTGCAGCACGTAACTCAATCATGCCGCACATAACTGCATCGTGGCCACGCGCGCGGCGCAACCCCATGCATATGGGCTCCTAACGTGATCGTGCGCATGCGCCAACCGCTGGCAAAGCGTGCGCGCAGGGATGCGAGCAGAGCACTGCACGGTGTGTCAATGACAAGCAACCATATATATGCATATAGTAGTTGAACACGCAAGGAAAAGCTTTCCACAAGCTGAGCGCGTGGAGGTACGCGAGCAGAGCACGCCGACGGACCCGAGCAGAGTGTGCCGCAGCGCCTAACAGCGAGCATAGCGTGATGCGGTGCCTAACGGCGAGCAGAGCGCGTCGAGGGACGCGAGCCGAGGCCAACACAGTGATATGTGGCAAATAAGACGAACTATGCGAGCGATGGCGGAGATATCAAGGACGAATCAGATTAGAGTTGCGTGTTATACGTGGCATACAGTTGATCCATCCGAGTTATTTGTGATGGAATAAGCCGTGTGTTTTGTGGGAAACGCTTGCTGGTATATAACCGTTTGTGATTGATGAATTCATCATCGACGGGTTACCTAGTGTGGTCTGTGTGCGATGTGATATGCTCTATCTGCACAAAATCTATGCTTTGTGTACAGAAGGACAACATATATATACTTATAATAGGACATGATTGCAAAACCAAATGAAACATCCAATTACGATTTATAATAAATACCATAAATATTGCAAGGTTCAAATTCCAGCATTACAAGGCCCAAATTCAAAGATTACAAGGTTCAAACTATTCAGACACATAAAATTCATCTTCTTCAGAATCTTTTTCATGCATTATTTCTGCGAATGGATTAGCCACCGAGAAGTCATATAGCGGCTCGATATAGTGACTTCCGAATAATCTATCAAATGAAGTTACAAACTGAAATTTAGCTTTCCCATTCAGCTATAGATGTCTGCGCTCTTTAGCAATCCATTCACTTATGCGCAGTAAATTTAGGCCAAACCTCATTACCTTGAGCAACCTTGCTTTATCAACAAAGAACATGGTGAAATTAATTTCTTGTGTGGTGCCTTGGTACTCAATAAAAGTAATTTCTGTGAGATGAAGATCAAGGCATTCAATGTGACTGTTCTATTCCCCAACATTTTCTACTTTCGGGCCTGCTAGTATCTGCAAACGAAGACAAAATATTAGTGCCTAGATGCATATTTGAACACTTCGGGCCTCTCTGATTTGCAAGATTTCTAAAATACACGAAAAGAGTGAAATGCCACCTTCAATCTTTCATGATAAACTTTTATCTCGAAAGCATGTCGGGCGATGGAATAAAACGCGTACAACACTAGCATCTCAAAAAATATATGTATTGAAATCCTCCAAATTTCCTTTCGAAATCATTTTACATTTTCCATTGTAATCGTGGGTGAGCTCTGTTGTGGTTAACAATTAAGAGGAAAGGAGCATCACCTTGATGTATAGCTTCTCCATGCAAGGAAAGCATCTAAGGAATCCAACAACTTCATCCAGATCGGGCCCGACAGATTGTAGTGCCAAGATCTTCACTGTGTGCCGAGGCCGGGTCAAGCTTGTGGGAATCATTTTTTGGATGACAGGCGAACATATAGATCAACAACAATTAGATAAAATGTTTTGTCCAATAATATATAAGAAGGAGAAGAAGAAGATTGTTGTACCTGAATAGATAATGATCTAGTAACTAGTTTGTTGAATTCAACACACGAATATCCCAACACTGTCAATTTTGGTGCGTGAGTGACCCTGATCCTTGTTGGACCTAATTTATCAAGTACATACAATCTCTCGAGGAAAGGCACAATCTCAATGATAATATCATGGAACACCTCAACTGACAGCCTTGGGCGGCGCCAAGAATGCACATAAATCGCATTCGTCGAGGTCATGTGGAGGCTACTAAACCCATCCATCGCATGAAGATGAAGGTACTCGAGCGTTGTACAGCCGACGAGCAGGCGCTCCAAATCCTCCTTCAAGACATGGATGACAATGAGCTCGAGGTGCTTATGTTTAGGGAAATGAAGAATGCGCACGACATCGATCCGGGGGAAAATGCACCGCCAGAATGTAGCACGGTGCAGCCGTGGGCGTGAGGCAGAGCACAGACTGCGGTAGCGAGCAAGGACTTCTAGCATGAAGGTTGAGCTCCTCGAGCCGATCCAGGGCAGGAGATAGGAACCAGTAGTTCAACCTGGGTTCGGTCTTGTTGTGGGGACTGCGCCTGCCGATAGCAAGGCGTCTGAGCAGCCCAAGGTGCGTGGCGAGGATGTGGGACCATGCGTCCAGGTGTTCCTGCTCCCCGCTACAGAACTCGTGGTCAACGATGAGGTCCAGGGGGGTGGAGTGCCAGAGGGGGCGCCACCACCGCGAGAGGACAGTGGTCCACATGCCATATTTGATGGGGAGGTGGGTGAGGGAGTCCTGGACTAGGGGGTGTCCGGATAGCCGAACTATCATCATCGGCCGGACTCCAAGACTATGAAGATACAAGATTGAAGACTTCGTCCCGTGCCCGGATGGGACTTTCCTTGGCGTGGAAGGCAAGCTTGGCGATACGGATATGTAGATCTCCTACCATTGTAACTGACCCTGTGTAACCCTAGCCCTCTCCGGTGTCTATATAAATTGGAGGGTTTTAGTCCATAGGACATAACAATAACAACAATCATACCATAGGCTAGCTTCTAGGGTATAGCCTCCTTGATCTCGAAGTAGATCCACTCTTGTACTACCCATATCATCAATATCAATCAAGCAGGAGTAGGGTTTTACCTCCATCGAGAGGGCCCGAACCTGGGTAAAAACATCGTGTCCCTTGTCTCCTGTTACCATCCGCCTAGACGCACAGTTCGGAACCCCCTACCCGAGATCCGCCGGTTTTGACACTGACAGTGGGATATGATGGTTATCAACATCTCGCCGGGGAGGCTACGTATGAAGTCCATGTTCGCCGGAGGCTCTTGCGGTTCTGGCTCGACCCGCCCCCGCTTGTTGGCCGGCTCATCCTCCATCTCGTAGCAGGCGGTGATCCTCGGGGGCGGTGCTTGTAGCTGAGAATGGAGGACTGTTCTACGTACTTTCCCGAGGCGGCCGAAACAAAAGTCCAAAACCAGCAATAAGTTACAGTGCTAGCATGCGCGACAGACTACTCATATTTGTCCCATCTAATCAAACAGCTGCCCACGGTAGTAAATGGTTAGTTGAGCGCCCATGGTTGGACTAATACGACCATTTGCAATAATAACATGGTGGCAATTTGTTAAAAATGCCTAGGAAAATCAATGTATAAAAAGGCGAAACAAACTCTGAATAATTCATATGTTTAGCATAGTTGCATGTCGCCTCTATAAAATGAATCAAGGCGGGAAGATACAACATATGTCGTTTTGACATAGATCATGTGACCAAGTTTCCTCTCGGAACCATGAGGCTTCTTGATAGAAGCTCCGGTTTGTATGAAAGAAAATATGGGTCAAAGCCAAGTTGTAAGGGCAACAATATCTAACCCCATCTTATAGAAGATGCAAAACCACGATGATTAATTGTTCAGCAGGCTTACACAAAATCCAGATTGAACAGGACAATAACAACTAACTCAACCAACATTTTCGGCAGTCACAATCAAATGGATCGGTCCGACCCATAAAATCAAGATCCTGGACCAGAAAATCTATTGGTACATGAAGACAAGTTGTTGTAAAA
Source organism: Triticum dicoccoides (assembly GCF_002162155.2). NCBI lineage: Eukaryota > Viridiplantae > Streptophyta > Magnoliopsida > Poales > Poaceae > Triticum > Triticum dicoccoides. The sequence continues at coordinate 451,818,911 of NC_041383.1, forward strand.
TAGAAGCCGAGCACATTCAGACGCCCTTTTGTCCACTTGAAACTTCTTTTTTTGTTGTTCAACATGTCCATCTGTGAGAAGGTTTTTGTTAAAATTTAATCCTCATGGACAATAATACTCTCGCATTCAACAGGAAGAATGTGACAAAGCTAGTGTTGGCATGGTTGGATGCATATTCTTCCAACGTTATTGTCCTCAAACGAATGTCATGAGAATTGAGAAAATCTCGGTGCTTCCTATGCCACCGATTGGTTATACCTTTTTGTCCATGTCCTTTAGCCTAAATAGACATTAATACTGAAAACATTTAATATCTGAAAAAATAGTACAACTAAAAAATTAGTTCTAGTAAAGTATATCAATGTGCTCGATATCATCACCTCTATATACAAATTCTCCAGATATGGAAAGCATCACAGCAAGCCGATAATCATGTTCAGACCAAAACACCACGTACTGATATGTAAGGTCTTGACATAATCTAGCACCATTGATAGGGTACCCATGGACAAACTCTTTATTGAGCAAAGAACATAATATTAGTACCAAAATGTCACAACCGGTTTTCCAATAAAATGCTTATTGAGAAACCGACCTTTTGAGTCCAGTATGAGGAAGATCCTCCTGACTGGTAGATAAAATCTTGATACACTAAGCCAGTAGCATTAAATATATTACAGGGTCGAGCTAGGGGATGCTCAACAACTTATTACAAGCATGCCAATAATTATACATAATGGCGGATATGACACAATGGCGTGGGGTGGCATACTACTGACTCGAGATAAAAGTGGTGGTGGAATATCACAGTGGAGTGGATAACATGACTCCTAACTGGCGGCTCATAGAGCGTCGAGGTGAGGCTCGATGAATTTATTAGGGTAGTGGAAGTGGATATAATACAGTGACCAAATCCAGGGTCGCACGAGACTGACTGGGACTCCTCTAGGCGTCGAACTCGCTATTGAACTCTTCATCCATGAGATCGCCTTCGTCAACATCTGGCCAAATCAACAAGTCAGGCGAGTACTTTAAAAGTACTCGCAAGAAAGTTCGGACGTAAGATATAACAAATGCATGCATGAATGCGTCATGAGCAAATAGAAATGCACATTCAAATGATGAACTTGCACGACAATATTAAACAATAAGGAAGTCAGGCGGTAGTCCTCCCGAAATCCATAAAAATAACAAAAAACCGATCGGGTGTCTGAAGCGACGCCTTGAAGGGTGAACAAATAAATAACCATGCCGCAGTCGGGCGTCTAAGCTACACCACATAAAGGGCTTAAATTGAAAAGTAAATGACATGCGTGCCACAGTCGGACATCGGAGCGACATCACAGAAAGGGCTTATATCAAAAGTAAATAACAAGCGTGCCACAGTCGGACGTCTGAGCAACATCACAGAAAGGGCTTATATTAAAAGTAAATAACAAGTGTGCCATAGTCGGACATCTGAGCAACATCGCAGAAAGGGCTTATATCAAAAGTAAATAACAAGTGTGCCACAGTCGGACGTCTGAGCGACATCACAGAAAGGG
>NC_041383.1:451820663-451838404 GCF_002162155.2 Triticum dicoccoides
CACAGTCGGACGTCTGAGCGACATCGCAGAAAGGGCTTATATCAAAAGTAAATAACAAGTGTGCCACAGTCGAATGTCTGAGCGACATCGCAGAAAGGGCTTATATCAAAAGTAAATAACAAGTGTGCCACAGTCGGACGTCTGAGCGACATCGCAGAAAGGGCTTATATTGGAAGTAAATAACAATTGTGCCACAGTCGGACGTCTAAGCGACATCGCAGAAAGGGCTTATATTTCATCATTCATGTTTGATAAATTCGCAAGGATATAATACTCACAAGAAATATCCAACACACAATATAAAAGGGTTAGTCCATCCACAGGAATAAACATTTAACCGGACTTAACACTCATGTGGTACACCAGAGTTTTTGTCACTGGGACTAACACTTGACGGAATAAAATGAACACAGTACTTGGACATGGATAAGATGATTTCAAGGATTTTTGACTCTGCAGAGTTTGTACTAAATTGCCCACAGCCAACGGATTTCCGTAGTCACAAAGGACTAGTTCCGTTTACGGTATTTCAGAAGAAACACATCTAACCAGTACACACCCATTCACTCACGATGCCAGGAATCACCCTAGACACCGTTCAAGAAAAACTTTGAGACGGGGAGATCACAATCTCGAATAGCATGGGATCAAATTTATATACGCGCGCTCTAAGGGGTGCCCCCCTCTCGGTCCCAACTGGAAACACCCATGCCCCCTGACCGGATGACTGCCTTTAATCCAGGGCCATGGAACCCTCATCATGGCCTCTCGATTTGGTGTGTACCAGGAAAGCGGTTTGCAACTTACTCAGCCGTATCCCTTGCGGAAAACATGTGGTAGTACAGGAAGGGAAAACGGATGGTAACTGGACTGATTCATGTTGACACTGGAGTCAAATAGTCTGGCATAAGACTGGCATGCTACAACACTTCCATCTTACCCATTCTCATGCCATCACATGGCCATGCCAACTCACATCCAACAACTTATGGATTTTCGAAACTCACTTGCCTCAACTTTGCATGTAATAGGACATTCATCGAGATGCTCATAAACATGCCATGAACTACTTAATGCAAACATGCCAAAGACACTCATCATATCAAAAGTTCAAACATGCTTGCCTGGTTCGGAGTAGTCGGAGCCTAGCTCGGTGAAGTTCGCGGTTCCGTCACCTCCTTCGGTATCTACGGTATACAGAAATACACGCACTATCGTAAATATCGTGAGGTACACAAAAGTATTCCAAATATTTTTCAAATAAATCTGATAAAAAACTAGACAAAATTTTGAAGAGGACAGAAAAAGAATCAATCAAAAATCCTTTTCTGTTTAAAAGCTATAAGGGTTTTAATCCAAGGACCTTTCTGTAATGAAACAGAAACTTCTCAGGGGGCTGAACAGAAAAGACCAGAAAAACGCTTCAGACTGAAAGCGTATTTGCCCGAATACGTTTTTCTGAAAACGGTTTGTTTAAAATAAATGAGAGGCTGACAGGCGGGTCCCACCCGTCAGGTTTGAAAATTCAAACGGGGAGAACAGAGCTCGTCGACGCCCGAGAGCTGCGGTGGTCGCCGGCGGCGATCCACGACGAGGCAGGGGGATCGGGAGGTACCTACGTGCTCAGCGTGTCCTTCCGCGTCGATGGGTGGTGGTGGTGGTTGTCGGCGAGCACCACGTGGACGGCGGCCCTTGCTCCGGCAGACGGCGGCTCGGGTGGAGTTGGATCTCAATGCATGAGGCCACGCGGAGGGCTAGGGGGTGTTGGGCGGCGCCGGACGGCATAGCGAGCTGGCACTGGCTCCCGTTGGCCGCCACGGGTGGCTCTGCCACCGCAGATGCTGCCGGCGTCGGCGATGCTCGCCGCCACCGACACCTGCACCCGTCCAAGAGGGCGTGCGGTGCTCTGGTCAAGGAGGAGAGGCCATGCGCAACGCGCTAGGGCGCACTCGTGATCGATGACAAGCCACTGACGAAAAACGACACTGACTGAACTCTGAAAATCTAAACTTTCTGAAAGTGCACAGGAACAGTGCCGACCAAGTGTTTGACGAAATGATTTTTGCATGAGGGAAATTCTCCTTGAGCTGATTTTTGGTGGGGTGGCCTCTCATTGCATCTGGGGGCTGCCTGAATTTTGGTAGAATTTTTGGAGAAGAGAAGATATGAATTTCACCAAATTTGACAAATCTGGTCCAAACTTGCAGAGGTTGAAACTTGAAAATTTTGAAAAGAGGAAGAGTGAATCTTGATGGATCTAGGTTGGGGGTGCTAAAGACTATCCAGAGGAGTTGGTTTGAGATCAAAACTCAAAGGAATCCAGGTACTTGCTTTGTAAATCATCTAGGCTTAAAATAATTGACAGAATTGTTTTGGGGAATAAAGCAAATGAAAAAAAAATTCAAAAATGGGTTGGACTTGTTGGAACAGAATGTTTGGATTGCCCCAAAGTGGAGGGGAGGGGTTTTGGGAGAATTTACCACATGAGGCATGGTAAAACCATGGGTGGTTTCAATATAAGAGAAGTCCCAAAACTCCTAGGGTCTCTTTTAGAAGAAAATAAATTCGAAAAAAAATAAATTTGGGAAGGGAACAATCAGAAGAAAGGTTTTTAATAACCAAACACCAGGGTTGAAGAAGATATCAAAAACAAAAATCCTTGCCAAGGGAAAAGTTTTGAGAGAGAGGTTTTTGGAAGGATTTAAAAGACCTTCAAATCCAACAAAGTTTTTGGTGAAAACCAAATAAAAATTTTGGAGTGTCACACAAAAGCGTACTCCAAGATTATATAAAACTTATGCGCACAAATGAAAAATGCAACTTATGATTACAAAAGTGTTGATGATATAAAACTTACACACACAAATGAGAAATGGAGCTTATGATTACAAAAGTGTTGATGATAATATATAGTACATGAATAAGTGTGGAGCCAACCACCATCTTGTAACCTTCAAGCGGATCAGGAATTACACCCAAGGTCTCCAGTTTAGGCGCACAGACCACAGTTAATTGCGAAGGTGCATAAAGATAATCAAGGAGCAGCCTTTGGAGTGAAGGGGCATCTTTGATGATGAGCTCCTCTCCTTTAAAGCAAATTCCAATGCTTACATGGTGATGTGACTTTATTTGGAGATAACGAATACAAATTTCTTTTCAAAAACAAGCAGCAAGCGCTCTAGGGCAGGGCAGCAGGAGTGGATGATGGTGTGCAGTGAGGCCTTCGACAGGTCGACCACCACAAGTGCGAGTTGTTTTAGCAATGGGAGTCGAAGCATTTGTACCAGATTGTCTGGTAGATGACACCGGGCCAGGGGGGTGGTGTGGAGAGAGGAGGAAAACCTTGAGATGGGCATTGGTGGCGAGGGCATAGCTACAATGCTTGGTGGATAGCTATTTGCATAGTCATAGTAGAACTCAAGATGCTAGATTTTTTTGAATAGACTGTATGTTAGCCATGCGTCTACCATGCAGGGTATGTGCGGCAGGCAGCATGCCAGGATGCATAGGCATTGAACAGAGCCCTGGTGGGAGGAGATGATGGCTCCATGGAGTTCAAAATCATGAATGACAGTTAGCCACGACAGTCGAGATTAAGAGGTGCGGTGCGCCACAGAGTGCGTCACGAAGATGCGAGGACCTGTGTGCGGCAGCCATTCTTGGTGGGGATAAGGAATATGATCTCCCCAAGGATGCCGTCCGGGAGATCTTTGATACGGTCCGCCCGATATTCTACGGGTTCCTCAGATCGAGGGGGCGTGGCCGCTTCTGCCCGCGCTACCGGGTGCAGGATCTACAGCCAGCGGCACCGCTGGCCGAAGCCTCATCTGTGTACTTAGCAATCTGGAAAAAAGGGCAAAAACATACATGTAGGACATTCGAAATCAATTCTCAAGATTTGGAAGAAAAAAGAGCACAAACATATATGTAGGACATTCAAAATCAATTGTCAAGATCTGGCTATGAATTATTAGCAAGCACGCTAACCCTAGTCGGATTATTAGCAAAAAAATCATTTGTACAGAACAAACAATTAATCACTAACCATAGATACCATTCAAGCAATCAATACACTAGACATATCTAATGAATCTTACTCTGATTTCATGGACTGGGTGAACATAATCAAGGATTTCTGTTCCCAACAAAAGGGGCAGCGGGGGGAGGGGTGGCACTAACCGGTTTTATATCGGAGTTGGAATCATTGCCAGAGTAGCTGTGGACCTCCGGCTCCGGCTGGGGAGGCACGACGATGGTGACGAAGTCAAGGTCGCGCTGCTGCCCGCACGAGACCTTGTCGATAGCTATGGCAACCTCTGCAGCTGAGCTTGATGCGTCGCGCGGGTGCTTTACCATCCTAGGCATCGCCACTCCCACCGATGGTGCACTTCGGCAAAATCCTAATACACTCCATGCGGCGGTGACAACTATGGACGGGGTGTACGTCCACCTATTATGACCAGCGGATCAGGCATGGCATTAATATGGAGTAGTGGGAGCGAGGTGGGCGGCGGTCAAAGGGCTGGCTCGCCTCCCGGTGAACCTGCACAACCAACTGCTGGCATGCCTACCGTCATTTCACACAGCTACTAGCATGCCCCACGATGATTGCCTAGCGAACACGCGCATGACTCGGCCTCTCGGTCTGCCTACTAGCATGTGTCTCATCAACTCACACATGCTTGTAGGGCACACGAGATGTGTGCGCGGCACATATTATATTGTTTTTTCCTTTTTGATGATTAATTCTGCCGCTTTATTGCTTAACCGAAGCACGACACATACATTGTTGGTCTAACGCACAAGGTTCGCATAAAGACTCTGTTTGCGATATTGGTTGATAATTATTTATAATTTCCTATATGTAAGAAGATTATATCAAAACTTGCCTCAAATTTGATAAAAACAATAATACCATAGTTTGTTGGTGTCCATATGACACCACGATATGTTTCATGAATTTCAACTTAGTTTTGGATTTACAAGATTTTAAAATCAAGATTCTCGATGTTAGAAATTTCTTGCACGGGGAGTAAACATGCACCCACGGACACGTACACATATGATTTTGCAATCCATTTTCGTGCACTATCACGGGTCTCATGTAGATCAAATTTGATTTTTGCACATTAAATCCCTGCGAAATCGATCAATGTATAAAACAGACAAATGTTATCTTTTTTTCAATTTTTAACACTAAACTCCTTTGGTCGCATGTTCACTATAGAAAAAGTTTGACATGTATCTTTGGGCCACATGCACGTGGTGGTCCTATGACACTCACTCACGTGGGCCTACGAGGTCGCCGTCCAGCACTATGACATGTGATGAGAGTGGTCAATTTGACCAACAAGGATGGTCATTTTTTGGTTTTTGTTACATACAGTAGGAGTATATATATAGTAGGCATTGAAGAGGGTGGCTGGGGGTAATAGTATGCGTCATATAGGATAGTCACTCGCGTGCGATGCTTCTATCTGTGGGCCTGCGAGGTTGTACTCCATCACTTTGACCCAACAAGGAGGTTTCTTTTTGGGTTGTGTTGCGGTAGGAGTATATAGTGCACGTCGAAGAGGGGACGAGGGGCTGAGGTGGCACATACTACACACACGTCATCAACGATCTCACTCCGTGTGGGGACTTTTCGGTTTTCGAGGCAGGTGCCACAAAGTTGTGCATATTGGGTATTAAAAACATCACCAACACATTGGGCCATGTGCAGATGATGGTTGTCACTCATTCGCCTGCGACTCTTCCCTCCATGGGCCCGTGAGGTCATCGTCCATCTAATATATGACACAACGAGAAAGGTAACTTGACAAACAAGGAGGATTATTTTCGGGTTGTGTTACGATATGTAGGAGTATATATTATGCGTCGAAGAGGGGAGGGGGCAATATATATACTACGTATCATGAACCTCGGTTCATGTGGGGGACTTAAAGGTTTTCGAGGCAGGCGCCACATCAAAGTTATGCATATATATTAGGTATTCAAACATCACAACCACACATCTCCATACATGTGTTCGGCCCACAAGCAAGCGATGGCGGTTGTCCTCTAGCACTCACTCATGGGGTTATTGGCGAGATGCTTCTTCCATCTCTGTGTGCCTGCTTGGTCAATCACTTTGACCGACAACGCCAGAGGTTAATTTGACTTATAATTAGGAGGTTCCAAAAGCACGCTGCCACATCAAAGTTGTGCATTGGGTATATTCAAACACAACATGACACTTCATACATATATTTGGGCCACATGCACACAGTGGTTGTCTTCAGGCACTCCCTCAGGTGGTTATTGACGCAAGCTAGCCTATTTATGGGGCCGCGTGTGGACGTCCATGCATGACTTTGACCCAACAACAAGAGAGGTTATACGACCAAGGTGGTGATTCTTCTTGGTCAGTCTTACAATACGCCTTGGTGAGATGCCCCTTCCCATCGACTCAAAGTGTATGTGGGGGGGGGCACAGTACTACTTCGCACTAGATGAACCTAGCTCCGTGGGGTTGGGGATGTCCGGTTAATTTGCGATGCACATGTGCCACATCAAATTTATGATTTGGTTATTTAAATATCACACCACATTGTTCATACACGCATATCGGGCCACCCGCAGGTGTGGTTATGTGGTATCACCCATCTAACAACAGAAAAACACATCTGTGGGCCTGCAAACGGTCCACAGTTGATCGGAAGCAAAGGGGGGGAGTTGACCATGATGTACTCCTTTCGGTTTTGTGTTATGGTAGGGTAAGATGTCAGACCTAGCTATTTGGGGGCATGTGAGTTCATAACTAGGATTCCCCTCCTGGCAACACAAGTGTGTGTGTTTGTGGGGGGGGGGGGCTAGGAATAATAGCGTGCACTTTGTGCGACAGGTGCCACATCAATGTTATGCATTGGGTATTTGAACATCAAACCACCCTTTTCATACATATATTTGGTCCACATGCAAGTGTGTTCGTGTTCTGACCATTTCCCGCATTTTTCGCCAAATTTATAAATAGAAGATGAGTCGGACACAACAACCATTTGCGATCGGGTACAAAATAGACACGGTTTCCTAGGACTACCCGTGTGCCGCACCGCTTCCCCTGTCACCCACATGATCATAGTAGACTGGGCTCCACGAAGCTTCCTTCCCCCTCTCGAAAAATATCTAGTCCCTCGCAATCTCGAAAATATCTAGCCGCCTAGATGGTTTTTCTATTTGATAGCACATGATGAGTATGTGTGAACCGTGTGTGATGTCTGTCACTCCTGCACTGCTTCAATCAGTAGATCCAAATTTTTAGTAGCCCCGACATTTTATTCCCGCCTGCATCCCTCGCAATCTCAAAAATATCTTCTCGGCTGGAGTGTTTTTCTGTTTGATAGCACACGATTATTATGTTTTAACCGTGTGTGATGTTCGTTACTCCTGCTCCACTCTGCTTCAATCCCTTGATCCAAATTTTGGTAGCCCCGCTATTTTACTCCCGCCTAGTAGAATTTTCAGTACCCGCGGCATTTCCTCAAACACCACCATGGACCCCCTCCACACACACACACACACACACACACACACACACACACACACCAAATCCTTCGCTCACCCAAAATCCCATGCTCACATACATGGACACCACCCATCCCTCGCTCCAAACCTAGCTAGGTCGCCGCCACCGCGCCGCCTTCATCGTCAACCTCTGCCGGTCTGCCTGTGCAGTTTACCCACCAATATACATACCCTCGCCGCCCCGAGTTTCTTAGATGACACCTGCGAAACGCCCCCTTTCCCAGAGATCCCCATCCCCACCCCCTCCCCCACTCCAGAGCATCATAGCCTAAGCCCGGCTACGCTTCCCGAGGAGATCGAGGAGCGAATGGCCCAAAAGAGCTTTACCGCGGCCTCTTCGCCCGACGTCGGCGAGTTGGCCTCCGAGGAAGCGGATGACAATGACTAGACCTGTATTGAGCCTTTCAATCAGCGGGCTATAGTATTCTGGCATGTCGTGGACGCCGACTACGACATCGAGGTCGTCGACAGCGACAGCTTGACGGGGGCTATGTCACAGGTTAAGTTGCTCACCCCCAACCCTTCGGGTTCGACAGTCGGCGTTCTCATCAATGGCCCTGCTGCTGATCTCCTGTGGTTCATTATGAATAATTTGCCATCCTTCATCACCATGGAGCCCCTTTTGTCATTTTTGAAGGACACTTTCTGCGACACTTGCTTGGGATCCTCAGATGGCAAGTCAGACCTCATCGACGACGACCACGAGGAGGAGCCAATCTGTGACAAGTGAGGAAACCCATGATTTGTTTTTTCGAACACCTTTTGTAGTGAGAACTTGTCCAGTATTTATTGCTATATTTGGTTGTTTTCATTATGCCTTGTTTATTTATGCGGTTTATGGTTGTTTGGTTGTTTGTAGTTAGCATATGTCCAGTTTCAATTGCCATCTTTGGTTGTTCGTAGTATGCCTTGTTTATTCAGCTACTCACAGTGTGATGTTCTATATGTGCTAGTATGAACTATGCAGTTCAATTTCATCAATACCAATTTTAAGAATAGCTCCATGAATGACTATATTTGGTTGCTGTTAAGCATGTTGTACACCCTCCGAATATTTTTAGTTTGCATATAAGATTTGTCTAAAGTCAAGCCTCGTAAAGTTTGACCAACTTTATAGAAAAAATACAAACATTCACAATATGAAATCAATATCAATAGATGTTTCATGACTTAATTTTCATATTGTATAACTTTAGCATGGTAGATGTTGATATTTTTTCATATAAATAAGGTCAAACTTTAGGAAGTTTGACTTCAGACAATTCTTATATGTAGAGTAAAAGGACCGTAGGGAGTATTTAACACGCCTTTCCATTTGATTAAACAATGGCAGTGTTTTGATACTCTAACTTAGCTAGAGGTTAGAGTTAGTTTCTAGCTCACAACAGTTAAAAGGGTGAGAGAGAGATATTGGTGGAATAGTTGATTGTATTGCTTGAGCCTCGTGGGCATATAGGGCCTGTTTGGATGGTAGCCCATAGCTGACATGCCAAATTCTTGGCGTTAACTGGTGTGCTTGGCGTCCGTTTGGATTGCAGCCAAAGTTTTGGCTCAAAGCCAATTATGTGGTCACCTGTTGAACTTCTATGTACGCACGTTGGCGAGTTTTCCGGCGGCGAATTCTTTCGCCAATATTTTGGCTCGCCCCTGTTTTGGTCTGGCAGGCATGGGCGCAATCCAAACAGGCCCATATATAGTACATGGTCATCTTGGAGTACAAGTCAAGGTAGAATATATCCTATGCTATCCTACATTTCCTAAATAACAATGATACTCAACAATGACTAACCCTAAACTAACTCTAGTAAAAGAGGTGTTTGGATGACAGGGTTAGATTGACAATAAATGCACTAGGAGAACTAGTCCCAAATAGCACCTCCTGGGTGGGATAGTTGTTTTGAGTGGGTTAGAGGTAACTAGCTCAATCTAGCCGTCATGTTTGGATACTTAAGGGCTATTTGAGCCCAAACTAGCTCAAACTAACTCTAATCCATGGATCCAAACAGGGCCAATAACTAGTGTACTTAGTGTTGGCAATATAAAATGGTTATTATTATATTTCCTCGTTCATGATAATTGTCTTTTATTCATGCTATAATTGTGTTATCCGGAAATCGTAATACATGTGTGAATACATAGACCACAACATGTCCCTAGTGAGCCTCTAGTTGACTAGCTCGTTTATCAATAGATGGTCACGATTTCTTGACCATGGACATTGGATGTCATTGATAACGGGATCACATCATTGGGAGAATGATGTGATGGACAAGACCCAATCCTAAGCATAGCACAAGATCATGTAGTTCGTTTGCTAGAGCTTTTCCAATGTCAAGTATCATTTCCTTAGACCATGAGATCGTGTAACTCCTGGATGCCGTAGTAGTGCTTTGTGTGTACCAAACGTCACAACGTAACTGGGTGACTATAAAGGTATACTATAGGTATCTCCGAAAGTGTTTGTTGGGTTGACACGGATCGAGACTGGGATTTGTCACTCCGTATGACGGAGAGGTATCTTGGGCCCACTCGGTAATGCATCATCATAATGAGCTCAAAGTGACTAAGTGGTTGCTCACGGGATCATGCATTACGGTACGAGTCAAGTGACTTGCCGGTAACGAGATTGAACGAGGTATTAGGATACCGACGATTGAATCTCGGGCTAACGTACCGATTGACAAAGGGAATTGTATACATGATTACTTGAATCCTCGACATCCTGGTTCATTCGATGAGATCATCGTGGAACATGTGGGAGCCAACATGGGTATCCAGATCCTGCTGTTGGTTATTGGCCGGAGAGTCGTCTCGGTCATGTCTGTATGTCTCCTGAACCCGTAGGGTCTACACACTTAAGGTTCGGTGACGCTAGGGTTGTAGAGATACTAGTATGCGGTAACCCGAAAGTTGTTCGGAGTCCCGTATGAGATCCCGGACGTCACGAGGAGTTTTGGAATGGTCCGGAGGTGAAGAATATTATATAGGAAGTCTAGTTTTGGCCATCAGGAAAGTTTCGGGGGTCACCGGTATTGTACCGGGACCACCGGAAGGGTCCCGGGGGTCCACCGGGTGGGGCCACCTATCCCGGAGGGCCCCATGGGCTGAAGTGGGAGGGGAACCAGCCCCTGGTGGGCTAGTGCGCCCCCTTGCGCCCCTTCGCCTAGGCTTGGAAACCCTAGGGGTGGGGGGCGCCCCACTTGGCTTGAGGGGGCAAGCCACCCCCCTTGGCCGCCGCCCCCCCTTGAGATGGGATCTCCAAGGGGGCCGGCACCCCCCTGGCCCCTATATAAAGAGGGGGGAGGCAGGGCAACGCAACCCAAGTCCCTGGCGCCTCCCTCTCCCTCTGCAACACCTCTCCCTCTCGTAGAGCTTGGCGAAGCCCTGCCAAGATCGCTGCTGCTTCCACCACCACGCCGTTGTGCTGCTGGATCTCCATCAACCTCTCCCTCCCCTTGCTGGATCAAGAAGGAGGAGACGTCTTCCCCAACCATACCTGTGTTGAATGCGGAGGTGTCGTCCGTTCGACACTAGGATCATCGGTGATTTGGATCACGACGAGTACGACTCCCTCAACCCCGTTCTCTTGAACGCTTCCGCGCGATCTACAAGGGTATGTAGATGCACTCCTCTATCTCGTTTCTAGATGACTCCATAGATTGATCTTGGTGAAGCGTAGAATTTTTTTATTTTCTACAACGTTCCCCAACAGTGGCATCATGAGCTAGGTCTATGCGTAGTTTCTATGCACGAGTGGAACACAAACTTGTTGTGGGCATAGATGTTGTCAATTTTCTTGCCACTACTAGTCTTATCTTGCTTTGGCGGCATCGTGGGATGAAGCGGCCCGGACCGACCTTACACGTACGCTTACGTGAGACAGGTTCCACCGACTGACATGCACTAGTTGCATAAGGTGGCTAGCGGGTGTCTGTCTCTCCCACTTTAGTTGGAGCGGATTCGATGAAAAGGGTCCTTATGAAGGATAAATAGAAATTGGCATATCACGCTGTGGTTTTACGTAGGTAAGAAACTTTCTTGATAGAAACCTATAGAAGCCACGTAAAAACATGCAACAACAATTACAGGACGTCTAACTTGTTTTTGCAGCATATGCCTTGTGATGTGATATGGCCAAAAGGATGTGATGAATGAAATATATGTGATGTATGAGATTGGTAATGTTCTTGTAATAGGAACCACGACTTGCATGTCGATGAGTATGACAACCGGCAGGAGCCATAGGAGTTGTCTTTATTTTTTGTATGACCTGCGTGTCATTGAATAACGCCATGTAAATTACTTTACTTTATTGCTAAACACGTTAGCCATAGAAGTAGAAGTAATCATTGGCGTGACAACTTCATGAAGACACGATGATGGAGATCATGATGATGGAGATCATGGTGTCATGCCAGTGACGAAGATGATCATGGCGCCCCGATGATGGAGATCAAAGGAGCAATATGATATTGGCCATATCATGTCACTATTTGATTGCATCTGATGTTTATCATGTTTTGCTTCTTATTTGCTTAGTAAGACGGTAGTAAATAAGATGATCCCTTATAATAATTTCAAGAAAGTGTTCCCCCTAACTGTGTGCCATTGCGAAAGTTCGTTGTTTCGAAGCACCACGTGATGATCGGGTGTGATAGATTCTAACGTTCACATACAATGGGTGTAAGACAGATTTACACATGCAAAACAATTAGGTTGACTTGACGAGCCTAGCATGTACAGACATGGCCTCGGAACACAAGAGACTGAAAGGTCGAACATGAGTCGTGTGGAAGATACGATCAACATGTAGATGTTCATCGATGATGACTAGTCCGTCTCACATGATGATCGAACACGGTCTAGTTGAGTCAGATCATGTATCACTTAGATGACTAGAGGGATGTCTAATCTGAGTGGGAGTTCATTAAATAATTTGATTAGATGAACTTAATTATCATGAACTTAGTCTAAAAAACCTTTGCAAAATGTCTTGTAGATCAAATGGCCAACGCTCATGTCAACCTCAACTTCAACGCGTTCCTAGAGAAAACCAAGCTGAAAGATGATGGCAGCAACTATTTGGACTGGGTCCGGAACTTGAGGATCATCCTCATAGCTTCCAAGAAAGTATATGTCCTAGAAGGACCGCTAGGTGAAGCACCCATCCCAGAGAACCAAGACGTTATGAACGCTTTGCAGTCACATGCTGATGATTACTCCCTCGTTCAGTGCGGCATGCTTTACAACTTAGAACCGGGGCTCCAAAAGCGTTTTGAGCAACACGGAGCATATGAGATGTTCGAAGAGCTGAAAATGGTTTTCCAAGCTCATGCCCGGGTCGAGAGATATGAAGTCTCCAACAAGTTCTACAGTTGTAAGATGGAGGAAAATAGTTCTGTCAGTGAGCACATACTCAAAATGTTTGGGTTGCACAACCTCTTGTCCCAGCTAGAGATTAACCTCCCGGACGAGGCGGTCATTGACAGAATCCTTCAGTCGCTCCCACCTAGCTACAAGAGCTTTGTGATGAACTACAATATGCAGGGGACGGTGAAAACTATTCCTGAAGTATTTTCAATGCTGAAATCAGCAGAGGTGGAAATCAAAAAGGAACATCAAGTGTTGATGGTCAATAAAACCACTAGTTTCAAGAAAGGCAAGGGTAAGAAGAACTTCAAGAAGGACGGCAAGGGAGTTGCCGCTCTCGGTAAGCCGGCTGCCGGGAAGAAGCCAAAGAATGGACCCAAACCTGAGACTAAGTGCTTTTATTGCAAGGGAAAGGGACACTGGAAGCGGAACTGCCCCAAATACTTAGCGGACAAGAAGGCCGGCAACACCAAAGGTATATGTGATATACATGTAATTGATGTGTACCTTACCAGTACTCATAGTAGCTCCTGGGTATTTGATACCGGTGCGGTTGCTCATATTTGTAACTCAAAGCAGGAGCTGCGGAATAAGCGGAGGCTGGCGAAAGATGAGATGACGATGCGCGTCGGGAATGGTTCCAAGGTCGATGTGATCGCTGTCGCCATGCTACATCTATGTTTACCTACGGGATTAGTTTTAAACCTCAATAATTGTTATTTAGTGCCAGCTTTGAGCATGAACATTGTATCTGGATCTCATTTAATGCGAGATGGCTACTCATTTAAATCCGAGAATAATGGTTGTTCTATTTATATGAGAGATATGTTTTATGGTCATGCCCCGCTGGTCAATGGTTTATTCTTAAAGAATCTCGAACGTGATGCTACACATATTCATAGTGTGAATACCAAAAGATGTAAAATTGATAACGATAGTCCCACATACTTGTGGCACTGCCGCCTTGGTCACATTGGTGTCAAACGCATGAAGAAGCTCCATGCTGATGGACTTTTGGAGTCTCTTGATTACGAATCATTTGACACATTCGAACCATGCCTTATGGGAAAAATGACCAAGACTCCGTTCTCCGGAACAATGGAGCGAGCAACCGACTTATTGGAAATCATACATACTGATGTGTGCGGTCCAATGAGCGTTGAGGCTCGCGGAGGATATCGTTATGTTCTCACTCTCACTGACGACTTGAGTAGATATGGGTATGTCTACTTGATGAAACACAAGTCTGAGACCTTTGAAAAGTTCAAGGAATTTCAGAATGAGGTAGAGAATCAACGTGACCGAAAGATAAAGTTCTTACGATCAGATCGTGGGAGAGAATACTTAAGTCACGAATTTGGTACGCACTTAAGGAAATGTGGAATCGTTTCACAACTCACGCCGTCTGGAACACCTCAGTGTAAGGGTGTGTCCGAACGTCGTAATCGCACTCTATTGGATATGGTGCGATCTATGATATCACTCACCGATTTACCGCTATCATTTTGGGGATACGCTCTAGAGACAGCTACATTCAATTTAAATAGGGCACCGTCTAAATCCATTGAGACGACACCGTATGAATTATACTTTGGGAAGAAACCTAAGCTGTCATTTCTAAAAGTTTGGGGATGCGATGCTTATGTCAAGAAACTTCAACCTGAAAAGCTCGAAACCAAGTCGGAAAAATGCGTCTTCATAGGATACCCTAAGGAAACCATTGGGTATACCTTCTACCTCAGATCCGAAGGGAAGATCTTTGCTGCCAAGAGTGTGTCCTTTCTGGAGAAAGAGTTTCTCTCAAAAGAAGTAAGTGGGAGGAAAGTGGAACTTGATGAAGTACTACCTCTTGAAAGTAGCGCAGCTCAGGAAGATGTTCCTGTGGTGCCTGCACCGACCAGAGAGGAAATTAATGATGATGATCAAGGTACTTTGGATCAAGTTACTACTGAACT
The DNA here is from genome assembly GCF_002162155.2 of Triticum dicoccoides. NCBI lineage: Eukaryota > Viridiplantae > Streptophyta > Magnoliopsida > Poales > Poaceae > Triticum > Triticum dicoccoides. The sequence goes on from NC_041383.1 coordinate 451,835,552, forward strand.
TCGTAGGTCCACGAGGACACGTTCCACACCAGAGTGGTATGGCAACCCTGTCCTGGAAATCATGTTGTTAGACAACGGTGAACCTTCAAACTATGAAGAAGCAATGGCGGGCCCAGATTCCAACAAATGGCTTGAAGCCACGCAATCCGAGATAGGATCCATGTACGAAAACAAAGTATGGACTTTGACAGACTTGCCCAATGATCGGCGAGCGATAGAAAACAAATGGATCTTTAAGAAGTAGACGGACACGGATGGTAATGTTACCATCTATAAAGCTCGAATTGTCGCTAAGGGTTATCGACAAGTTCAAGGGGATGACTATGATGAGACTTTCTCTCCCGTAGTGAAGCTGAAGTCCGTCCGAATCATATTAGCAATTGCCGCATACTATGATTATGAGATATGGCAGATGGACGTCAAAACGGCATTCCTTAACGACCATCTTAAGGAAGAACTGTATATGATGCAGCCGAAGGGTTTTGTCGATCCTAAGAATGCTAACAAGGTATGCAAGCTCCAACGCTCCATCTATGGGCTGGTGCAAGCATCTTGGAGTTGGAACATTCGCTTTAATGAAATTATCAAAGCGTTTGGGTTTATGGAGACTTATGGAGAAGCCTGCGTTTACAAGAAAGTGAGTGGGAGCTCTGTAGCATTTCTCATATTATATGTGGATGACATACTTTTGATGGGAAATGATATAGAACTTTTGGACAACATTAAGGCCTACTTGAATAAGTGTTTTTCAATGAAGGACCTTGGAGAAGCTGCTTACATATTAGGCATCAAGATCTATAGAGACAGATCGAGACGCCTCATAGGTCTTTCACAAAGCACATACCTTGATAAGATATTGAAGAAGTTCGATATGGATAGGTCCAAGAAGGGGTTCTTGCCTGTGTTGCAAGGTGTGAAATTGAGCTCGGCTCAATGTCCGACCACGGAAGAAGATAGAGAAAAGATGAGTGTCGTCCCCTAAGCCTCGGCCATAGGGTCTACCATGTATGCCATGCTATGTACCAGACCTGATGTAAACCTTGCCGTGAGTTTGGTAGGAAGGTACCAAAGTAATCCCGACATGGAACACTGGATAGCGGTCAAGAACGTCCTGAAGTACCTGAAAAGGACTAAGGATATGTTTCTCGTATATGGAGGTGACGAAGAGCTCGTCGTAAAGGGTTACGTCGACGCTAGCTTTGACACAGATCTGGATGACTCTAAGTCACTGTATATTTTGAATGGTGGGGCAGTAAGCTGGTGCAGTTGCAAGCAAAGCGTCGTGGCGGGATCTACATGTGAAGCGGAGTACATGGCAGCCTCGGAGGCAGCGCATGAAGCAATCTGGGTGAAGGAGTTCGTCACCGACCTAGGAGTCATACCCAATGCGTCGGGGCCGATCACACTCTTCTGTGACAACACTGGAGCTATTGCCCTTCCCAAGGAGCCCAGGTTTCACAAGAAGACCAGACACATCAAGCGTTGCTTCAACTCCATTCGTGAAAATGTTCAAGATGGAGACATAGATATTTGCAAAGTGCACACGGATCTGAATGTCGCAGATCCGTTGACTAAACCTCTTCCGTGAGCAAAACATGATCAACGCCAGAACTCTATGGGTGTTCGATTCATCACAATGTAACTAGATTATTGACTCTAGTGCAAGTGGGAGACTGTTGGAAATATGCCCTAGAGGCAATAATAAAATGGTTATTATTATATTTCCTCGTTCATGATAATTGTCTTTTATTCATGCTATAGATGTGTTATCCGTAAATCGTAATACATGTGTGAATACATAGACCACAACATGTCCCTATTGAGCCTCTAGTTGACTAGCTCGTTTATCAATAGATGGTCACGGTTTCCTGACCATGGACATTGGATGTCATTGATAATGGGATCACATCATTGGGAGAATGATGTGATGGACAAGACCCAATCCTAAGCATAGCACAAGATCGTGTAGTTCGTTTGCTAGAGCTTTTCCAATGTCAAGTATCATTTCCTTAGACCATGAGATCGTGTAACTCCCGGATGCCGTAGGAGTGCTTTGGGTGTACCAAACATCACAACATAACTGGGTAACTATAAAGGTATACTACAGGTATCTCCGAAAGTGTTTGTTGGGTTGACATGGATCGAGACTGGATTTGTCACTCCGTATGATGGAGAGGTATCTCTGGGCCCACTCGGTAATGCATCATCATAATGGGCTCAAAGTGACTAAGTGGTTGGTCATGGGATCATGCGTTACGGTACGAGTAAAGTGACTTGCCGGTAACGAGATTGAACGAGGTATTAGGATACCGACAATCGAATCTCGGGCAAGTAACGTACCGATTGACAAAGGGAATTGTATACAGGATTACTTGAATCCTCGACATCGTGGTTCATTCGATGAGATCATCGTGGAATATGTGGGAGCCAACATGGGTATCCAGATCCCGCTGTTGGTTATTGGCCGGAGAGTCGTCTCGGTCATGTCTGCATGTCTCCCGAACCTGTAGGGTCTACACACTTAAGGTTCGGTGACGCTAGGGTTGTAGAGATACTAGTATGCGGTAACCCGAAAGTTGTTTGGAGTCCCGGATGAGATCCCGGACGTCACGAGGAGATCCAGAATGTCCAGAGGTGAAGAATAATATATAGGAAGTCCAGTTTCGGCCATCGGGAAAGTTTCCGGGGTCACCGGTATTGTATCGGGACCACCGGAAGGGTCCCGGGGGTCCACCGAGTGGGGCCACCTATCCCGGAGGGCCCCATGGGCTGAAGTGGGAGGGGAACCAGCCCCTGGTGGGCTAGTACGCCCCCCTTGGGCGCCCCCTGCGCCTAGGGTTGGAAACCCTAGGG
>NC_041383.1:451838787-451843478 GCF_002162155.2 Triticum dicoccoides
GAGGGGGGGGGGAGGGAGGGAAAACCAACCCAAGTCCCTGGCGCCTCCCTCTCCCTCTGCAACACCTCTCCCTCTTGTAGAGCTTGGCGAAGCCCTGCCAAGATCGCTGGTGCTTCCACCACCACGCCGTCGTGCTGCTGGATCTCCATCAACCTCTCCCTCCCCTTGCTGGATCAAGAAGGAGGAGACGTCTTCCCCAACCGTACGTGTGTTGAACGCGGAGGTGCCGTCCGTTCGGCACTAGGATCATCGGTGATTTGGATCACGACGAGTACGACTCCCTCAACCCCGTTCTCTCGAACGCTTCCACGCGATCTACAAGGGTATGTAGATGCACTCCTCTATCTCTTTGCTAGATGACTCCATAGATTGATCTTGGTGAAGCGTAGAAAAAATTTATTTTCTGCAACGTTCCCCAACACTTAGACCTGCACAATACAAGTTTGAATGAGTATGTTTGCTTGCTTTTAAATATTAGGCCTGTTGCAGTTAATAACACACATTTCCACTTCTTGTTTTCAAATATTAGGTTTTTAACAATTTGGTCTTGCACGTGTACACTGGTACGCGTCAGTGCTATACAAATGGTTTTTAACCCCTTTCCGCGACGACATTTGGAACCGTCACCTAGTGAGTGACGGCGATTAGGGGGTCCTTCCCACACGACCCAGAAACCGTCAGGGATAGGGACCCTACAGTACTCCTTTTCATTTCTGGTCGCATTGCCATCGCAGTCGGTATTCTATGGTGCTACATTTACGGTGCGCGGCCCATCACAAACGGTTCACTATTATAGAATGTGTATGATAAGCATACAATCACACACACTCGCTTTTCACAAACCGTATGCGATAACTAATTAAGAAGATTAGCTAATCATCGTATGAGTGTCGGATAGGATTACGAAACGTCAGACCATCGTAACATCATCGTACATGACAACTATCGCACACACTATTCTGTGGTGCAATGTTTATGATGCATAGTTCATTAGAAACAGTTCATGGTTGCAAATCGTGTACGATAAGGCAACTATTGCACACGCTATTCTGTGGTGCATCCTTTATGATGCATACTTCATCAGAAATAGTTCATGGTTGCAAATCGTGTACGATAAGGCAACTATCGCAAATGGTTAGTTTGCCAGCACCGTTTGTGATATTGTCTGACATCACACACGCTTTGCAAATGGCAGGTGTGTGCATGCTTGCACACATTTCCTCTCTGTGAACCGTCTCGGATTATGGTGTATATCGCAAACATTTGTATTTTACCAACCGTGTGTGCCGTAACAACCCGGAGAGCGTAATTTCACCATAATTTAATTGCTGCTATATAAAATTGAAATTGAATGTGTGCAATAGCTTTATTCATATCCATCAGGTTCAGACAACCAATGCATTATTCGATTCATAGGTACACATCAAGAATTACATAATAACCAACTAAAGAATGATGAACGACAGTTGTATACTTGTACTATTAAAGACAGTAAAGAAAGAGGCGAAATACATTCTGGTTGCTGAACAAGGTGAAGCGGAATGCCCATATTGTTCCCTCCTCCATGCAGGAGGCATGCACGACTCTAGTCCAACCCCTTATGATGGCCGACCGCCCATCCTTCACGATCTTCATGGAAACATCTAGATAATCATCGTGTTCTGGTAGAAATACTTTAACCTTTGCATGCCCACCAATCATGTAGTTTGAGAGGTAATCTTTAGTAAACTGCTTTGGGAACCACTGCAAAGGAAAAAAGATTCAGATAGTGTCATCTAACACAACTCATTATGGGCAGTAAAAACAAGGCTGCAAAGTTCTTACTTACCATCATGTAGTTCGCTGTTGTATTGGATAAAGTGTAAACAAATAGTTAATTGCCATCTTTTGACTCATTTTACTAACAATCTTTATCAGCTTCATCACTTGATGCTGGTTCATCGATATCTCATTTCCCCATATGCAGAAAGGGTCAAAGCACGGATCTTTACCAATGACATATGTACCTAAAAGCACCAAGTTAATATTAGAAGATAAACACCAATTGCGCAATGATGTAGTACAACACTCTTCTATAACATCTTATAACATCCAATATACTCACATATTAGATGAATTAACATCTTATATTATGGGCCGAAAGGAGTTTATTGCATTCTTACAAATTATCGGCTGATTAACTCCTGATGTATCCATGGGTTAGAGTTAGTTTGAGCTAGTTCGGGCTCAAATAGCCCTATAGTATATCTAAACACGAGGGCTAGTTTGAGCTAGTTGCATCTATAACCCACCCAAAAAAATATCCAACCCAAGAGGTGCTAATTGGAGCTAGTTCTCCTAGTTCATTTATTGTCAATCTAAGTATCTAACCCTGTCATCCGAACACCTCTTTGGATGGAGTTAGTTCAGGGTTAGTCATGAGCTAGAAACTAACTCTAACCTCTAAGCTAAGTTGAGTATCCAAACAGGGACGTGTTATTGTTGTTGTTGTTGTTACTGCTGCTCTTCTACGTGTATCTAGACATCATCAGAACATTAAGGTAACACTCTTCCTTGTTGCTATGTAGCCTAGGATTGCATATGTGGAATTAAGCACGGTGCATGTTGCTATGTAGCCTCAGATATATTACATATGGCCCTAGTTAACCTAACGATAAATGGGTTGCAGATATATTCAGTTAAAAGTCCGATCCACCGATTAGTCCCTTGTCAGCCCTCGGCCTATATGGTATCAGCTACCGATATCCTGAACAGTGAGCATATATAAGCCATGGGATGAAACTAACCTCGATGGAAAACAACAGTCGTTCCCAAAATTGTCTTGTGTAGGGACATTGAGAAGCATGTTAAGCACAACAGGCTAAACATCAACCAAAATTATCCATGGCAGACAAAATAATCTCCAAAAGATAGCTTCAGTGTGCAGGTTTAAGCACGCTAGTAAAGCAAAACAAGTGAAAAGGTGTGTTAACTGCAACAGGCCTAACATTTAACAACAAGCAAACATAGTCATTCAAACTGGTATTGTGCCGGTCTAAGTACACTAGCTATTGTTAAATAAAAATGTAAAGGCATGTTTAAGTACAAGATGCAGCAACCAAATGTAGTCATTCATGCCCTGTTTGTTTCAGCTTCGCTTGGATTTTAATCACCTATGGATTCGCTTCAGTGGCGAAGTTGTTTCTGCGAATCAGCTTCACCACCGAAGTACACTTTGAGGTGCTTCAGGAAATTGCACTAAAAATGACCCAAATCCAGATTCAGCTACACTGGCAAAGCTGATTCCAAATAGCTGTTTATTTCGGATTGCAGATTCGGCTTCACTGGCAAAGCTGAATCTGGTCCCAGGATCCAAAACAAACAGGGCCATAGTGGTATTGTTGAAACTGGTACTAATGAAATTGAACTGCATAGTTCATACTTGCACATATAGAACATCACGTTGTGAATAACTGGAATAAACAAGGCATACTACGAACAACCAAAGATAGCATTTGAAACTGGACATATGCTAACTACAAACAACAAAACAATAAAAAAACTTTAAAAGAGGCATATTCTAGCTATAACAGGCTTAACAACAAGCAAATATATGCATTCCTATCGGTATGTTTAAAACTGGATTGATGAAATGTACTGCACAGTAAATAATTGCACATACAGAGCATCACATCGTGAACAACTAAAATAAACAAGGCACTTCAAACAACCCGATATAGCAATTAAAACTGGACATGTTCTCACTACACTACAAAAGGGACTCGACAAAACAAATCATGGGTTTCCCCCTGTGAAGAGGCACGACAAAACAAATAATGGGTTTCCTCACTTGTCACAGATGGGCTCATTCCTGTGGGAAGAGCACGGACCCTGGATGCGCTGCATGTTGTCGCAGATGGGATCCTTCCCCTTGGAAGAGCACGGCTGTAGGGTGCCCTCCCTGATGTCGCAGACGGGCTCTTTCCCCTTGTAAGAGCAGATGGGATCTTTCCCCTTGGAAGAGCCGGAGAGGGTGCCCTCCTCATGGTCGCCGTCGATGAGGTCTGACTTGGAAGCTGGGGATCCCAAGACAGCGTTGCAGAACGTGTCCTTCAGAAATGACAAAAGGTGCTCGATGGCGATGTAGGATGGCAAGTTGTTGACAGCAAGCCAGAGGAGATCAGCAGCGGGGCCATGCATGAGATCGACGACAATTGAACCCGAGGGGTTGGGGGTGGGCCACTTAACATGTGACATAGCCCGCCTCAGGCCGTCGCTGTCCATGACCTCGATGTCGTAGCCGGCGGAAGAGACATCCCCGCATACTCTAGTCCGCTGCTTGATTTCCTGCCGCCAGTAATGGTCGTCAGTTTCCTCGGCGACGTCGGGCAAAGACACCACGATACACCTCTTTTGGGCCAGTTGCTCCTCGAGCTCCACGGAAAGTGTAGCCGGGCTTAGGCTGCGACACTCTGGAGTGGGGGATGGGGATGGGGATTTGGGGGAAAGGGGGCGTTTGGCAGGCGTCATCTAAGAAACTCAGGGCGGCCTTGGTATGGAGATCGGTGGGTAAGCTGCACGAGCAAACCTGCAGATGTTGACAATGGAGGTCTCGCGGCGGCAGCGGCGGGGACCTTGCTAGGGTTTCGAACGAGGGAGGGTGTGTGTGTGCGCGCGCGCGCGCTCGAGGAGGTTTTGGTGTGTGTGTGTGT
>NC_041383.1:451843878-451844743 GCF_002162155.2 Triticum dicoccoides
GGAAATGACGTGGGTACTAAAAATTTTACAACGTGGGAGTGAAATGCCGGGGCTAATGAAAAATTTGATGATCATGCATAGCACATGGTCCGGAGATAACCCGTGTGTTATGAAACATAAAAACCCTCGAGGAGGGCAGATATTTTCTAGGGGCAGGCGGGATTGGGAACAAGCAACATCGCACATGGTCCGGAGATAACAACCGTGTGTTATGAAACACAAAAACCCTCCTCGAGGCAGGCAAATATTTTCTAGGGATGCAGGTGGGATTGGGAAGAAGAAATATTGCACACGGTTCGAAGATAATAATCGTGTGTAATGAAATAGAAAAACCCTCTAGGAGGGCAGATATTTTTGAGAGGGGGAGCCTCGTGGAGCCCAATGTACTGTGCGGATGTGTGCGTGACAGGGGCACAGGCGTGGCACACGGTTAGTTTGAGTGAACCGTGTCTGTTGCGTCATCCGACTTGTCTAATGTTCATAAATTTGGCGAAAAATGACGCGGCAGAGGATCAGAACACAAACACACTTGCATGTGGATCAAATTTATATGTATGAAAAGGGTGGTTGATTTTCAAATACCAAATGCAACTTCAATGTCTCACCTATCTCACAAAGCGCATGATATTTCTTCCCCCCTCTTGTCGGCACGGAGAGAATCCTAAGCTACGAATGCATGCCCCCCAACAGAGGCTCACCTAGTAAAGTGCGAAGTAGCTAGCAGCCCCCCTCCCTCGTATCGGCATGAAGGGAATCCTAAGCTATGAATGGATGCCCCCCAACCGTGATTCACCTAGCAAAATGCGAAGTAGCTAGCAGCCCCCCTCGTGTCGGCACGAAGGGAATCCTAAGCTATGAATGCATG
>NC_041383.1:451845090-451856856 GCF_002162155.2 Triticum dicoccoides
CAAAGTGCAAAGTAGCAGCCCCCCACCCCCACACACTTTTAAGTCGGCAGGCCAAAGAGGCATCTCACAAAGATTGATCGTAAAACGGACCAAGAATAATCCACATTGGTCGTACAACCTCTCTCTTGTTGCTGGTCAAATTGATGGTCGTCCATGTGACCCCAGATAGGCTAGCTTGCCAATAATCACGCAAGTAGCTAGTCCCCGAAGACAACCACTGCATGCGTGTGGCCCAAACATATGTATGGATCAGGTGTGTCTTTTAGTACACAATGGAACAACTTTGATGTGGCACCGTGATTTCGAACTAGAAATCCCCACACAGAGTGAGGGCTAGGTTGATGATGCATATGTATGTTACACCACACTTCAAGCCGACGACGGGGATTCATGCGTGCATGCTTGCATAGTATATGCACTCAAACTTTATTTAGGTCTGAGATATCACCATGACCTATATTATGATAACACGAACCAAATGAAGAATCCGCCATGGTAACCTATCTTGTTGTTGGTCAAGGTGATCATGGATGTCCATGCGGGCCCATTAATATATAGGCTTGTCGCTGATAACCACATGAGGGAGTGTACCGTTCGAAGAGAACCACTACATGCATATGTATGGAGGTGATGCATGCATGCATGTTTGAATCCATTTCACAACATTGATGTGGCCCGTGCGTCGAAATTCGTACACTCTCCCCACAAAGAGCGAGATCAGTTCATGACGTGTCGTTGTACTAGCCACTTCGACTCAATGAGAGGGATTCATGCGTACACATGCATGCGTGTGTGCTCATATATATATATATATATATACACACACATCGTATTTACAAGCAAAAAAATAACCCCCTCCTAAGTCAAATTAACCACTCTCGTTGTGAGGCAAAAAGTAGTGATGGACCAAGCGGGCCCACAAATGGAAAGCATCGATATCGCTGATAACCGCTTAAGTGGGTGCAAGAGGACAACCACCATCGCTTTGCAAGTGGGCCAAACATATGTTGAATATAATACCTAAAATGCACAATGTTGATGTGCCATACATGCTTCAAAAACCGTAAACAATGCACCCACACAGAGCGAGGTTCATGAAGCGTACTACATATGATGGCCTCCTCCCCCTCTTCCACGCATACTATATGCTCCTACCGTAATACAACCCAAAAAGAATCCTCATCGATGGTGAAATTAATTAACCTCTCCCGATGTAGGTCAAAGTGATGCACATGCATCGACGATGGCCTCGTGGGCCCATAGATGGAAGCGTCACACATGAGTGTCCTATCCAGGATAACCACCGCCTGCATGCATGTGGTGCAAAGAGGTGTTGTGTGATGTTTGAATAGCCATTTTCACAATTTTGATGTGGCACGTGCCTCGGAAACCGAAAAGTCCCGACACTGAGTGAGGTGTACTTGTTCATGGACGCGTACATATAGTATATATATAGGGAAAATCCATCCTACCACCCGGTGGTAGTTACCCCACATGTCTCATATACTACCATGTGGTACTATATATACTATTTTATTATTTTAAATATGTTCATATACTATATCTAAAATATTTCAAAGCAAGTTACATGAAAAAATTGCATATGAGCCCATAGTTTTGGTTATATTTCTAAAATACGTACATATTTGTACGTAAAAATGAGCATACTCAAAGAATGGTACATACTACCTAAAAATTAGTATATATACTACGTAATCATTGTTATATACTACATACTACACGTACATACTCTCGATTCCGATAAATACTACATACAACATACAAAATGCAAGTGGTGGTAACTACCACTGCTTGTAGGAAATATTTGTCCATATATATATATATAGACACACATATATATATGCTAGTGCCCTCCCACCTCTTCGACGCGTACTATATACCACCATAACACAAACAAAAAGATTCTACCTTGCTTGCCAAATTAACCTCACTACCGGTTGTTCATCAAAGTGATGGACAACAACCTCGCGGGCCCACAGAAAGCATCATACGCGAGTATCGAGTGTCGTGTAGGACAACCATTGACTGCATGTGGCCCAAACATGTATGTATGAAAGGGTTGTGTAATATTTTAAATTACGAATTCATGACTCTGATGTGGCACCGGCCTGCCAAACAAAACGGCCAACCCACACGGTGGCTCACAACTTGTAGTGTACTGCGAGCCACTCGCCACCCCCAGATGCACACACCCACACACACTGCGAATCCACCGCAACTACGATGCATGTTAAATTAATTATCAACATATATATGTTACCAAAAGAGTGACGTTTTAATTTTGAAAAAAAATCATAGATCATTAAGACGTTTTAGTACATTGATTGATTGAATTCTATGGGTATAATGTGCAAAAAACAAATTTGAGCTACATGCACACGTGACAGTGCACCTAAATGGATTGCAAAAACACATGTGTCCCACTTGGTGCTTGTTTACTCCCCGTGCAACAAATTTCAAACAATGAGAATTTTGATTTTTAAATTCTAGTACATCCAAAACTAATTTGAAGTTCATGAAACTTATCGTGTTGTCATATGGACACCAATACAAAGTTGCATCGTACTTTTTTTGTCAAATTTTAGACCAGTTTTGATGTAATCTTTATCTAATTACAAACGGGAGATTATTAATAATTGGGAACCAATATCCCAAATGGACTATTTATTCGAACCGTGAGCATTAGACCAACAATGGATACATGTCATGCTTCGATTATGCAAAAAATAAAGTGGCATCATTAATCAAACAAATGGAAAAACAATATAGGTGCCACCACGTGACCCATGTACCGTGCGAGCAGGCGTGAGTTGACGGGACGCATGCGAGCAGTCCGCCGTGCAGGCAGACCAGGAGGCGTGCATGCACGTGTGTGAATTGGCGGTGGTGTGCTTGCTGCACAGTGTCATCGCGAGGCGTGCAAGTAGCTGTGTGAAATGATGGTAGGCATGCCAGCAGTCCGGTGCGCAGGCTCACCGGGAGGCGAGCCAGCAGTTTGACCGCTGCCCGCCTCTCTCCCACTACTCCATATTAATGGTGCGCCCGAGCGGCCGCAACCCCCATCCTCACCACAGACACAATCCCCCCTTTCCTCTTGCATCCTCGATGCCGCTCTCAGTCATCAAAGCCATCAGTGTATGAGGATGCCGCCAAAGCGCCCCATCGGAGGGAATGGCGACGCCGGGGCTGCTAAAGCACTGGAGCATGATGTGGAGATGGAGACAGAGGTTGCCTTCACCACCGGTGAGTTATCACTGCAACCTGACGTCGTCGACGTCGTCGAGCTTCCACATCCGGAGGCGGAGTTCCACACCGATTCTGGTGACGACTCGGGCGACGACTCCGACGACCACTCCAGCGACGACTTCGACAACGATGGACAATTGGTTAGTCATCTATACCCATTTATGTATCAAATAGATCCCAAGGTTTATCTGGTTACTCCTGCCTCCCCCTTTTTGGAATAGAAATCCTATGGTTATGTTCTCCCAATCCATGAAATCTGAGTAAGTTTTGTTAGATCTGTGTAGTGTATTGATTGTTTGAATGGTACAAGTGATAAGTGATTAGTTGTTTCATCTGTGGAAATGATTTCTGCTAGTAATCCAATTAGGGTTAGTGTTCGTGCTAATAATTCCTAGCCAGGACTTGACAATTGATTTTGAATGACCTACATATGTTTGTGCCATTATTTTCTTCGAGATTGGTCCATACATAGACGAATGTTCTTAAAAATCGAACCATAATCTCTGGTTATGTATAAATAAATAGCCATAAATTCCTAATCCTACTTCATGGCATGTAATCGTTGATTTGATGCCAATTTTTGGCAACTGCCAAATGTTTGCTAGAGATTAGTTTGTAACCATTAATTTGAGCCACAGTTTTTTACTATTTGTATAGGTGCTGTTTGACGATGTGGACAACGAGGATGAAGATGTCCAGAGGAGGTAGAAGAGGCAAATCCCGAGGGAGCTTTATGCGGGAATGCATAATAGGCCTATTAGGACCTGGAACGACGGCTATCAATGTCCATTTTTCAACCATAAGCTTCATGGCGCGTATCAAAGTGTTCTGGCGCATGCAAGAGGATGGGCCGTTGGCTCCTTCAAGCAGAAGTATGCTTGCAGGGTGGAGCACGACACGTACTCCGAGTACCTAGAGAAGCTTTGGTATTGAGCCGGCTTGTGAGATGAGATGTGGGATCGAACTATGTACGCTTGAGCATGCTTAATGATAGTTGAACTATGCTTGTGTACATGTACACTTATTATCTATGTATGAGTATGTTTAATCTATGTTTAGTTATGTCTAACTGTGGGATATGGATGCAATCAGTTCGGTTGATGGACTCTACCTACGTCCTTGTTTATTGGTCCCCTTTGTCATTTGTGTTAAATGTTGACCAAAGATTTAAATGACAAAATGTTAGTGCAGGTCAACAAAAATTATATCGTTGGATGCGTATTTAAACATAGTGTTCAATGATATAATTTTTGGTAACATGCATAAACATTTCTTAGTCAAATATTTTGTCGAAATTTGTACAAATTACAGAGGGGACCAATAACCAGGACGGAGGTAGTACGCCAATCACACATGGTTCCCAAAATTAGAACCGTGTGCAATGACTTTCATTTTTCCTGTTGCTTCAATCACACATGGTTCCCAAAATTGGAACCGTGTGCAATGACTTTCGTTTTGCTTCTTGTGTCAATCACACACGGTTGGCTCTAGCAAACCATTGCCTTCGAAATTCTTTGTGGGACAAAACCACCCAATTCAAAAAAGAAAAAAGAAAACCCTCTCCATCCCCACGCCACAAAAACCCTCACCCCCGCCTGTCAACCCATGCCTTCGGTCCCCATTCACACCTGCACAAGCTCCTCCACGTCTATGCATGGCACCGCCTATCACGGCGGTAACCACTTAGCTCGACGCCTACCGTCACTGCCAAGCTACCGGCAAACCCCACCGCATTTCGGCACTTCCGCTTGCGCCACCTATCACCATCGACTTTCTCGACACTGCTCGCAGTCGACCCAGCTCCGCTCTGTTGGGGAATCGCCGTACTGAGGGGTTTTTCTCATGGACGACAAGGTAACTAATTTAATGAGATATTATCTCATCTCTCATCCCAGTTCATCTGCCTTATTTAATCACCCGACGGAAATCGCCGTGAATTCATTTTTATTCATGCTGATTTGAGGGTTTTCTTTCATTCATGGAGTGTATAGTGCACCGACACATCAGGACCTTGTGACCTCCGCCAGAGATTCCACCTCACCGTACCAGATAACTTGAGCATGTGCGCGGTATGTTCAATCCCTAAATCGGTTGGCATGGCCTACTTTCCTAAAGATATTCTAAATATTTCTACATTTGGATAAAAGGTGCCACATGCACCATATACGTCACAGGGGATTTTCCCCTCTTCTTTCTATATTAGGCAAATTAATGATGTATTGTTCTTTCGATTACTCTCATATTTCCATGACATCATGTTTACCCTATCTGTTTAATTATAGATGTTTGTCCTTCGATTTCAACTTGTGTACAGTTCTTTCAATTTGGGCCCATATTTGCATGTTACCATATTTTCTTTAACAATCCTACCATTTTCTGCAGTGCATCCCTTGCTATGCAACAGATTATGTAGTGCACAAATTTTCCCTTTACATAGATCAAGGCTACACGGATGTCATACTGCACACAAACCATGGATTTACAATCGTTGCTACTGTATTACTTGATGAACGTGGTGACTCCTATTTTGGCGCCGGCTTTTGGAAAGAGATTTGTAAGTTTAATGTACTGAAAGCTGGCACTAAAATTGGACCGCACATAAAAGGGCCTGGTCATGAGATATATGCTAACTTCCCCGACAAAATCATCTATCCTGAGTTTGTTTGAAGTAAGTTTTCTTTTCAACTATCTGCATGTTGACTTACCCAGCAATGTTAAATGAATTGTGTAGTATTTAAGCAACCAATTGTTATTCCCTTTTCTTACTATATTCCTACCTAATAACTTCTAGTTACCAATACACTTTTCTATAGCCCTATTTTAACTAAATATTCCATGTACTCTCATTTCTATCAGAAAGCCCCGCTGACAAGGAAACTTCAGAGGTGGAGAACGGACCTGCCAACAAGCGGAGGCGGGGCAAGCTAGAACCGCAAGCGGCTCCAGCAGGCATAGACTTCATCAGCAGCCTCCCCGATGATATGTTGATAGTCAGCATCTCCGTCCTCCCAATCAAATGTGGGGCACGGACAACCGTCCTTTCCCGATGGTGGCGCCCCCTATGGAACTTCACCCCTCTCGACCTCATCGACACCCACGAGCTCTGCCATGGCTATCGCAAAAGTTTGGATGCATTCTCCAAGATCCTCGGCAGTCACCCTGGCCCAACCAGAGGCCTTAGAATGGGCAAGCTCCATTTCAACGGCAGGGACCGATCCAAGCTTGTGACTGGTTCGGATCCCCCGCCCTAGATCAGCTCGAGGAGCTCACTTTTGAAGATGGGCATATGCGCTCGCTGCCAATGTCCGCGCTCCGCCTCGCGCCCACGCTGCGCATTGCCAAGTTCAGGAATTGTCGTTTCCTTCCCCCCTGAATGACGCGTCCGCTCTTATTCTACCACGACTGAAGCAACTCGAGCTCGTCGCCGTCTGCCTCTCAAACGATGACATGGAGCGCCTGCTCCATGGCTGTACTGCACTCGAGTACCTTCATCTTCAAGCGATCAATGGTTTGAGTACATTCCACATCACCTCCATGACTCTCCGGACTATTTATGTGTGTTGCTGGTTCGGCAGGAAGACATCACAAGATGTGTACCACGGTATGGTCACTGAGGACACAGCTGCACTTGAGAGATTACTTGTACTTGATCAAGTAGGTCCAACAAGAATCAATGTCATTTCTACACCGAAATTGACAGTGCTGGGCTACTCGTGTGACAAATACTCTGAACTTGTTATTGTATCCACACCCGTTCAGGTACAACAGCCGCCTTCTACCTCTCCTTCTACAAATTAACACTATTTCTAATTTTTTAGATGTTTGTTCGTCTATCATTCAAAAAATGATACTGACAAGCTTGACCGCGAAACTGCGCACAGTGAAGGTCTTGGCACTAGAATCTATCGGCCCCAACCTGGAGCAAGTTGTCACTTTCCCGAGATGCTTTCCGTGCCTGGAGAAGCTATATATCGAGGTGATGTTCCTTTCCTGTTAAATATTAACCATAAGGGAGTTCAATTTGTGGCACCTTTTTCCAAGTTTAAAATGACAATGTACTATGCTTTTTGAAGGATTCTTTTGGAGGATTTCAGTACATACATGTCTCCTTTTCCAAGTTTACAATGACAATGCTTGATCCATATAGTTACAATCCATATGCATTTCTCCTTTGGATTCATTTGTACTAATTTTCTTAGGGAACTTTTCATCCACTCCAACATCTTGTGAAGATCGAAGATGGCATGTTAATGCCCATGTTAATCATGTCAGATCGAAGATGGCATGTTAGTGCATTTTACAATTCCTGCAAACCAAATAGGCATGTAGTAGTGTTCAAAACTGCATCTAGGCACTAACATGTTTTCTTCTTTTGCAGATAAGATTAGGCCCAGTGGTGGATAATGTGATACAATATAACAATCACGTCGAATGCCTAGATTTGCATCTCTCAGAAATTACTTTAAACTCCTATCGAGGGACCTTACCGGAGATTATATTCGCCAGGTTCTTTGTTGTCAGAGCAAGGGTGCTGAAGATAATGAGGTTTGCCCTACATTTATTTTGGAAAAATGAATGGTTTGTTGATCAGCGCCGGTGCCTGCAACAGAATGGAATAGGATCCAAAAATGTTGAATTTCTTTTTGGACTTCAGATGACAGAGTAATCAGAACTCATCGTGTCAACCCCATACAATACTTCTCAGTGGCTGACCCCTTTGCAGAAGTTGTGAGGTTTCAAATCCATACTTAGAAGTGGTAATATTAGTTTGAACCTCTCTGATATCCATGTTCAGCGGATCAGCGCGAGCGTTTGCAGTTGATGAGCTGAATTTCATTTCTAATATAAGTTTGAACCTTGTAATCTTCGAATTTGAGCCATATAACTCTAGAATTTGAACATTGTAATATTTGGAGCCTTTGTGGTACAATCGTTGAAATTGCATCGTATGAGACTCGTATATTGGTAGAACTATTTTGAACTTAATATGCAATGGTCTTAGATTTGGTTTTATTAACCATTCTCGAATCTGTTTACCTTCGATCTCACAGCACATGATCTGTATAGATAACTCGACTGCGATATTGGACATTATTGCACACAGTTGGTTTCTTCCACCGTGTGCCCTGTAGAGCGCAGAATTAATTATCGCACTTGAGTGTCCATCATCACCCTCTATGTAACTTTGACCTCATCACCCACGGGTAAACTTACGACCGAAGTCATTCCACACACTTCGTTTATACAAAGCTTTTGCCAATATATGCCCATGATTTTTCCCTATTCTAGCCGACGCGTGGCAAACAAAGCCGGGCGGGAAGCTTACGCGGTAAACTGCGCGGTAGCCTGGGAACAGGCTCACTGCCAATACATTTGGCGCCTCTTCGAGCCCACGCATGGTCAAACTGTGGTGCGGTGTTGTCAAGCGTGAACTTGAATCCTCACTCCGGTGTGGTGCTGTCAAGCGTGCATTGGAATCCTCCACGATTACAGGCCGGCTGGCCCCCATTTGTTACAGCGGCTATTGAACCCTTGTGTCTCTTCAACCTTTCGATCGCGCCCCACCATTGCATGAAGCACACCCACCATGACAAATTCTTAGAGAGTATCCTGTACGGCTCCAATGGCGCTCTGAGCGACTGCCGACGACGAGCAGCAGTTCACCATCCATGCCGTGGTGGACACCTACCAAAGGTTCGAGGAGCTCTCGGTGGTGTACACAACCACCCGGTCTGGGTGGAGCTCTCCATCCGCATCATGGAGCTGTTGCTTGCCGACGAGAAGTATAAGGTGGTCGGGTTCGACATCGAGCACACCCATGTTCATGCCAGGTCTCGTCCCAAGGTCGCCGTTGCCTAGACATGTGTGGGCCACCATGTCCTCATCTACCACTACTACCTGTCCACAAGGCCTGCGAGCATTTCGCCAGGTTTGTCAACAGCCCCCACTACATGTTCGCTATGGTCGACATCACCAACGATGTCAAGGTGCTCAAGAATTCGAGCATCGCCTCCCAAAATCTTGTCGACATCCATGTCCAATACAAGATCTAGGGCAGCAAGGAGCATGAGAAGGACTCACTGGTTCACCTCGCCGAGGCCATCATCAACCCCTACTACAGAGCCATGAAGGATTCCTGCAACAAGGACAAGTGTGCCTGGCACTCGGCCTGGATGGAGAAACTCGACAAATCTCACGTCGTGTACGCGGCCAAGGAGGCGTACACGTGCTACGACATGTACAGGCGGATCGTTGACATGAGGAAGTGCGTCCATCCCCAAAACAGCCAGGGATCCAGCCGGAAGCAAAGCAATGGCAAGCTTCATCGCAACAAGAAGTAGATGATTAGATCCTTGTTTCTCCTAGTTTAGTATGCATGTAATTGCTTACTTTGGTGTGTGAAAATGTTATTTGTGTAGTCACTTGTCTAATTGTATGCTTAATTTGGCTATGCAATGCTGTCTTTTTAAGTATATATGTTGATGCTTTGTAGACAGAGCAAACCACATCGCACACGGACTAAACAAGGGAACCCGTCGGTGATGATTTCATCAATCACTGACAATTGTATACCAGCAATCATTTGCTCACAACACACATGACTTACTAATAGGAATCGTCAGTGTTGTTATCGGTCTGCCCACACATTTCTGATTACATACCTGTTTGTCGTGTATCACACACATCTTGTTATATTGAACCATTTCTATTCTCTTTTCTCAACACAAACAATTCATCCGAGTGAACCGCATGCTGTATATCGCACACACCTTGATCTGGCAGACCGTTTCTTTTGTGTTGCCTAATCACAAATAGTTCATCTGAGTGAACCGTATGATGTGTATTGCACACGCCATCATCTAGCTGCCCATTTCTTTTGTTCCTCCTCATCACAAACAGTTAATTGAACTGAACTGTATGCCCTGCATCGCACACGCAACAAAAATCTAAACCGTGTTTGATGCATCTGTCATCACAAACGTTTTGCACATTTTTAACGGTTCTCTTACACCATCGTTTGCGATTATTGCATGGCACATAGTTTCTCGAAGGGTCTCTGATCATAGTGTCGCGTTAGCAGCATCCTGCAGCAGTGGTAGGTCCTGTTGTCAGAGGTTTTGACCCAGTGTTCGACCCTTTTTGCATATGGGGAAATGAGTTGTCTGTGAATACCAGCCAAGTTAAGAAACTCAGAAAGATTGTTAGGATAAAGAAATTAGCGACAAAAAACAACAAGATCTTTGTCTGGACAATGAAGAAGACATCAATTCACCACAGCATGGTACTAACTATTATACCTTGCCTTTTTTATTGCTTTGCCCCGTTTCCAATATAGAGAAGATATTTATGCACATCCTTGTTTTCAGGCCTTTCCAAAGCAGTTCACTAATGATTACCTTTGAAACCACCTGTATGGTTAGGAGGCAAGGAAGGTATTCATACAACACCCATGGTTCAATATTGAAGTGTTCCTGAAGAGGACGAAGTATGGACGGCCAATCATCCACACGCACTGTCCTAAAGTTGCAAAGACCTTCAACATCAATGAAGGCTCAATATTCGCCTTCCGCTTTAGCAGTTTTCAACATGAGATTCATCTGTCTATGTACCGTCTATGATGCTAATTTCGGAAGGTTATAGATGTTGCATGTGAAACTTGGTGCTGGTGCAGTTGTGTAATGCGGTAGCTGAGTGGTGAAGCTACATGACGTTGTACTCTGATGTATTTCAATTATGAAATCCTGCTTCCTTAATATGAAAACGAAATATATTGTGTGCTTAATATGAAATGTCAATTAGATTAATAAATGGATTATTAATAATAGGACAATTAGCCTGCTGATTGGGTTTTTCTATTGCAAACGGTTATTGAGAAAATACAGTGGGCGATGACCTCAGGCAACGCACACAGTTTCTAGGAATAAACCATGTTGGATCAATGAACAATCACACATGACATCCTCTTGAAAACTGTTTGCGTTAGGACACCTTGCACAAACGTTCACCACATAAAAAGTGTGTGTGATGGACAACCTTAGCCACACAGTTTCTTCTATGCACCGTGTGTGCTGCATTCAATAACGCAAATGATAAAATTGTTAATATCGTCTACAATGGCAATGCTATCACAAACGATTTAATGGTGAAAATTGTGTGTGATGTATCTGTGAACAGAAATGTTTTCCTTTGAGTGACTGTGTGAGATGTATATACGAACAGGAGCGTACTTCTTGGATTAACTGTGTGGGATGTACATACTAACAGAAACGTATTCCTTGGATTGACTGTGTGGAATGTACATACAAACGGAAACATTTAGCGGGGCTGACTGTGTGGGATGTACTTACGACCAGAAACGATTTGGCCTGTATAGTTGTATTTTTAGCACAACTATATGTATAACCGTATTTGATCGCTCGCCCGTCGCACATGACCTCATGTTTCCAAGCGTGTGTTGCCAGGAGGGCCTATCCCCGACGGTTTCTGGGTCATGTGGGA
>NC_041383.1:451857344-451878972 GCF_002162155.2 Triticum dicoccoides
TCATAAGCCACTTGAGATCGACTCATTTTTTGGCTCGACTCGAGATCGACTTGAAAATAAATGAACCGAGTTTTAACACTTTATGTAGCTCGACGGAGAAACGAGCCGATCTTGAGCCAATATTGGCTCGCTCGATTTTAGCTCGATAGCTCGACATAATACCATTTTGTTAAATGATTATGCCATATATTAAATGAAAATAAGATAATTTGTTACAATATATGATGTCCATGATTTTTCTCCATTTAATTAACTAGCAAACATGGTAGCTTAATTAAGAGTGGAGAAGATTTAGGTCTAATTATGGTACGTGATCAGCTATGTGTTAAATATCCTATTGCTTTTGGCAAAATTTCCCAGCATATGCACCTTCTTTTTCTTGTTTTTCGTCCAAGAAGGCCACCATCTATTTCTAGTTCGCCCAAGAGACAAAGATGTGCTCCGAACTCTCCCGAGCATGACGAGACTGACGTACTAAGTTGTGTTGTGTTGTGTCCTTATCTAGTCTGAATAATCATCATAAATTTGTAATTTTTACCATTTTATTTAGCTCGAAACTAGCTCGAGATAGACTCGAGATCGGTACAAGCTGAGCACGAGTCATGTTCTACAACTCGATCTTGAGCTTCACTCAGATTGATCTCGCTCGAATTTTAATATGAGTTGAGCTGAGCCAACTCCAACTCGCTCGAACTCGACTCATTTGCAGCCCTACACACAGTCACTCGGTGACGGTTCAGAATGTCATTGTGAAAAGGGGTTAAAAACCATTTGTATAGCACCTCACTGTACCAGTGTGCGATGAAAATTGGTGGGTCTATTTATATCTTCCTCCATAAGCTTCGCTGGCTTCATCTGCTCTAGTGTCGGTCACCCCCGAATCCCCGAACCCCATTCCCCAACCCTTTCTTGCAAATAATGACACCGTGGAGACACTTCACGAGGGCTCGTACAATGGTCGCGTCCTCCCTGAACACCGCCGCCTGCGCCAAGAGCACGGCCGCCTACGCCGAGAGCGCAGTCGCATCCGTTGAGAGAGTGTCTGCAGTAGAAGACAGGGCAGCTGGAGTAGCCGAGACGGCTGCACTGCAGCAGCTGTTGTTATGTCTGCTGCAAACACCGAGAGTGCTCGAGCAGCCGTCCGTGTCGCCGATGTTGCCCTGGCCCAGGTCGAGTCCATCCATGCCAAGATCAAGGACGTCCACGCCAATATATTCCAGGTCTCCTTGGAATCCAGCATGCAACCCACATCCGAAAAGGTGACAGATGCCATGGAGCACCTGCTTCCTCATGAGATCGCCGAGCGGGAGCTAGAGATGTAGGAGGTGGCGGAGATCAAGGAGCGCCGGAAGGAGGAGTTGTGCGTGGTTGAGGAGGAGGTAGAGAAGAGCCTGTCCGTTGAGGAATCGGCGGTGGAGTACCAATGCGAGCTTTGGCACAACCACTACTACGAGTACTATAACCTTGAGGGCGGAACCGAGGACAAGGACGACGACGACGCCGCTGTCGAGTTCAGCCTCGGGGATGCGGAGTCCACCAATGGCGGCATGTCATCAGGACAAGTCATCGACGTCTCATCTTACACCGACGAGGCATAGGGCGGTGCATCAGTGGCTTTATTAAATTATGTGTACTTAGCCTTTGTTTATAATGTTGGTCTTTTGTTAGAGCAATGTTTAGGTTATCTGGCTCTATTTAATTACTAAAATTGCTCGATTCAGTAAGCGTGGTCTGTGTACTATAGGCCCTTTTGTGTATCCAAATTAGCAAGCAATGTTAAATTATGCAATGACATGGATGAGCAAAGTACCCAGGGGAATTTCCACCAAAATTTGAATGATCAAACTCATGGCATGCGCGTAAAGCAGAAGAATCATTTGGGATGCACACATATGTTCAAGGTGAATGGTTTCCGGCGGCACCGCACGCAAAGTTTCCCTCCACCTTTCGAAATTTTTGGCCTACAGCTGAAATATCTAACTCTTCCCACCTACCCACCCTATTTTCTTCCCGACCACAAGTCACATTTCCCCCATTCCTCCTTCCTTCCTTCCCAAGCTATAGTCGCTTCCTTTCTCTCGTCGTCTTGCATCCGACCGCCGCGCTCACCATGGTCTTCTTCAATGACCTCTCCAACGGTTCCTCCTATGATGGCGAATCTTTCACCAGCCGGGTATGCCTCTCTCCTCTCTCTCTCGGGCTATGATTTGGAATAGAGGATTTTAACCCGACGGCCGATTTGAGTAATTTCTTCCTCTTGTAGCTCCCTAGGACCATCACTTGCAACAAATGGAGTGGAGTGGCTGAAGATCTGCATGCTCGTTGTCACCATCAATCTCCATGCGCGAAGTTAGTTGCATTCAAATCTGTGGATTGTGGGAGGAAGTTTCTGGCATGTACAGAGAAGGTTAGCCCCACTTTCATTGTTACAAATCATTTGTTAGATGTGATTCAGACACTATCGCTGTTCTATGTTATTCTGGATGCGATTAAGACAATGTCACAGTTTCTACCTAGTATCTAAAAATGTTTCCATCTCATCAATGATGCCCAGAGAAAATTATTTGGCACCGCTTCAGCAGTTTGTGCAGCCAACTTTGATCCACATATCCGAGCAACCAAGTAGTAAAATACTAAAACTTCATGGCACGACGGAACTGGGCATCGGAGCAGCTAGGTGCTCTGGAGTCTGGTTCCCTAAATTTTTCCTCTGGCATCGTCTCGGCAGTGTAGGGCACCGGTACCAAATGTAGCAACAATTGTTTTGACACTGGTTTTGGCATATAGTGGACGACCTTAGTGCTATTAGTTCTATGTTACTGAATTTGTGCATGTAGAAACCTGTTATTATCAATTTGATGTCATCCAAACACTGTCTCTATGTTGTTGCAGTTATATTTAGCTTCCTCATAAAATGTTCACCATGTTGGCTGCAAGCATACACGTAACCCCTGAGAACACCATATTGTGTTGGAGGGAAATAGGGATCAAGGGAATTTCATGTGTCCATTTGAAACCTACATTAGTTTTATTTTAGGGCGACATTAGGTGTTTGTCAGGAAAGAGAGCACCCGATCGGCCTCCTCTCTAAATGTCTATTCTCACTTACAAATGGATTTGATGCATCCGATCATCGCAAGAAAACTCAGCCACATGTAACATTTTTTCACATATACAACATCATAATAACAGTTTGTCTCATTGTATGTCCATAAGACTTTCAAATGTCACAACATTTCAAATACACCTATCAAAACAAACTATTTATGTAAGCAACAAAATCTCCATTGGTTGCCACAAGTCGCTTTTATCAAAAAATATGTTACACAAAATATTGAGAGAATTAATCACAACAAACACAAGACAAAAACCAAATTATATAATGACGGAAAAAGAACTTGCCTACATCAAGCAAAATATTTTAATGAGATGCGAACAATCATTGCAACATGTGCTTCACACAAATGTATGTAGCAAGACATAAACGCAGCATGCTATATCAACCTACCCAACATCAGAAATCTAGAAATAGCTAATGTACAAGTAAAAATGTGGGCAGTAACCTCAACATCTTAGCCTCATCGACAAGTAAAAGTGCAGCTAATCGCTTTGGTGGATTTTTGTAACTAATATCAACAAATCTCAAGGAACTCTAGCTTATTTCACAGAATGTTCCAATAGTTTGCAACAAAGGAGATGAAAGATGACCCTATAAATTGCATGAACATAAGTGTTGACCAAGCCAATGTCTTAGATTTCATATTTGTAATGCCCTGGCCAAACCTATTGGTTCCTGGCTGTTGCGCCTGGGATCTAGACTGGTCCCACAAACCAACACTACTTTTTCCCGCGCACTTTGTCCTTAATCGTGTGCACCAGGTTCTTTTCGGATGGGCTCCCAAAAAATAAGGTGCACTTTGTTGATATGAGTAGTATATCATTACTATTAAGTAGGGATGTCGCATTATCATGCCCAATATGCGAAATTATCCGAGAGGAACTCGAAGGTCCCACCAAGGATAGAGGCGCATAGTGAAGACGCTTTTGCAAGGTGGATAACATTACATCGTACCATTACATAATAGATGGGGATACATACAAAAGGCATACCTTGCCACATGAATACAACAACACCATACATAAAAGCAACATCCAAGTACGGATGAAACACAAACAAGAACTCAAACGACATCCACCCTGCTAGCCCAGGCTACCGACCAGGTACCTATCCCTCAATCGAAGAAGAAGCAAAAGAAGAACTCGAAAACAAGCAAACGTCACTCTCACGCCAAATCATCGCATTACCTATACCTGCAACTGTTGTTGTAGTAATTTGTGAACCACGAGGACTCAGCAATCCCATTACCATGGGTATCAAGACTAGCAAAGCTTAATCGGTAAGGAATGGATAAGTGGTGAGGTTGCATCAAGCGACTAAGCAATGTATGGTGGCTACCTTACGAGTACAAGAGTAAGAAGAGAAACTACACAAACGGTCGCAAACTAGTAATGATCAAGAAGTGATCCTGAACTACTTACGTTCAAACATAACCCCACTGTGTTCTCTTCTCGACTCGCTCAAAAAGAGACAGTCTCGGCTACACACGCGATTGGTGTATTTTAATTTAGATCTGGTGTCAAGTTCTCTACAACCGAACATTAAAAATTCCCATTTGCCTCATAACAGCGTGCACGGCTCTCAAAAGTTTAAACCCTGCAGGGGTGTCTCAACTTAGCCCAAGACAAGCTCTCACGATCAACGGAGGAAAATCCTCCTTCCGGAACAACTCGATCAAAATCGGAATCCCAGGTCACAAGACAGTTCGACAATGGTAAAACAAAACCAGCAAGACCGCCCGATGCACCGACCTAGCCTGATAGGATTCGCACATATCTTGTTCTCAGGGTACACCGGATGGGACAAGCTACGAGTAAAACCAGACCTCGAGTTTCCCCGTGGTGGCCCCGTAGGCTGCCCGTTTGGGACCAAAACCATCAACACTGCCCCCTGTATTATGTTAAATTACTCCTCGGGGACGCGACCCCCTATGCAAATTAATTAATTAATTAAATATTATTATGTTGGCAAATGTTAAAACCAATGTTGGGCCTTGTTGGAAGAGTTTTATTCAAAGCAAACTGTCAAGGGGGCCCATAAACCCCAACCATGTAAGGAACGCAAAATCAAGGAACATAACACCGGTATGACGGACACTAGGGAGGCAAGAGTGGAACAAAACACCAGACAAAAGGCCTAGCCTTCCACCCTTTACCAAGTATATATGTTCATTAATTAAATATAAGAGATATTGTGATATCCCATGATATCCATGTTCCAACATGGAACAACCTGCGACTGCACATGCAACTAGCAACGCTATAAGAGGGCCTGAGCAAAGTGGTAACATAGCCAAACAACAGTTTGCTAGGATGGTGGAAAAAGGTTAGAGGTTGTCATGGCAATTTGGGAGGCTTGATAAATAAGTGTTAGGAAGCGCGACATAGCGGTAGCATTGAGACAACTAGCAAAGCAAAGATAGTAGTGAGATCCAAGGTAATGGTCATCTTGCCTGAAATCCCGCTAGGAAGAAGAATGAGTCCATGAAGAAGAAAAACGGGCGTCAAGGAACCAAGCGCAGTCGAACGAATCCTCACAATCGCAATGAAACAGGAACTATCGAGAAGAAGCACAACCAGAAAGAAGCAAACAATATGGTAAACACTCAACACATAAACGTGACATGATGCTCAACCAAGTATGATGCATGACAAGGCTACATGATGCTACTCATGGCAAGACAGGATGCATACAAGAACATCACATGAAAGCAAGTTTAAATGAGGCCAGAATCAACATATAACAATTCCGGTAAGTCCTCATATGCAAATTTCAAAATTGGTCCAGATCTGAATAAAAATTATGTTGAAGTTGTCAAGAAGCAAGTTAAAGTGCAACATGATGATCTACATGTCTTTCTAATCAAGTTACATATAAGGTTCATTTAATTCGGAGCTACTACCTAGAAGATATGAGCAAAACAAGTTAAACATGACATTGATGCAAAATGCATACAAACATCAAGCACACATGCTCAAAACATGGATGCAACAAGATAATATAAAACTACATGTAATTTTAAGCAAGTTTCATATAGACCATGATGAAAATGGAGCAACGGTTCAACACATACACTCAAAACAAGTTAGAACAGCAATCTGCCCAAAACAGCAAGTAGGCACTTTCCAATCATCAAAACAACATGCTACATGAATCATATGAGCACAAACTTGATATGCAATTCATGCTCAGATTACATGCTTCAAATATCATTAAGGTTTAGGTTCATACGCATCAAGATTAATCCAGAATGATCAATGCAAAAAGCAACTTTATAAGTCAGATTAGGACGGTGAAAAAACTGGGCATATACATGAGCAGAGTTAATATGATGACATGTTGGAGGCATGAAACAAAGATTCTACAGCAACTATACATAGCAACCAAGGACATGGCATCAAAGTACACATAACATATAGCAAATAACATCCAGGAATAATATGCATATGGCCACTAAATTAGTGCGAACCATCAAGACAAGTTTGCATGTTTTAACAATTTCAGCAAGTACAAGAGAGCAACATTATCATAGAATGTTTGCAAGCTTTTAATAGAGGTCATATGATGTCCAAAATTATCAAACTTGGCATGTGGACAAATTACTCATAGCATAATTCAATTCATGTAACTAGAGCATCTCCAAAAGAGGCACATATTAATTAATATCAAGCTCACAACATGGCATCTTGAAGTTAACAGAAAAATGGAACATCATTTAGGCAAGTTCATATCAACAAAAACACATGATAGATGACCTATATATGGCATCAAATGGCATGGAATGACAGAGCATAACATGGACATCAAAACATGTTAACTAAGCATCTCCAGATTATGCATGTATTTGATGGTAGCATCAAGGAAACATAGCATGACAATATGACAGATTCAGACTTAGCATAACAGTAATAGCAAGTAGCCCACTTCACAAGCTTGTTGCACGCACCACATGGCACATCATTACATGTAAGTTATAACAATGCAACGAGGACATGATTATGCTCCTTAAACGTATTGATATGATGCTCAAAAGAAAATCACACAAAATGCTATGAAAAAGACAAAATGACAAGTTACAACAGTTTTCATCAGTTAACATCACTTAGCACTTTTGCAACAGGGACTATAGTAGTAGATTCATTCAAACAAGCATGAAACAGCAACCATCATGTAGAGAATCAAGATATGAACGTTTTGACATATCATGCACTCCAAACAGACCAACATGCACGATGTTACAACCAGTGTAAGATGAACACATGATGTTCCAAAAACAGGTACTTGAAGAAAATTATACCCTCGGGGTGGGGATCGAGCGGACAATGTCTGACTTGGGCGGACACGTCTAATGCGGAGGGGCTGGCGAGCGGGCCCGCACGACCATCGTCCTCCACCTCGATCCCGCCTGGATCGGTGGGAGCAGGGTGGCGGCGCCTTCGGGGCCCCGGCGAGGACGCAGGGACGGCGGGGAGGCGGCGGGGCGTCGGGCATGAGTGGATCCGGTCCAGGCAGCGCGGATCCGGCTGGAGGGAGGGCCAGCAGCGAGGAGCGCCAAGCTTTGGCGGAGCTCCATGGTGGCGGGGTTTTGGAACCTCCAGGGGTCGGGTGCAGGCCGAGGTCTTGGCGCCGGCGAACTCCAGGGCGTCGGCGGGAGGACCGGCTAGTGGCGCGGGGCAGGGCTCCGGTAGCGGCCCAGGGCGGGCGGGCCCTACGGCTACTGGGAGCGGGGATGGGGCGACGTGGAGGCAGAGGAGTGGAAGGGCGCGGTGGCGGGTGCCGGCTCGGCCAATGGCTGAGAGCCAAGTGGCACGATGGCGGTGGCTCGGGCAGGAAAACAAGGGGGAGGCATCGACATGGATTTCGAGGAGGGGGCGGCGGCTGCCAGTTAGGGGAGACTAGGGGGCTAGGGTTTTCCTGATATGGACAAGGGAGGTGCCCATTTATAGGTAGGAGGGGCTAGGAGAGGGGGTTTTAGTCCGTTTCGGAGCCTTTCGATCGCCATCGGACGGTCTGAAGCGGAGGGGTAGGTTTAGGTGGTTATTGGGCTGTGTAGAGAAGGCCTTGTGCTCCGGGAGAGAAGAAAGAGAGTCCCAACAGCAGTTTCGGAGACCGAAATGTCCGACAAAGGTACCGACAATGGTACCGCTATATGTTTAACGGTTGGGCTATCAAACGAACTCCGAATGCGACGAAATTTGGCAGGCGGTCTACCTACACTATAATAAGACCGCATGCCAACTTTCGACCCATTCCAAGAACATTTTTATGCCACTTATAAAATAATATTTCAGAGGTGTCGCGGGCGCGTGCGAGTGTGTCTGGGCTCAGAACGGACAACAGAGAAAACTGGAAGACCCGGATGGATGCAAGTTTTTTAAAACATGCAGATGAAATGCACATGATGACATGGCAAAGTGCAACACGCAAGCGAATGACATGGCAATGATAGCGAATATACGAAAGACATCTGGTGCATCGGTCTCGGGGCGTTACACACATACACCCCCCCTCGAAAGAACTAACATACATGTTGGCCCTACAGGAACATTCCCTCTTGTCACATGTTTATGCGCACTAGTGCCAGCATCGACATGTGCCTAATGTATGGATCACTAACCTGCACACGCTCATGTAACCGCGAGGGTTGGTTTTAGTACCAATTGTAACACCTTGGTCAAACCCACCAGTTCCAGGCTATTGCACCTAGAATCTAGACGAACCTCATATATCAACACTAGTCGTTCCTACGCATTTAGTGCTAAGCACACTTAACTTTGAGGTTCTTTTCGGATGGACTCTAGAAGAAAAAGGTGCATCTTGTTGATATGAGTAGTCTATAACTCTTGTTGACAGTCAACACTAAAGATGGTAACAGTCAACACTCATGGGTCAAATTTTAGTCATCCAGCCATTAGTGTTTTTTTGGAAAAACCAACCATTTTGGTGTAGATTTTTGGGAAATTAGAGAAAGTGGTAGTTTTTGGAAGCCTTGCCCCAAATGTAGTATTTTTAGGCTATTTATTCGCTTTGGGATGCAGCCTAGCAGTCTAGTAGGAAAATTGCTAGCCAGCAACCTGAACTACATACCAATACAAATCACGACGTCAAATACAAATATTTTAATATTCCATTTCATATGCAAAATACAAAATGTTTTACATTGCATTTCATGGCATGCACTATATTGCAATGGGTAGCCTCACATACAAGCAATTGTATATGAAGATCATCACATTGATACATTTTCACTCACAGATTGTGTGTCGTACAATTGTAATTAGGTCTAGAGGGGGTGATTAGACTACTTGACCAAATAAAAACCTAGCATTTTCCCAGTTTTGGTTCTTGCAAGTTTTAGCAATTCACACAAGTCAAGCAACACCCTACACATGCAAGTCTAGATAGTAGGCAGCGGAAAGTAAAGACTTTGCATATGAATGTAAAGGAGGGATTGGAGAAATCAAACACAATGAATAAATGGTGATTTTTGGTGTGCTTTCGCTAGGTGGTGCTATCCTACCTACATGTTGATGAAGACTTCAACCCACGGAGGGTAACAGTCGCCAAGTCCATGGAGGGCTCCACCTATGAAGGGTCCATGAAGAAGGAACCTTTTCTATCACATCATGGCTTTCTTCCATGAAGGACTAGCCTCACTTGGGGTACATCTTCATGAAGTACGCGATCTCCTTGCCCTTACAAACTCCTTGGTTCAACTTTACAAGATTTAGAGACTCAAAAGTCACACGTAAACCAATCTAGGAGACACCACTTTCCAAAAGGTAATAGATGTTATTTTTGATGATCAACTCCTTGCTCTTGTGCTTTAAAAGATAGTCTCCTCAACACTCACTCACTCTCTCACAGATTTGGCATGGTAGTAGGAGAAGGATTGGAGTGGAAAGTAACCTGAGGGGGATAGAAATCAAGGATCAAAGGTTGGAGTGGAATCCCCTTGGTTTCAACACAAGTGTAGGTCGTTCTC
Source organism: Triticum dicoccoides (assembly GCF_002162155.2). Lineage (NCBI taxonomy): Eukaryota > Viridiplantae > Streptophyta > Magnoliopsida > Poales > Poaceae > Triticum > Triticum dicoccoides. Next base: position 451,867,448 of record NC_041383.1, read on the forward strand.
TCTCAAAAAAATGGATATTGTAAGTGGTAGTTTCGTCTTGGTTGCTCTCTCCGAGAGTAGGTGGAATGGGTTGGGTATATATAGCCATCACCAAAAATATAACTATTATACACCTTTATGCACAACTCAGTGGGACCAGGTGAAACCACTTGGTGAGACCAACTAGTGCATAAGGTTTGAACTTTAGGCATTTCGATGAGACCGGATGAAACATCTTGGAGGGGCCGATGGGTGATGACCTAAGCACTTTCCATAGTTTGGTGACACTGATCGAATCACCCAGAAATTTTGAAGTCAAATCGATAGGTTATAGAAGGTTGGTAAGCACACTTCGGTGGGGCCGTATGTCATCTCGGTAAGACCATGTCACTAGGGTTTAGGCAGTGGCTCTGTCAAGTGTATCTTAGTGGGTCCGGGTAGGAGTGAATCGGTGGGACCGAATGAACTTTAGGTTTTTGGACTGATGGGAATGGAGGGTGTGGTTGAGGGTTTTTGGAGCAATGTGTCTAAGCACTTGAGCAAATGACTCATGATCAAAACATCATCGCCTTTTAAATGTATTGGCTTTCCTATGGACTCAATGTGATCTTGGATCACTTAACAGAAAATGTAGAGTCTTGGAGTTCTTGCCAATGCTTTGTCCTTTGCATTTGAGGGGTCCACATTCATCTCATTGTCATACCTAATTGAACTTTCTCGAAATATTCTTTGAATAGGCATTAGTTCAATGATGTATATGTTGTTATGAATTACCAAAACCACGCAGGATTAGTTGAACTTTCAATTTCCCCCTTTTTCGTAATTGATGACAACATATAGATCAAAACTCCGACGTAAGATATAATTATTCACTACTGCAGGATGCTGCTAACGTGACACTATGATCTGAGACCCTTCGTCGAAACTGTGTGCGATGCAATAATCGCAAACGGTGGTGTAAAAAACCGTCAAAAAAGGTGCAAAACGTTTCCTATGATGGATGCATCAAACACGGTTCATATTTTGGTTGCGTGTGTGATTCAGGGCATATGGTTCAGTTAAATTAACTGTTTGCGATGAGAAGGAACAAAAGAAATGGGCTGCCAGATGAAGGTGTGTGCGATATGTAGCATACGCTTCACTCGGATGAACTGTTTGTGATTAGGCAACACAAAAGAAATGGTCAGCCAGATCAAGATGTGTGCTATATATTGCACGCGGTTCACTCGGATGAACTGTTTGCGTTGAGACAAGAGAACACAAATGGTTCAATATAACAAGATGTGGGTGATACGTGGTAAACAGGTTTGTAATCAGAAATGTGTGCGAAGACTGATAATAACACAGACGATTGCTTCTAATAAGACGTATGTGATATGCTCTGTCTACACAACATCTATTGCTATTGGGGGATGGGTGGTCATATGGATACACCATAAGGATGCGAAGAGGCATCCTATATCAGCAAGGACTAGCTGTTCCACCAGCACCTCATGTAAGAGAACTCTCAAGTTAAGTGTGCTCAGGCTGGAGCAGCCATCAGATGGGTGACTGGATGGGAAGTTGTGTTGATGTTAAATTAACTAATAGGATGGGTCATATCTATCAAATTAAATGAATAATATGACCCATCCCATGAGTTAATTTAACCTCGAGGTCCTTGTTTTTTAACACATGTTAAAGAAGGTCTACCGCTTTACTTTTTGACAATGTGCGATACGTGGCATACAGTTGATCCATCCGACCTGTTTGTGATGGAATAAGCCGTGTGTGTGGTGGGAAAATGCTCCGTGTGTGTTGTGGGCAAACGCTTGCTAGTGTACAACCGTTTGCGATTGATGAATTCATCACCAACGGTTTCCCTAGTGTGGTCTGTGTTCATCTCATCATCATGTACTTCTTGTGCTAGCTCGATGTTCCTTATATATGCTAAGTTTCCGACGAACAGAGGCAACAAGCATAGCCTATACCACATCCACCTTTTCCAAGCATGCCAACCCACCAAAGCGCCGCCTCTACCATCAACCTCGTCGATGAGGAAAACTACAAGGCGCCACGACCCGTCGAGGCCGCGGCGCTCCCCGGCAACACGATGGACGATGTCTTGATGCACATCATTGCCAGGGTTGAGTAAACCCTTGGCGCATGGCGCTTCAGCACCGCAGATCAAGATAGGCATGTCAGCTCCAAGAGGCTGCAGCTCACCGCACAACATGATCGATGGCGCATCGCAGAGCAAGCTAGGCGCGTCCGCGCCGATAGGCTGCGGCTCGCCGCACGGCGAGACCGTTGGAGCGCCGCCGAGCGAGAGGTGCGGCGCGCCGCACAACAAGAGCGGATCCATCGGTGCTTACCTGCTTTCGACAGGGCATCGCAGCTAGGTACACATTTCGTCAGTACGCCCATTCCTTGCCAGGAGTGGGCATAGGCCCTCCGCGCTGTACTTGCACTAGAGGCCGGCCGCGCCGTACTTGCACCGAACGCCCGCCGCACCGTTCGCATGGGTCTCGCCGTTCAATTTATCCACGGCCCGCTCAATGCCAACGCGCTAGTCGGTAGGCTCGACTGCCTCCTTGGCCTAGGTGTCCACCTGGGCGCAGTAGAGGAACATGGCAGTCGCATCCTCGATGTGGTGATCTTCGATGAAATATCCAACTTGGAGCTTGAGATCATGCTCCAGATGTAATGCGAGCGTGTCGACTGCTTGGACGAACTCCTGCACGAGTTCAGGCAGAGCCAAGAGCTACAGTAGGCAAGGGCTGCTGGTCATGGTCTAATGGACACATTTTATTTGGTTGAGTCATTTCAACGTGGATAGCTATGTATTCACAGCAATCATAGTATTGCTCTATTTCAATGTGTGTACTCTGTTTTCCGTTCTTGTATGTTCTGTTTCAATGTGTGTTTATACGCCTTCCATTCTGTATATGTGGATGATAATAGCTAGATTCAAATTAGTATAAAAACAGATAGAAAATGGAATTCGTCATATATATATAATAATATTTGTTCATTAGTTCATCACAGAATATATATAATATCATCACATATACGTGATGATACTTAACTACTAGGTACAATGCATAGAATTGAAAACAAAGAATACTAAAACTAATAATCCCTCCTGGGCCAGTGTTCCGGCAGCCCCTCACCAGCAGCTCCCTGGTACGCGGCGTCTTCCCAATGCGGAGGCATTACTATGCTTCCTCCATCTTGCAGCGCTTGACATACCGATCTGCCTCTTGCAGGCAGACAAGCACGAATGATCTTGCCATTTTGTTGGGCGCCCACCGGAGCTCCTCATCGGTGGCACGCTGGAGCTTATCGGCCCACCTCCATGCAACGACGAGGCGCCTAGCACCTTTGGCCTTCCCCGAAGTATCCATCTTCGTACACCTCCTCCGCATGACGACGCGCCCGCCCCCGAAGCTCCACTGCCTCCTTTTTCTAGCGGCATCACAGGCTTCACAGGCCGCCTGGTACCTGGCATCCTCCTCCACCATCTCCTTCTTGAAAGCCGCTTGCCTGGCTTTCTCAGCCGACGACAGCGACTTCCAAAGACAAAGATCGTACTGGCCCCAAAACCAATCCAAAGTTGGGGGTCCGACGCAACCTCGTCCGGCGGCGCATTGGGGGTCCTCGTCGCTGCTCTTCGAGTGAGCGTCCTTGGTGGCAGCGACTCCTCGTCGGTGCGTGGGCAGACCGGTGGTGCCATGGCAAAGATGAGAGAGAGAGAGAGAGGGTTAGCAAGGGGAGGATGTAGATGAGAATGCAGGCGGGATGACGTGAGCAAGGTAGTATTTATTGGCGGCCAAAATCTAGATCGATGGGAACAGTACACACGCCGGTCGCCGAAATTTACGAGTACTGTAGTTTGAATGACACACGATTCCCGCAATGAAATCCGTGTGTGAACATAATAGCTAATGGTTCCCAATGCAGAACCGTGTCTGACTAATAACGCCCGCCACTCACCTTCCAAACGACGAGGCGCGAAATAGAGTGCCAATCATGTGGGGGCCGGTTGTCTTGCCAGATTTTACATTTTCCTTTTTGAACACCAGATAATTACATTGTCTGATGATTTTTTAACTCGCACATAAGTACACAAATATGATTTTTCAAACCGTTATGGTTAGCCGTTGCATGTAGATGTAGTTCAAATTTGAATTACGGTCATCAAATGGATAGGAAATCACTTAAATGTCTTCAAAAGGTCAAATAACCCCTGAAATTTTCCAAATTTTCACATGACAGTTGTATTAGTGCATGTTACACGTAGAAAAAAATTGAAGGTCATCAAAGGAAGCTATCTCCCGTCCGTCATCAAACATGCATTGTTCCCTCTCGGAACCACGAGCCTTCTAGTGAGTTGCTCCGGTTTGTGAGTGGTGTGTGTCCAAACTTTCGTCAGACAGGCCAATTTTTTACCACATTATCTTGGTGGCATGACATTACATCAAGCATGGTTTCATGTTTTTCTAACCATATTTTATTTTTTGGAATTAAAATGCCATGGCACTCCATCCATGTGTCCATGTCGTGAGACCAATATGTTTGAAAATTCCTTCTAATTTACTGCACGTGGAATTAACTCGCACGCAAGTACACAAATATGATTTTTCAAACCGTTATGGTTAGCCGTTGCATGTAGATGTAGTTCAAATTTGAATTACGGTCATTAAATTGCTAGAAAATCACTTTAATGTCTTCAAAAGATCAAATGACCCCTGAAATTTTCCAAATTTTCACATGATAGTTGTATTAGTGCATGTTACACGTACAAAAAATTGAAGGCCGTAAGGGGAAGCTATCTCCCGTTCGTCATCAAACATGCATTGTTCCCTCTCGGAACCACGAGCCTTCTAGCGAGTTGCTCCGGTTTGTGAGGGGTGTGTGTCCAAACTTTTGTCAAACAGGACAACTTTTTTACCACATCAACTTGGTGGCATGACGTTACATCAAGCAAGGATTCATGTTTTTTTGATCATTTTTTAAATTTTTTTGGAATTAAAATGCCATGGCACTCCATGCGTGTGTCCATGCTGTGAGACCAATATGTCTGAAAATTCCTTCTAATTTACTGCACATGGAACTAACTCGCACACAAGAACACAAATATGATTTTTCAAACCGTTATGATTAGCCCTTACATGTAGATGTAGTTTAAATTTTAATTACGGTCATTGAATGGCTATAAAATCACTTAAATGTCTTCAAAATGTCAAATGACCCCTGAAATTTTCAAAATTTTCACATGACAGTTGTATTAGTGCATGTTACACATAGAGAAAATTTGAAGGCCGTAAGAGGAAGCTATCTCCCGTTCGTCATCAAACATGCATTGTTCCCTCTTGGAACCACGAGCCTTCTAGTGAGTTGTTATGGTTTGTGAGGGGTGTGTGTGTCCAAACTTTCGTCGAACAGTCCAATTTTTTACCACGTCATCTTGGTGGCATGACATTACATCAAGCAAGGTTTCATGTTTTTCTGATCATTTTTTAATTTTTTGGAATTAAAATGCCATGGCAGTCCATGAACGTGTCCATGCCGTGAGACCAATATGTTCGAAAATTCCTTCTAATTTACTACACATGGAATTAACTCACACACGAGTACACAGATATGATTTTTCAAACCGTTATGGTTAGGCGTTGCATGTACATGTAGTTCTAATTTGAATTACGGTCATTAAATGGCTAGATCACTACTAGGAAAACCTTACCAGTAGCGTTGTTTTTTTGCTATTAGTAGTGCGGGCAGGCGCGCTACTGCTACGGTGCTACAGCTATTTTCTAGCAGTAGCGCTTGTTTTGGCTCGCGCTACTGGTAAATGAGCGCTGCTGGTAATATTTTGGCCCGCGCCACTTCTAAAGTTTATGTTTTTTTCATATTTTGGCGATGTACATGTTTAAACAGATATATCTTTTATACAATAACAACTCATCATGAACTAGTCTATTTAAATAGCATATTCCTTACCACTAGTCATCACCACTAAACAATGTTCTTCAATGAGACATCATATATATAACAAGTTGGTCACTAGTCATAATCACAACTCCTCATCCTCCTCATCAACTCTAACACATTGTAGCACATAATAACACATTCTACCTAGGACCTACTCCTCTCATAGGACCTACTCTATCGTCTCTTAGGTAAAATATCATAAAACAACGTAGGCATTGACTCTTCATTAAGGAAACTAGACTCTCCATAATGAAGAACGGAGATCATCCTGTCTCCAAGTCTTGGCCTACGCACAATGTTGCTTCCAAGTAGCTCTCTACGATGGTCGAAACATTTTTTTCCAATCATTTATTATCATGGCTTCCTCGCTTTTAGAAATCCGGTATGGACAGGAGTGATGTGGATATTGCGGCTGACCTGGCCGGGGTGGCCGTAAGCTCATAACATCAACACGACCTCTTGGTAACATCATATGAGGCACACAATCCATCGGGATTTTCTGTTCAAAAACATAGTAATAACTTTGTAGTTAGCAATGTAGTTTTGTTTTAGAAGAATTTATGCAAAAGATGCACGGATGTCGTAATAGTAGAAAATCTTACCATGCTATCTCCATTGATGTTACCGTAGCACACCGCGTGCACTAGTGGCACATACTGACCATAATTTTGAGGAATTCGATAATAGCTATTGTAATTCTCAAGATCAGTAAAAAATGCGATAAGACCATCTTTCTCCTTATAAGTTAATTGTGCTTCATCATTGTAGTAGTAGGTTCTGTCTACCATCTTCCGTATATTTTTTGAAGAATGAAAATAAGCTGTCAATGGAAATAAGCTGTCAAATATTTTTAAATAAACAATATAAATTACTTAATAAATATGTTTGAGAAACTCACACAACGGTAGAACTGGAAGCGTGTCAACAAGGACCCAAATGGTCATATTCTTTTTGTCGATGTCAGGATCACCAAGATCGAAGGTGAGAAGCATACCCTCATGAAAATCATACGCCTTGCAAAGGGCTTCCCAATTCAGGCAACCAAAATTGGATGAGTTCACAGAATTGTATAGTTTTACAGCAAAACCATAACCATGATGGGTCCTTAGTCGAATTATCTTTGTGTCCATGCTTTCATGATCTTCAAAACCCATCTTCTCCAAGACATAGCGTCTTGCATGGCATGGGATAAGCTAGTCGAATTGTAAAAGATAGAAATTACACGTTGAAGAAGCAGAGAAGTCGTGCAAAAATAACAAAAAACACTTGTCATCATTGCGTACCATATCAACATCGAAGGTCTCTTGGAGTTTGATGCTGAAGCGCCGACCTTCTACCAGGTGAGGCCTGTCGCACAGACCGAGCTTATCTTCACAGTAATCACACATAGCGAATTCCCTTTCGTCGTTAGACATTTCCTAATAGGTAATTAAAAATCCACCATCGAATACATATATAGTAGTTTGTATCAAAGATCATCATATAACAACTAGAACACCTAAAATTTGTAGTTTGTAGTAGTTTGTAGCAAAGATCATCATATAATCCATCATCAAATACATATATAGTAGTTTGTAGCACAAACCACGCTCATCTTCTGCATTCAATAAGCAAATAACTAATAGGTAATTGATAATCCATCATCGAATACATATATAGTAGTTTGTAGCAAAGATCATCATATAATATCACTAATACATCTCGAATAATAGCTCCTCTAGGTTCAGTGGGCTGCGGTGGACACCCAAAGAGAAGGAACCATCACCGGATCATAGCTCTGGTGAGATCCCCAAAGAATCTGTCGGGTATTGGAGAACCTGCCATTCACCAACGAAACCAAGTAGCGGTGGACGTGCGCGTTCTCATCCGTGACACGGTGTTGTACCACCTGCGCGGGGGACTCAAGCCTCTGCACTGATGTAGGCCCACGTGACCGCCACCAAAGAAGCTTCGGGTCGACGACGGGCTGGCTCCTCACTAAATTGCGCTCACCAGAAGATAGCACAACCCAGTACCAGCCCGGTGGAGCCCAGTCCCAGACATGGCCCCTCGGCTCAAGCAGGAGTCCTCCGCCAAGTCGACGACGAGGATGAGGGATAGGCATCGTTGACGTCGATAACAAAATGCTTAATTATGAAAACAAATTTAATAAACACTTAGCAAAATTCGGCATGACCTTTGGTAAAAGCGGGACATCGAGCGCCTAAAATTTACCAGAACATAAACAAATCGACATTTCTGGCAAAACATAGTCCACTTGGTTAGACAACTAAGATTGTGACATCTTCAAAATATGAAATATATCCACTTCAAATTTGCATATAACAGGAATAATTGTTTTTACTAAAAAATTACAACAATTGTGATAGTTCAAAATATGATCCTAAGATTAACTAGCTAGGGTTCATACTACATTATCCTAAGATTCATACAACATTATCCTAATATTAACTAGCTAGGGTTCATACTACATTATCCTAAGATTAAACAACTAAGATTAAACACCTAAGATTAAACAAATAAGATTAAAAACCTGCATTATCCTAAGATTCATACTACATTATCCTAAGATTAACTAGCAGCTAGGTTTCATACTATATCCATTTTCCTATGATTAAACAACTCAGACTAAAAACCTAAATTTTTCAACTTGCTAGGGTTCAAAAGAAACTAGGGAGGAGGAGGAAGGAGGGAGGAGGATGTACCTCTCGGTGGAGGAGGGCCGGCACGGGAGGAGGCCGACGCGGGGGAGGGCGGCCGGCAGGGAGGAGGGACGACACGGGCGAGGGCGGCCGACACAGGGAGGAGGGCCGGCGCGGGGGACGGTAGCGTGCGGGGGGCAACGGCGGCACGCGGGGGGGATTGAGGGAGGAGTGTGGAGTGTGTGAGTGAGCTGATGAGGCCGGACAGGGCGCGAGCAGGGTAAAGGGCCAGCGGCGTGCGGGGGAGGGAGTGGACTTAACTGCAGCGCGGGTAACAGGCCAGCGCTACTGCTAAGCCCACTAGCTGTAGCGCCGGTGCACATCACACGCTACAGCTAAGTGGCCTGCCGTTTTGGCCCCGGCGGCCCGCTAAGCAGCAGCGCGGCCCGTTTTGGCCGGCGCTACTGGTACATACCAGTAGCGTGGGCACCCAAACAGGCGCTACTGCTAAAATTCTATGTATAAGCATTTTCCTAGTAGTAGATAATCACTTAAATGTCTTCAGAAGGTCAAATGACCCCTGAAATTTTCCAAATTTTCACATGAAAGTTGTATTAGTGCACGTTACACGTTGAAAAAAAATTGAAGGCCGTAAGAGGAAGCTATCTCCCGTTCATCATCTAACATGCATTGTTCCCTCTCGGAACCACGAGCCTTCTAGTGAGTTGCTCCGGTTTGTGAGGGGTGTTTGTCCAAACTTTTGTCCAACAAAACAATTTTTTACCACATCATCTTGGTGGCATGACATTACATCAAGCAAGCTTTCATGTTTTTCTGATCATTTTTTAATTTTTTGGAATTAAAATGCCATGGCACTCCATGCATGTGTCCATGCCGTGAGACCAATATGTTTGAAAGTTCCTTTTAAATTACTGCACATGGAATTAACTTGCACACAAATACACAAATATGATTTTTCAAACCGTTATGGTTAGGAGTTGCATGTACATATAGTTCTAATTTGAATTACGGTCATTAAATGGCTAGAAAATAACTTAAATGTCTTTGAAAGGTCAAATGACCCCTGATATTTTCCAAATTTTCACATGACAGTTGTATGAGTGCACGTTACACATTGAAAAAAAATTGAAGGCCGTAAGAGGAAGCTATTTCCCGTTCGTCATCTAACATGCATTGTTCCCTCTCGGAACCACGAGCCTTCTAGTGAGTTGCTCCGGTTTGTGAGGGGTGCGTGTCCGAACTTTCGTCAAACAAGACAATTTTTTTACCACATCATCTTGGTCGCATGACATTACATCAAGCAAGCTTTCATGTTTTTCTGATCATTTTTTAATTTTTTGGAATTAAAATGCCATGGCACTCCATGCATGTGTCCATGCCGTGAGACCAATATGTTTGAAAATTCCTTTTAATTTACTGCACATGGAATTAACTCGCACACAAGTACACAAATATGATTTTTCAGACCGTTATGGTTAGCCGTTGCATGTACATGTAGTTCTAATTTGAATTACAGTGGTTAAATGGCTAGAAAATCACTTAAATGTCTTCAAAAGGTCAAATGACCCCTGAAAGTTTCCAAAATTTCACATGGCAGTTGTATTAGTGCACATTACATGTTGAAACAAAAATTGAAGGCCGTAAGAGGAAGCTATCTCCCGTTCGTCATGTAACATGCATTGTTCCCTCTCGGACCCACGAGCCTTCTAGTGAGTTGCTCCGGTTTGTGTGTCCAAACTTTCGTCAAACAAGACAATTTTTTTACCACATCATCTGGTGGCATGACATTACATCAAGCAAGCTTTCATGTTTTTTGATCATTTTTTAATTTTTTTGGTATTAAAATGCCATGGCACTGCATGAATGTATCCATGCAGTGAGACTAATATGTTTGAAAATTTCTTTTAATTTACTGCACATGGAATTAACTCGCACACAAGTACACAAATATGATTTTTCAAACCATTATGGTTAGCCGTTGCATGTACATGTAGTTCTAATTTGAATTACGGTCATTAAATGGATAGAAAATCACTTAAATGTCTTCAAAAGGTCAAATGACCCCTGAAATTTTCCAAATTTTCACATGACAGTTGTATTAGTGCACATTACACGTAGAAAAAATTTGAAGGCCGTAAGAGGAAGCTATCTCCCGTTCGTCATCAAACATGCATTGTTCCCTCTCGGAACCACGAGCCTTCTAGTGAGTTGCTCCGGTTTGTGAGGGGTCTGTGTCCAAACTTTCGTCAAACATGCCAAAAACTTTACCACATCATCTTGGTGGCATGACATTACATCAACAAAGGTTTCATGTGTTTCTAATCTTTTTTTTATTTTTTTGGAATTTAAATGCCATGGCACTCCGTGCTTAATTGTGTCATAGCCGTTAGACCAATACGTTTGAAAATTCCTTCCAATTGACTGCATATGGAATTAAATCGCACACAAGTACACAAAATATGACTTTTCAAACCGTTATGGCTAGAAAATCACACACAAGCACACAAGTTGTAGTATATGTAGTTCAAATTTCAATTACGGTCATTAAATGGCTAGAAAATCACTTAAATGTCTTAAAAAGTCAATGACCCCTGAAATTTTCCAAAATTTAACATGCCAGTTGTATTAGTACTACAAATTTTCTCGTACATTTAAAACTCCATCCGTTGCCACTTTACTCCAAATTCGTGTTTCACAACTAATAAAAAATATCTACAACATCACACACAGTTGTTTTGTAGTAATCATTTGCGATGAAAATTTCTTGATCTATTTAAGTCTTCCTCCTTGAGATTTGCTGGCTCGTCTGCTCCAGTGCCGGCCACCCCTAAATCCACAAATCCTGATCCCCATTCCTGCAACCCCCCTTCTTGAAAAGATGAAGTTGTGGAAATGCTTCGTGAAGAAACA
>NC_041383.1:451879156-451897777 GCF_002162155.2 Triticum dicoccoides
CCACCGCCTGCACCGAGAGTGCGACCGCCTACGCCGAGAGTGCCGCTGCATCTGCATTGAGCACGGCCGCTTCCACCGAGAGAGTGTCTGCAGCAGCCGACAAGGCAGCTATAACAGCCAAGACGGCTGCAGCTGCTGCTACGACGACGGCTTCAAACACCGAGAGCGCTCGAGCTGCTGTCCATGATGTTGATGTCGCCCTGGCCCGGGTTGAGGCCATCCACGCCAAGATATTCCAGGCCACCTTGGAATCAAGCATGCAACCCACGTTCGAAAAGGTGGCAGTGGCCATGGAGCACCTGCTTCCTCATGAGGTCACCGAGAAGGAGCTGGAGATGCAGGAGGCGACGGAGATCAAGGAGCGTCGGGAGGAGGATTATGCATGGCCCAGGTCGAGGTAGAGAAGAGTCTATCCAGCAAGGAATCGGCGCTGGATACCAACGTGAGCTCTGGCTCATCCACTATTACGAGTACTAAAACCTTGAGGGTGGCACCGAGGACGAGGACAAGGATGCGCTCGACTTCAGCAGGGGGACGCAGAGTCCACCAACAACGACATGTCGCCAGAACAAGTCATCGACATCTCATCTCACACCGGTGATGCATAGGTCGGCACGGCAGGGGATTTTTTTAAATTATGCATACTCACGCTTTGTTTTTAATGCTGGTCTTTTATTAGAGCAATGTTTAGGTCAAATGGCTCTATTTAATTGCTAAAATGGCCCTACCGCCGAAATATCTACCCCCCTTTCCCACCCCCTTTTCTCCCCGACCACAAGTCACATTTCCCCTATTTCCCCCTTCCTTCCTTCCTTCCTTCCTTCCTAAGCTATAGCCGCTTCCTCTCTTGCTTCCTCGCTCTCCTCGTCTCGCATCCTATCACCGGGGTCACCATGGTATTCTTCAAAGACCTCTCCAGTGGTTCCTCCTCCGACGATGACTCCTTCACCACCCGGGTATGCCTCTCTTCTCTCCCTTGGGCTATGACTTGCAATGAAGGATTTTTACCTGGCGGTCGATTTGAGTCATTTCTTCCTCTTGTAGTTCCCTAGGACCATCAATTGCAACAAATGGAGCGGGGTGGCTGAAGATTTTTCTGCTCGTTGTCACCAACAATCTCCATGCGTGAAGTTAGTTGCGTTTGAATCTGTGGACAGTGGGAGGAAGTTTCTGGCATGTGCAGAGAAGGTTAGACCCTCTTTCATTGTTACAAATCATTTGTTAGATGTGATTCAGACACTGTCACGGTCCCAACCCATTCATACCACACCTTCAACCAAACGCATCCTAAGACAGTGTCATAGTTTGTACCTAGTATCTAAAAATGTTGCCATCTCATTAGCGGTGCCATTAGAAAATTATTTGGCACCAATTCAGCAGTTTGTGCAGACAACTAGTCCACACATCCGAGCAGCCAAGCAGTAAAATACTAAATCCTTATGGCACGAAAGAGCCGGGCGTCGGAGCAACTAGGTGCTCCAGAGTTCAGGTCCCTGATTTATTTCCGCTGCATCGGCTCGCCAGTGCAGGGCACCGGTGCGAGATGTAGCAACAGTTCTCTTTACATCGGTTTTGGCATACATAGTGGACGCCCTTATTGCTATTAGTTCTATGTTACTAAATGTGCGCATGTACAAACTATTAGTTCTACTAGTTCTATTAGTTCTATTTACACCTGTTAGTATCAATTTGCTGTCATGCAAACACTGTCGCTATGATGTTGTAGTTATATTTACCTTCCTCTTAAAATGTTCAATTTGTTATTTATAGTACATGAGTAAGAACTTGTAGTTTTCCTGTAGTTAATTATAGCTTCTGATGTTTCAGAATTTGGTTGTTGTCTTAGTAGCAATTAATTCATTTGCACATTGATCTTTGTGAGAAGATATTCCTAATTAACCCGTTTCTTCAGTTTTTCAAAATAAGTATTAGTGATTTTCTATGTTGCTATAAACCCATTTTCCCTACAATTGTTACTGATATAGTTTTAAATATTATAGGATGAACAAAAGTGGTCTTACTTGGAGTGGTTTGATCAAGAGTGGCCACAGTCTTTGAAGATGTGCCTAGCAAAGCTCTGGAGCATGTATCAGGAAGAGAATAGAGGTAGGCTTAGAGAAAGTGTTGTCAACGCTAAAGAATATTTGAAGATGCGGGATAAAAAGAGGAAGGTGGAGACTGAGCTCAGATTTTGTAAATCAGACTTTGCTAAGATGGTGTTGGCGAAGGAAGAGGCACTTTCCCAGCTGGCCAGCGCAGAACAGGTTCTTATTGAACTGAAAGTAGAGGTCAATAAGACGATCCTGGATGATCTCGATTAGCACTACAAAAAAATACACTTCCGTGATGATACGTGTTTGTCATAGTAGGTCAAGTTTTCTGTCATGCATGTACATCCATGACAATTTTATGACAGAATCAAGATAATCATACATGTTGTCAGGACCCCGACTCAATGCCACATCGATCTAGCATGTAACACCTCATATCACTTTGCGGCCTCATGCACGGTATTCCCACGGGTGTCGCCTTACCTTTGCCCGGGACCGTTTGCGCCTTTTGGCACACGTATATGATAGTGTCGCTAGCATCCATATGATAAGGAGCCCGGGCTGACATGGCTAGTCGTAAACCCAAAGTGGCACAAACCTACAGGGACAGGCATCCATGACCCAGCATCGAACGTGTCGGTCATCAGTGAGTGAATCCAGGCTGTAGCACTGGACTAGCAGGACTCCGGTGAACCGGGCTGTAGCGGGCTAACAGGACTGTGGTATTCATCGCGTGACATTTCCCCGAGGGGACAGACACAGGAATGAAGAAGGACACATGCCGGCCAGCCTAAGTGTTCCGGAGCAGTAGCAAGCTACCATGGAAACACTAGGAGACATTTCCCGGTAAGAGAGGCTACTAAGGATAAACAACTAGATAGTCAGATCCCACACATACCAAGCATTTCAATAACATACACACAATATGCTCGATATGTGCAAATACAACATGGCATCACAACATGACTATACGACTCAAGTATTTACTCAAAAGGCTCCGGGGAGCGAGATATTACAAACAGGGGTCTCATGATCCAACATTCAGAGCATACAAGGCAAAGCACATGCGGAAGCTTAACATGTCTGAGTACAGACATCTACAAATGAAAAAGGCTAAGAAGCCTGACTATCTACCAGATCCTGCCGAAGGCACAAGATCGTAGCTGAGGTAACAAGCTAAACGTCGAAGTCCACGCGGAACTACTAGCGAGACCGAAGTCTCTCTGCAAAAACATAAAATAGGCAAACGTGAGTACAAATGTACCCAGCAAGACTTACATCAGAACTAACTACATATGCATCATTATCAACAAAGGGATGGTGGGGGTTTAACTGCAGCAAGCCAGCTTTGACTCGGTGGCTATCCTGAACTACGACTGCAAGTAACTCTTTTGAGGTGGCGCACACGAGTCCACATATTCACCATATCAATACACCACTATGGATCCGCTCCCGTCTCCCTACGAGAACGCCATCCATAGCACTCACACTTATCTTGTGTATTTTAGGGTATCCACTTTCATTTGTCTATGAACTGATATAAGCAACCCAGAAGTCCTTTTCCGCAGACACGGCTATTCGAATAGATGATGTTAACCCTGCAGGGGTGTACTTCTTCATACATGTTTCCACCACTTAGCGTCTGCACACGACATGTGCTCGGCAGACTTCAAGCGAAAGCCGACGTGGGTGTAGACCACGACCTACCTAAACACTCAAGTCTCTAGTCCAGGTTTATCGCCTATTCGGGTTCCATCTATGAGGAGATCCGGCCGGAGTTTCGCTCACAGCCCCAAACGATGTGTGCAGGGTTCCCGAGATACCTAACGGGTATTCGGTACACCGTGCCACGTACCTACCGCATCACAGCCCACCCCGCAGGTCAGCGTTGTCCACGGCCTCCAGTAAGCTACAAACACCAGAAACTACTTGCAACTCCTGGACAGAGGACTAGGGTGAATAAGAAGTCGAGCGGGGTCATATTTCAGGGCCCAATGCATGGTAGTAGCTGAAATCATGGATCACAAACACAGAACTCAGTTCCTGAGGACGGCTTCAATGAGACAACCCACCATGTACTCCTACATGGCCTCTCACCGATACCTTTTACCAAATCGTGTTCACACACTTAGCTTAAACACAGTAGGACATGTTCACACACCTCTGATTCATTCCCGATGAATCAGACCTGACTCAACTCTAAGCAGTAGCAGGCATGACAAACAAACATGAATGAGTAGGCACAACAGGGCTCAAGCAACTCCTACTCATACTAGTGGGTTTCATCTATTTACTGTGGCAATGACAGGTCATGCAGAGGATAAAGGGGTTCAGCTACCGCAGCAAGTAACAAATGACTCGTTGTTGTCCTAATGTAGTAAAAGAGAGCAGGGCGAGAGAGTAGGATTGTATCGGAATGAACAAGGGGGGGTTTTGCTTGCCTGGCACTTCTGAAGATAATACAGTTCTTCATCGGTGTCATCGAACTCATCGTCGGTACATCGTCTACTGAGAGGGGACAAATACCGACAAACAAAGGAGAAACACAATCAATGCCATGCAACAATATGATGCATGAAGATGACATGGCAATATGCTATTGATTGGCCTAATGCTTCTAGCAACAAGTTAAATGGGGTTGGTTTGAACACTAGGTTCAAATTCAAACTCCATATGTGAGAGTTTAAGTGCCATTTAATTGATTTGACCTGATCAGCAGGTATAAGTTGTTCTAACATGCATGAAAATGGTACCGATGGATAGATTGGATTTTTCTGATCATTTTTCGTATATAATTTATCACATTTGGAGTTACGGTTGATTTTATATGATTTTTAGAAGTTTAGGGCATTTTCTAGAATTTCCTATAAAAGAATAAATCCAGAAAATGAATTATTGCGTCAGCAGTGCGTCAGGGTGACGTCAGTGGTCAACGGGGCTGGTCCAGGTCAAACCTGGCCAGTGGGGTCCACACGTTAGTGTCTCAGACTGGTTTGTGTCGCTGACATGTGGGCCCAGTCAACGGCCACGTCAGCACGGTCAAAACTGACGCGTGGTGCCACTTCGATTAGATTAAACTTAATCTATTTTAGTTAGCCGGTTGGTTAGGCGGTGGGGCCCGGCTGTCTGTGACACGGTGCGGTGATTAGTGGCTAATTAAGCCAGCCACGTCAGCAAGTGACGCCGGCGACGACGGCGTCGGCGAGACCTCGCCGGAGTTGCTCGGGACGGCGCTACAGCCCGCGGCTGGTCACGCTGAGGGCACCAAGAGGAAGCCCGTGCTCCCACGCATCTAGGGGCGCACGCAGCTGGGCACAGGGAGGCCGGGGTCGATGACGGCGACCACTTAGGCGGCAGCCGGAGCTACGGCAACGAGCGGAACGGGGCTGCGGAGCACGACAGGAGGAGCTGGGGAACGCGTTCGGCTCCTGGGACTGCAACGAACACGCGGATGAGCTCGAACGCGGGTGGCAGCAGCTGTGGCCGTGGCGGCGATGAGGTACGGCGCTGGCGAGCTTTGGCGTCCGCGCAACTATGGCCTAGAGGAGGCGGCGAGCAACGGGGTTCGAGGGAGGAG
Organism: Triticum dicoccoides; assembly: GCF_002162155.2. Taxonomy (NCBI): domain Eukaryota; kingdom Viridiplantae; phylum Streptophyta; class Magnoliopsida; order Poales; family Poaceae; genus Triticum; species Triticum dicoccoides. Next base: position 451,884,785 of record NC_041383.1, read on the forward strand.
GAAGAGAAACTCACAGCGAGCACGATGGAAAGGTCAGTGGGCGCGGGGGAGGTCCGGAGCGAGCAGGGCGACGGTGGCGATCTCGGCGACCCGAGGAGGAAGAAGAGGTCAGGGCCGGCGTTTCGGGGCATTTGGCGCCGCGTGAGTCGACAGAGAGGCGTAGGCGATGGTGGCGGAGCTCCTGGGCATGTAGGAGAGGCGAGGGGAAGGCGGTGGCCGCGGTGGTGGCGAATGGCGGCGACGGGGCTCCGCTCGGTGGGAGAGAGAGGGAGCCAGAGAAAGGGGGGAGAAGGCACGGGAGAGAGTGCGAGGCCTGGGAGGGTGCGTGGCGCCCTCGGGTGAGATCCAGACGACGGGGACACAGGCAGGCAGGGTGGAGGTGGCCGAGGCGCGTGCCGGCGCGCTGCGGCCACGCGCTCGTCCTCCTGGCCGGGAGGAAGACGACAGGAGAGGGGCCAGGTGGGCTGGGCCGCACAGGTGGGCTGCCAGCACAGGAGCTGGGCCGGTTGCTGTGCCAGGTAAGTTTTCTCTCTCTCTCTCTCTTCTAATTTAGTTTCTGTTTTCTATTTTGCAGTTTTTGTTTTAATTTGGTTTCTTAACCAAATTATTTTTGCAGCTCTCTGGAAATTATTGTGGATGCATTAAGGTTTATCCTAGAGCTCCACAAAATATTCCAGGATTATTGGAGCAATAAAAATATTTGTAGAATTTATTTGCTCCAACTCAAATACAATTATGAATTAATTCAAAAACCATAAATGCATTGGAAAAATGTGCATGACCTCTGATTAAGGTTTTAACCTTTTCCCAGAAATAATGAATATTTTTGGAGGGCATTTTGGGTCCAATGAAAATATTTGAATTGAACCTAGTTAAAATTATTATCTGCTAGGGTTTGAACATCCCCACTTCAAAATTTCATTTGAATTTAGACATGATGCATGGATGCTTATGCAGAGTCAGGGAAGGGCTTAACTAGGGCTGTGACAACTCACCCCCACTAAACAAAAATCTCGTCCCGAGATTCAAGCGTAGGGTAAGATGAAAGGGGAATGCAAACTAACACAATCTTCATGATCCAGGGTGCACTTCATAAGAACTTTGATTCGACCACCATCATTGTCTCGATGTCTTGCTCCAGGAACTCCTACCAACATGACAACGAGAGAAAAAGGATCTCTAGAAGGATTGATCTTCTCGAAGATCGAGCAACTCAGGATCCACTCACGGAATGAGACATAGAAACATCTCTTGAGCTGAGAGGCAAAACACACATCTGAGGAAAATGGAGTAAGGCAGATGACGAGGGCTCGCTAGGTAGACAACAATTCCAGACTTAAGAATGTGGTAAACGGTTGTCAATGTAGCGATGAGTTGAATTGCCATTATACCATAACGAGACATCTTGGAGGAGGGTGATTCGTAGAAATTTCCCCTTAAGTGGCAAAAAGAATTACCTTTGATTCAGAGATCACTGAAATTCTTTATACCAGCTTAAGGCAAATCAAAATCGATCATTAGGAGGAGTTCGGTGGAATGACATACCCGGACCAGTATGGATGATGTGGATTACCTTGTTGAAGACAACACAAGGGATAATTTTGGTAACCGGGGAGAAGCTCAACAGTAGAGAGTGAGTCCACTGTTTGAAAAGTTATAGCATAACCGAGGAAACTGAGAGCAATCCTAGTTAGTGCCGATGGTAACACCTAGCGCTTGCGCGTGCTCTCAAGAACTTGAGAATTTCCATAATCATCAAGATTTTACCAATATCCGTGTCAAGGATCCTGGCAACACAACTTGCTACCATGATGAATGATGATGGATGATGCAGATGCAAAGGAAGATAACACTTTCTCAGATTTCACCCTTGGCGGGGCCAAGGAAATAAAATCTGGATGATCGACCGAGAGACATTTAGCACTCCGCTTCTAATGCTCTCCTTAATGTGCTAGCGTAATCCATTTATTGAAATGGTTTGGTAACCAGACCATCAAGTAAAAAGGTCGAACTTCGGGAGCACAAAAATCCATAAGGAACAACTAGGGAGTAGATCCTACGAAATCCTTATGGGGAGGTGGCCAACTTCCTCAATCAAGATATTATAATAACAGGTCTTCCGGCTGGGTGTGTTGGCCACGACATCCACTTAACCGGTTTCCGAGGGACCGATATTATAGTTCTTGGGAAATGTTCCAAACCATCATATCTGCCTGAGATTCAGATCTGGTTGGTGTCAGGATATTCCAGACTCATCGAGTCTAGGAAGAAAAACGAAAGTTTGCAACACAAGTCGACGAGATGACGTTGCGAGATTCTCGGGGAATGAACTACGATAGTAAGCTCCAAAACATGAGCTGGTTCTGCTACAAACATGTGAACACGTTGTCCCAGACAAGCATGGCCACGTAGTAGTCTTATAATTAAACACTACCGAGTTCAGGTGGGGAACCATCATCGAGGATATCGAAGTCCTTGCATAAGGTATACTCTTAAGAAGGAACTTCTTCTCCTTGAACAAATCAATCGGTGGCTTGGTGTGCTCGGGACACATATAGAGTGAAGGTTGCAAGTCTCCACACCATAGAATACTTCACACGTATGCATGACTGACTTGGAATGACTCCAGAGGAAGCAAAGCCAACTTTCCCGAATTCACGGCGGCAACTTGCATCAATGCACATGAATTAGAGAAAGTCACTTCTTACATCCGAACATATGCTTCATGAGCTAGCATGAAGAAATGCTTTCAAAAGTTTCCAACACTAGCTTAATGTTCAACGAAATCATGGAGAAGATAACAATGTTGCTGTTGGGCTCAACAACAATTCATCGAAGTTTCCATAAAAGCGGGATTCCATAATTATGAGAACAAGTGATAGTATTGGTCAGACCAAAGGATATAATGGTGTATGCTCGAGGGATCAACCACGAGTAAGACAACATTAAGAGCATCGTTGGTTCTGATTTGATTTGAGAATAGCCCACACTCAACCCAAAGTGCTGGCAAGACAATAGATCGAACAACTGGTCACGAGGATCAATTGATAAGATATCATCTTTCTTCAACACACATACAAGATATCCCTTAAGATGGAAGACTCTCCAATACTATGAACTAAATCGGACAAGCTTCCATCTTCCAACTCTCCAAGTTGTTGTTTAGCTTAACCAAACAGCTCAGGGGTACCCAACACAGACTCTTGGAGAAGGGGTGGTTTCCAAGAAACCAACTTGATCACGAGCTCAACATAACGGTCAGGTGACAACCTGGTAACACTTCCGAGAAGATATTCGAAAAATCACGAACCACCGATATGTTACTAAGCTTGAGAACAATCTTGCCTTTCAGGGCAAGATGATATGATCAAATGAGCAAGGGATTGAAAGAAAATCCTAACTCAATGACCGAAGGAGTGCACCGGAAATAGGGACTAGGTAGCACAATCAACCTTAGGGTGACGATTCGATAATCAACACGCTAAGAATGAGGTTATTATCCATTTAACTACCAAGCAACGGAGTTGCTAGCAGTATTGATTTCACACACCATGATTCACTTGTTGGCATTCCGGTTACAATAACACAGGAACCAAGGAATGAACAATGATGGCAAGAAGTATCACTGTACCAAGAATTCATAGGATGGTGTGCAATTCCCATGATAATCTTAATATAAAGATGGTAACACTCCAGGGTGGAACAGAACAAAAACTGGATTAGTATTTTGATCTGCGGAGTACAACTGCTAAGACCCAATCCTGGGTATGGATGAGGTACTAGAATTTGTTTCTCCTAGTCATTCTGGAATAAAATGGCTTCACGGGCCACAAGAGTAATAGGCATCGATGAATGAACGCACGCATACTCTTGACTATCAATTGATAGACAAGGGTCGGAAGACAACTAAAGCGGGATAGCTCAAAGGAACATACGGTTTTCTGAGTTGTGGATGCATAGATTAGTATGTTGAACCAAGTTCAACAAAAAAATTCCGGATAACCCATGCAGAAAAGTTGAACTAGCAGAGTCGCAATATAGAATAGAGAACCCATCGAGAGCACTCCTGTTATGATCTTTTGATCCAACAAACTACTGCCATAAGTGGTTCATAGTATTTGGAAGAAGGAAAATACCATGGACCTCGAGGACTAATGCAAAAGTTACTAATTTCCTAAAGGAACTAGCAAACACTATCAATCATGAAGTAAGTAGAGTGAATCTCAGGTTCAAGAACCCAGGAATAGAATACCTACTACTAAGTAGCATCACAGGATGCTTTCGAGAATAAAGGCCAGAAGCATCACAGTGGGATGCAAATCATGGCTAGATTACTAGATGATCCCCTAGGACACCTAGGGTCATAATAATAATCCCAACATATATGTCGAGGCAATAAATTACCTCAACGCATCGGTTAGTGTGCTTATTCTGACCATAAGGGACATCGGGAACGGAAAGAAAGGATTTGCATATGCATCAGACTATTTAGAAACCTGGGATGACTCGGACGGCATAACGGCTGTAAATGCTCAGAAAAGATTTGAGACATTCACAAAAATGGTGGCATAACCACTCGGAAGCACAATATCAAGGTTTCGAGATCAACAGTTAACGTACGGAAGTAGTAGAGACTGAATAGAGGCTTAAGTCCAACAATTCTATAAGTCTACGGATTAGTAACACGTCATCCTGATAGATAGATGAGAAGGCCTAGTTCTTACTCCCCGTAGAAGAGAAGAGGATGACTCAGATCAGAGGGCCATGAGGTATAAGGAGTAAAAAGAGCCTTACGTTCCATCCCACAATCAATTCCCTTACATAACTAAAGCATTTCTAGACACAACTTCGACCAGTTTGGCTTGGTAATCCTATAGGCAGTCAAGCTCTGATACCAACACTGTCAGGACCCCGACTCAATGCCACATAGATCTAGCATGTAACACCTCATATCACTTTGCGGCCTCACGCACGGTATTCCCACGGGTGTCGCCTTACCTTTGCCCGGGACCGTTTGCGCCTTTTGGCACACGTATATGATAGTGTCGCTAGCATCCATATGATAAGGAGCCCGGGCTGACATGGCTAGTCATAAACCCAAAGTGGCACAAACCTACAGGGACAGGCATCCATGACCCAGCATCGAACGTGTCGGTCATCAGCGAGTGAATCCAGGCTGTAGCACTGGACTAGCAGGACTCCGGTGAACCGGGCTGTAGCGGGCTAACAGGACTCTGGTATTCATCGCGTGACATTTCCCCGAGGGGACAGACACAGGAACGAAGAAGGACACATGCCGGCCAGCCTAAGTGTTCCGGAGCAGTAGCAAGCTACCATGGAAACACTAGGAGACATTTCCCGGTAAGAGAGGCTACTAAGGATAAACAACTAGATAGTCAGATCCCACACATACCAAGCATTTCAATAACATACACACAATATGCTCGATATGTGCAAATACAACATGGCATCACAACATGACTCTACGACTCAAGTATTTACTCAAAAGGCTCCGGGGAGCGAGATATTACAAACAGGGGTCTCATGATCCAACATTCAGAGCATACAAGGCAAAGCACACGCGGAAGCTTAACATGTCTGAGTACAGACATCTACAAATGAAAAAGGCTAAGAAGCCTGACTATCTACCAGATCCTGCCGAAGGCACAAGATCGTAGCTGAGGTAACAAGCTAAACGTCGAAGTCCACGCGGAACTACTAGCGAGACCGAAGTCTCTCTACAAAAACATAAAATAGGCAAACGTGAGTACAAATGTACCCAGCAAGACTTACATCAGAACTAACTACATATGCATCATTATCAACAAAGGGATGGTGGGGGTTTAACTGCAGCAAGCCAGCTTTGACTCGGTGGCTATCCTGAACTACGACTGCAAGTAACTCTTTTGAGGTGGCGCACACGAGTCCACATATTCACCATATCAATACACCACTATGGATTCGCTCCCGTCTCCCTACGAGAACGCCATCCATAGCACTCACACTTATCTTGCGTATTTTAGGGTATCCACTTTCACTTGTCTATGAACTGATATAAGCAACCCAGAAGTCCTTTTCCGTGGACACGGCTATTCGAATAGATGATGTTAACCCTGCAGGGGTGTACTTCTTCATACATGTTTCCACCACTTAGTGTCTGCACACGACATGTGCTCGGCAGACTTCAAGCGAAAGCCAACGTGGGTGTAGACCACGACCTACCTAAACACTCAAGTCTCTAGTCCAGGTTTATCGCCTATTCGGGTTCCATCTATGAGGAGATCCGGCCGGAGTTTCGCTCACAGCCCCAAACGATGTGTGCAGGGTTCCCGAGATACCTAACGGGTATTCGGTACACCGTGCCACGTACCTACCGCATCACAGCCCACCCCGCGGGTCAGCGCTGTCCACAGCCTCCAGTAAGCTACAAACACCAGAAACTACTTGCAACTCCTGGACAGAGGACTAGGGTGAATAAGAAGTCGAGCGGGGTCATATTTCAGGGCCCAATGCATGGTAGTAGCTGAAATCATGGATCACAAACACAGAACTCAGTTCCTGAGGACGGCTTCAATGAGACAACCCACCATGTACTCCTACATGGCCTCTCACCGATACCTTTTACCAAATTGTGTTCACACACTTAGCTTACACACAGTAGGACATGTTCACACACCTCTGATTCATTCCCGATGAATCAGACCTGACTCAACTCTAAGCAGTAGCAGGCATGACAAACAAACATGAATGAGTAGGCACAACAGGGCTCAAGCAACTCCTACTCATACTAGTGGGTTTCATCTATTTACTGTGGCAATGACAGGTCATGCAGAGGATAAAGGGGTTCAGCTACCGCAGCAAGTAACAAATGACTCGTTGTTGTCCTAATGTAGTAAAAGAGAGCAGGGCGAGAGAGTAGGATTGTATCAGAATGAACAAGGGGGGGTTTTGCTTGCCTGGCACTTCTGAAGATAATATAGTTCTTCATCGGTGTCATCGAACTCATCGTCGGTACATCGTCTACTGAGAGGGGACAAACACTGACAAACAAAGGAGAAACACAATCAATGCCATGCAACAATATGATGCATGAAGATGACATGGCAATATGCTGTTGATTGGCCTAATGCTTCTAGCAACAAGTTAAATGGGGTTGGTTTAAACACTAGGTTCAAATTCAAACTCCATATGTGAGAGTTTAAGTGCCATTTAATTGATTTGACCTGATCAGCAGGTATAAGTTGTTCTAACATGCATGAAAATGGTACAGATGGATAGATTGGATTTTTCTGATCATTTTTCATATATAATTTATCTCATTTGGAGTTACGGTTGATTTTATATGATTTTTAGAAGTTTAGGGCATTTTCTGGAATTTCCTATAAAAGAATAAATCCAGAAAATGAATTATTGCGTCAGCAGTGCGTCAGGGTGACGTCAGTGGTCAACGGGGCTGGTCCAGGTCAAACCTGGCCAGTGGGGTCCACACGTCAGTGTCTCAGACTGGTTTGTGTCGCTAACATGTGGGCCCAGTCAACGGCCACGTCAGCGAGGTCAAAACTGACGCGTGGGGCCACTGCAATTAGATTAAACTTAATCTATTTTAGTTAGTTGGTTGGTTAGGCGGTGGGGCCCGGCTGTCTGTGACACGGTGCGGTGATTAGTGGCTAATTAAGCCAGCCACGTCAGCAAGTGACGCCGGCGACGACGGCGTTGGCGAGACCTCGCCGGAGTTGCTCGGGACAGCGCTACAGCCCGGGGCTGGTCGCGCTGAGGGCACCAAGAGGGAGCCCGTTCTCCCGCGCATCTAGGGGCGCACGCAGCTGGGCACAGGGAGGCCGGGGTCGACGGTGGCGACCACTTAGGCGGCGGCCGGAGCTACGGCAACGAGCGGAACGGGGCTGCGGAGCACGACAGGACGAGCTGGGGAACGCGTTCGGCTCCTGGGAATGCAACGAACACACGGATGAGCTCGGACGCGGGTGGCAGCAGCTGTGGCCGCGTCGGCGATGAGGTACGGCGCTGGCGAGCTTCGGCGTCCATGCAACTATGGCCTAGAGGAGGTGGAGAGCAACGGGGTTCGGGGGAGGAGGAAGAGAAACTCACCGCGAGCACGATGGAAAGGTCAGTGGGCACGGGGGAGGTCCGGAGCGAGCAGGGCGACGGTGGTGATCTCGGCGACCCGAGGAGGAAGAAGAGGTCAGGGCCGGCGTTTCGGGGCATTTGGCGTCGCGTGAGTCGACAGAGAGGCGTAGGCGATGGTGGCGGAGCTCCTGGGCATGTAGGAGAGGCGAGGGGAAGGCGGTGGCCGCGGTGGTGGCGAACGGCGGCGACGGGGCTCTGCTCGGTGGGAGAGAGAGGGAGCCAGAGAAAGGGGGGAGAAGGCACGGGAGAGAGTGCGAGGCCTGGGAGGGTGTGTGGCGCCCTCGGGTGAGATCCAGGCGACGGGGACACAGGCAGGCAGGGTGGAGGTGGCCGGGGCGCGTGCCGGCGCGCTGCGGCCACGCGCTCGTCCTCCTGGCCGGGAGGAAGACGACAGGAGAGGGCCCAGGTGGGCTGGGCCGCACAGGTGGGCTGCCAGCACAGGAGCTGGGCCGGTTGCTGCGCCAGGTAAGTTTTCTCTCTCTCTCTTCTAATTTAGTTTTTGTTTTCTATTTTGCAGTTTTTTTAATTTGGTTTCTTAACCAAATTATTTTTGCAGCTCTCTGGAAATTATTGTCGATGCATTAAGGTTTATCCTAGAGCTCCACAAAATATTCCAGGATTATTGGAGCAATAAAAATATTTATAGAATTTATTTGCTCCAACTCAAATACAATTATGAATTAATTCAAAAACCATAAATGCATTGGAAAAATGTGCATGACCTCTGATTAAGGTTTTAACCTTTTCCCAGAAATAATGAACATTTTTGGAGGACATTTTGGGTCCAATGAAAATATTTGAATTGAACCTAGTTAAAATTATTATCTGCTAGGGTTTGAACATCCCCACTTCAAAATTTCATTTGAATTTAGACATGATGCATGGATGCTTATGCAGAGTCAGGCAAGGGCTTAACTAGGGCTGTGACACATGTGCTGTCATAGAATTGTTCCATGACAATACCAAAATTATCATCACGGAAGTGTCCACTTCCGTGATGATAAATCACGTGTCATAGAAGTGCTTTCGTCAAGGGTGACCGACACGTGGCATCCACCGTAACGGCTCGCCGTTAAGCTATCGGGTCCTGTTTTGGATCCGATAACCCGTTAACAGCCCCAACCAATGGGGATTTTCCACGTGTAAAATCATCATTAGCTGGAGGAAACACATGTCGGCTCACTGTTGGGACAGATGTCATCCACGCATTGGACCGAAGGCGCCTATGATATGTCGACATGTGGCACAGCCCAACAGAGGCCCATTCCTGTGAAAAGGTCAGCCCGTTTGACTTGGTCAAAAGGTGGCGTGCCGGCCCACGGAAAGCCTATTAATGGCCTGTTCGCATATAGCTCATTTACAACCCGCTAACCCAGGGCCCGTTATAACCTATCCAATTTAGGCCCAGTAACATCATCTGGGCCGTCCAATATGATTCCAGCCCGTTTTAACTTCCGGCCCATGTATGGCCCATGACGTCTTTCAGCCCATATGAGGCCCTTTGTAACTCTTGGCCCATTAACGGCCCATGGTGAAACTGGCCCATAATGAAGAGTGTATCACTTTATACCCATTAACGCCTATGGTGAAACTGGCCCGTAATGAACAATGTATCACTTTATACCCATTTCCAGCCCATGTTATCTTTCGGCCTTCTCAGGGTCCATTTATTCTTGGGCTCATTTCCAGCATTCATTTACTTACGGCCCGTTACTGTCATTTTTTGTTTGCGGGACAAACTTAGCCCGTGGTTACAATCGGACCGTTTGTGGCCCGTTAATACGTTGGGCCGTTTTCATAGCGTCATCAAATACGGCCGATTAATGATGGCCCGTTATGGTCGGCCCATGAAAGGGCGATTCCAACTCTAGCCCGTTTATGGCCATAATGTGGTCTGTCATTGGCCCATGTTTGGCCAATCGATCATCCGGCCCATAGAAGGCCCATTGATGATACGGCACATAGAAGGCCCATTATGTCTATGGCCCGTAGAGGCCCATTGTGTCTATGCCCCGTAGAAGGCCCATCGTTTCTATGGCCCTTAGAAGGACCATTTTTCTATGGCTCGTAGGAGGCCCATGGTAACTACAGTAAATATGTAGCCCATGGTTATTGTGGCCTAGTTTTAAAAAATAGGTTATTGCGGCCACTAGCAAACTGCGGAAAAAGAAATGCACTGACTACAAGCAAACAAATAAACAAGACAAGAAGGAAATAAATAAGCAAGCAACTTATGCTAGGCTATCACGGCTATTACACATATTACATCCACTGGGCATCAAAGTTCGCCACCAGTGCAAATATAGGGAACAAAGCAGCATATCATATACACTGATTGTCAAAGTTGGCGACCAGTGCAAATAAACGCCACAGCAAAACAAGTCCCAAACTAAACCACTTTTGAAGAGCTCAAGAAACAATATCCTGGGTACCCATAATGCTGGCAATATGCTTCGCAAGCTTATTAACTTTCTCTTGTTTGGCGCTTAAATCCTCCAGCACTTGCTGTTGCACCAGAAAGTACGCATCTGAATTCTGCAGGGACTTCCTCAGTCCTTCAGCTTCCTATTGCATAACATCTGATCTATGTCTTTCAAATTGAAGTTGAGACTCAAGAAGCCGAACTGATTCAGGCAGCGAGTTCGAAGAGCTGGTGCCAGCAGTAGTAGCCAGTAACTCGAACACTACATCAAGACATGACATTGGGGTGTCTCAGTGGCTTCAATATTGTTTTTATCAGCATTCTTGGAGAGCAACAGGGATGTCTCACTATCTTGAACCTTATCTGCATTACTTCATTTACCATTGCATAACGGGGTACTCTTCTCCAATATTTTATCTGCGTTCTAAAAGAGAAACAAACAAACACATCACATGTTTACAATGTAGTATATGAAACTCATTTTGGTAAACTAGTTCAGTAGTAAGGTGGACGGGATAACAGCATGAAACAAACATATATCTCTGTAGTATGGTTAGTGTATGGTCTATATCATTCTAGTTTACGTTGCCAAATCAAGATAGATACAGTTCGAATCATATCTATTTAAGACAAAGCAGCATAGACAGGATATAGATGTCGGAAACTACACAACAATAACAACACTTGTAATGTGCATGGCATGAGAACATAACTGTTTATTCAATTCAAACTGAAATCAACATAGAGCAAGTTACAACAGCAAACACGTTAAATAAATAGGTTTAAAACATACCTGTTGCGCCATTGGAATTTCAATTGCATCCTTCAAATTTGAAATTAGTTGGTATGAGTAAATACAGTGATGCAAGAGCAAAGTAGTATAAACCATAGCTGCAGAACCTGACCTGAGAACAATTCTTCTTCTGCTTTAAGCGTTGACTTGGGGTTCGGAGTGGTGGTCTTCGTGCTTTGGGCACTGCAATTGCCTTAATAACTACTCGTGTTTGGGTGCTCTGTGGTGGAGACGGTGTTGTGTCAACTGGAACTGGGTTACTATCTGCTGGGGTTGGGGTTACAAGGGGTGTAGCTGGTTCTCTGTCCAACTAGGTAGGGGTACAATCTGCGTGAGTCTGGGTTATGTGTGGTGGGGCTGGTTCTTGGGCAAGTACAACCGTGGTTCTGTCTGCATCGATGGGTAGCACGATCTTCTCTGAAGACCGTGTTTTTACTCCCACAGATACTACCATCACCCCCTCCAATTGAAATGGCTGATAAACAAGAAAAGTAATTGAATGTACAGGCATTGTAAGATAGACAGGTGCAATGGATAGTAGGGAAGAAAACATAGAATGAAATAATTCACATTTATGTTTTCTAACCAAACAGAATAGCAGGACATAATTTCACATATATGATGGCTAATTAAATAGGATAGCATGACACAATTTCACATGTACGATGGCTAACTAAACAGGATAGAATGACATACTTCAAAATATGATGACTATGTAAACAGGATGACATGATATAACTATATGACATGTCTATTAAAGTGGTTGGCATGCCATAAATCACAAAGATGCCGTCGATGGAAACATGATGGCATGATAAAATTCACGGATAAAATGACATAATTCAAAATATGATGACTATGTAAACAGGATGAGATGATATAACTATATTATGTCTTTAGAAAATGGGTTGGCATGCCATAATTCAGATACATGTTGTCTATGTAAACATCATGGCATGATATTATTCAAATATATGATTTATATACTAAGCAAGTGAGCAGAGGGCAATCGCATATATGATGTGTCAACTAAGGAGAGGGCATTCAATATTGTGTATATGATGTAAAAACTAAGCATTGCAATACAACATATGCATGGTATGAGTAATATAACCTTGCCAAGTTTGAGCATACACCTCAGGGGGATAATAGGACTGGTCATCTGCCTCTGAATCCTCCTTTAAAGAGCTATCTGTAACTAGCAAGATATCTACTTCAGTAGGTAGCATTGTCTGCTCTGAAGACCTTGTTTTCACTCCAAATTTCTCCATCACCAATTCAAATGGCTGATGCATAGGAAGAGCAGTTGAATATACAAACATTATCGACAATGCAATGAGAAATACAAAAAAAGGATGGCATGATATAATTCACATATATGACGCTTGGCTAAACAGCATGGCATTGCATAATTCACATATATAATGCCTTGCAACAAGATAGCATTGCATAATTCACATATATAATGTCTTGCAACAAGATGGCATTGCATAATTCACATATATGGTAATTAGACACTAAACAGGTGGCATTCACACAAAGCATGTCTAAACTAAGAAAATGACATAACAATGCAAGATACCATACGCACGATATGAGCAACATAACCCTGCCAAGTTAGAGCATGCACCTC
>NC_041383.1:451897982-451953560 GCF_002162155.2 Triticum dicoccoides
CCGTAACCAGCAAGACATGCGCTTCGTCAGATAGCATTGTCTGCTCTGAAGACATTGTTTCACTCCAGATTTTTCCATGACCGTGTCGAATGGCTGATGCACAGGAAGAGTAATTTAATGTACTCAAATTGTTAACAAATTTAACATGTAATAAAAAATGATGCCATGATATAATTCACATATAAGATGACTGGCTAACCAGGGTGGCATTGCAAAATTCACATATATTATGCCTGGCTAAACAAGATGGCATTGCATGATTCACATATACGATAAAGAAACTAAACAGATGGCATTGACACAAAGCATGTCTAAACTAAGCAAATGACATCTTTGATGTATACAGTAAGCAATGCAAGGTACCATATGCATGATATTACCAACATCAGCATGCCAAGTTCGAGCGAAGACCTCGGGGGGTAAATAGGAGTGGTCTTCTCCTTTTGAATCCCCCTCAAAACAATTATCTTCCTCTTGATTACAATCCGAAATGGGTGGGGGCTGCCTTTGCACCCACCATGGAGCGACGTCTGCATGAAATTTTATTGCCACGCAAGGCTCGTCTCTTTGGCTCTACATATTCAGTTCCATTGTGTACAATAACTGAGATGCATAGGAATAAAACATAGTGAGATTATGTAAGGAGTGCATGCACATATCCAGAGTGATAGTAGAAAACTATGGATAGACCCAAAACCAATGATAGCAGGCAGATAACAGCTTTAGTTAAAAAATATGGATAATGGCTCCTTTAATGTTTGTTTGCACCCAACATGAAACTCATAGTAGACACCCGATATTAACCAGATAGTAGACAGATAGTACTGATTGTTGCCCCAATATGTACCCCACAACCATTTAAAAACTCAAGTTTCAGCATTAGTTTGGACCTGGCTCGGAGTCTAATAGGTGAACACGATGATGAAGTAGCATGTCATCATATTAAGCGATGCATAACGTAAGCAGACACGGAAGAGTGCGACCTCTCTTGCGGACCCGTGTAGTCCTCAAGGTCAACTTCTCAGTTGATGATGGTAATGGAGTTGTCGTGGCTGCCGGCGGCGGGGAAGAAGATCTGAGGCAGTGAAAGATGTGGCACCCCGGCTCAGAGCAACCGGTTTACCCTGCATTGCCAGCCTAGAGATCGATTCTTCTGGCAATACATAACAACATGGTACAGAAATAACCGCTTTATTGATACTAGCATGGTACAAAGGTCTGATATTACATCGAGATTCGAGGCCAAGCGGCACACACAATGCTGCTGAACAGTATGTACATTATTTAATGAACATGGCTGGGCCCTCGATCACACGAAACTACGCAGCAGAGGAAGAACGACGTAGCGGAACTCTGTGGCGCAGGGACACCGACATGGACACGGCCTAGACACGAGATGCGCTCCGATGCAAATCAACTTGCCAAAAAACTGGCATGACATGCCAGGTCAGTACATTGAATGTACTTGCAAGCTCACAACAAACATAAGCACGATGACAGACAATATCATGATAATTAATCAAGTTAAATTAATGCAAGAAATTACTACAAATGCAAAGCTATGCCGTGCAACCAAACAGCGCACCAAGTCACATGGACTCGCTTACCGAACGGTTACCTCGTAACCAAACGGTGATCACACCGGGGTCACACCTGAAACCAATCACTCATGAACACCTTGAGTGTTCAAGGTTCACCAGAAAACAATGCATCACAACAATTACTAGCTTGCAAGATTAATTATAAAAGTTGATCCATGTTGTGACTTACTCCCGAGTCTTGCCCATAACCAAGGGCGTGGCAATCGTTAGATTAAATACACTCTGCAGAGGTAGCACACTTTACCCACACTACGGAATACCTGGCCTCACACTCCCATTTAGGTGGACCAAAGTATTCCGACGAAACCCTCCCTTTGCCATGCACTCTCCCCGGCCACTCCGACCATCTCCCTCTCAGGGCTAGGTCTTGGGTGGCCCCGTGTCTACCAAAGACACCAACGGCCACCGTCGTGGCAAAACGGTCCCAAACGGGGACAAGGTACCATAAAACAAACCGAGCACACAAGGTTATGTCTGCCTACCGGGCCAGGGTATGCACGCCCAGAACCTTCCCTCGCGGGAGGCATCGGTGAGAGCCACGTCAAAGGATCGAATCAAGACCTTCCCATTAGGTAAATGTGGTCGCACTGAATTAAAAACCCAATTCAGTGGCACCATGATGTGATCAACATCATATTCAAGTTGAACTTAATCAAGTATTAACTTTCAGAAAAACTTTTTATTACTAACATGGCATCAAACCGGAGATCATGCAACTACTCGTCACATAGAGCAAGCAACACTTAAGCATGGATCAAAACAAGCAACATAACTAAGTTGCACTACTAAGATCAGAAACTTCTCTGGTTATAAATCATTTTTATCTACAAACAACATTTTTATTCATTCATCATTTAGTTGAAAGCTATTACTAGCAAAAATAACTACCATAACTTTCCGTAACAAAATATTTAGTGCAAAATCTTACTCTACTTAGCCAAACAATTCTATGAACTTAACCAGAAGCTAAAACAAGCATTTCAAGCATCATAAAACAACTAGCAATTAACCATATTAATTTATCAAATTTTAAATGCAATTAAAGACTCATATTCAAGTAGAAAATCATAGATATTGAAATAACACCATCCAAATGATGTTGTGGCTTGCCTTAGTGCAGAGCAGGGTCACACTCCTCCTGGTTAGCTTCAAGGCAAGATCCTCCTTCTGAAAATATTTTAAAACCACAAAAATAAATGTCAAAACACATTCTGAAAATCACCAGAAATTCTAGAAAGCAAGGAAAAATCCACCTTTTGGGGTGCTGCTAGAGATTTCTGTAACAAAGACAATGCAAAAAGAATCAATTCATTTGGACTTGTGGTTTAAAAGTTATGGCTGGTCAAAGTTTGGTCAAATTTCTGAACAAATTTGAATTAACAGAAAATCCTGGGGGGGTGACGTCGAAGGCGTAAAGTGTGAGTGAGCCTCCACTCGTACCACTTCAGTCGCGAGTGGTGAGGCTGACACTGGGCCCCACCAGTCAGGAGAGAGAGGGGGATCGAGATCAGAGGAGGGGCGGCGCTTCGCTGGAGCTCACGTCGGCGACGAGAGGGTTTGGGGCTAGTCTAGAGGGATAGATTGGAAGCGGGGCTCGTGACGCACCTGCCTCTACCCGTGGCTTGGCGAGAGATGGATGGAGCTGGTCGCGGTCGAGCTCGCAAGCTTCGGTGGCGGGCGGGGTTCACCGGAGAGGAAGTAGACGGCGGCGAGAGGCAGCTCCGAGGGCTTGGCGGGGTCCAGGCAGCTCCAGTAGACCACCAAGTCCCTGCCTGTCGGTGTTCTGGGAACGGGGGTCCCCAGACTTGCCTGCCTGCGGCCTGCGACGTGGCTCAAGCAGAGGCCTAGTGCAGCCCAGTTTCATCAGCTCAAGCTCGAGACCCTCGCGAGGGGCCAAGCCTCGCGGGGCGGACGACAGGAAGCTTCCTCAGGAGCAGCCTCATCAGGCAGGCTCGCGAGGAGGTGGAGAGATCAAGGCAGGGCACCTCGCAAGGAGCCCGTGATGCTAGCCATGACGATCGGGACCAGGCGGGCGCCAGGCAGGTGCTGGCTGTGCAGTGTCCTTGTTTCCCATTTGGTGCAAAGGGGGCAAGCGCAGGCGGCCAAGGCATCAGGCAAAGGTTACCGCATCGGTGCAACAAGACCAAGACCAGCAGAGCGGCAGGATGGAGGTCACCATGGAGCCTAGGACGGCATCACCATCAGAGTCTTTGGCTGCGAAGACCAACTTTAGTCAGCATAAGTGTACTAGATGTTCCCCTTCAAAATGACCAACTGTTGGCGCCCTTCCCACTCATTATTTGGGAAGAGGCCCAGGGCCTCTATAAATAAGGCTAGCCACCACAGTAGAAGGCGATTTGATCTAGATTGTGCATAGACCAGAGAGAGAGAGAGGCGTCTGAACTCACCCAAGCAGTTCTTCGCACCAGCTCAAGAACAGCCCCTTGCGAGGCTGTTCTCCCCTTGTATTGTTCATCATCAGCCCCTGAGGCAATCCACCACACCACACACTGGAGTAGGGTATTACAACACAATGGTGGCCTGAACCAGTATAAACCTCGTGTCCCTTGTGTGTTCTTCTTTCTAGCCTAGATTCCTTGCGAGGTTTCGAGACGTGAGTTGGTAGGGGAAAGATCTTCGTGCGCACCCCAGAGTTCGAACCTCAAGGGTCTGCCGGAACCCGAAATCCGACATTTGGCACGCCAGGTTGGGGTGCGCCGGAATCTTTCTTCTGTTGTTCGCGTGTGATCCTCCGTCGTATCCATGGCTGATGCTCGTCGGGCTCGCGCCGAGCATCGGGCTGCTATCGCCACCCGCGTCGCCCAGACAGCGCCAGTCGGCGGATGCCCCCGTTGTTCCCCATCGCCTGCCGCCAATGCCGCCACCGGCCCGGCGGGGAACGAGCAGCAGGCCTCGTCCCTGCACCCTTCGGTGCGGCGGGAAGGCCGGACTACCACCCTGTCGCTAACTCCAGCCAGTTCATCGTTGCATGCTCGTCGCACTCCCGCGGACGCGCACGCCACGCTGCTCCTGGTGCGTGAGCTCCTGCATTATCATCCCGTCGACGATCTCTACGAGGACTGGCTCGCCCGCATCACCGAGCTCGTCAGCGCCACAGGGGGCTCTCCTATGCCATCCCTCTCGCTGCCTCGCCCTCCATCCTGCGCAGGAGGCGTGGATAAGGAGGTGTCTCCGCCACCTCCTCCCCAAGAAGGCGCCTTGGCTCCAAGGTGCGCGGCCCCAGGGCGAGACCCACCGCGTCCGGCGCCTGCATGACAAGAAAGGAGCTGCCAAGAAATCCCTCGCCCCCAAGAAGGTGCCCGCGTGCTCCCAGTGCCGGTGCGCCATGACCGCATCCCTGCGCCACCACGTCAAGACCCTGCGCTGCTCCAAGCTGCGGCGTGTGGGAATTTCCAGGAGCAAGCCCAGCACCAGCAAAGGGCTCCGGTGGCCACCGCAGGCTGTCGTGCCTTCACCCCCGACCTACGCAGTGTCGCCTGGCCTGGCAAGTTCAAGCCTGACCTGCCCCCTCACTACGACGGCACTGCAGACCCCGCGGAGTTCTTCAGCTCTATGAGCTGGGCATCGAAGCCGCCAACAGGGACGAAAAGGTCATGGCGAACTAGTTTCCCATGGCGCTCAAGGACAGTTCCCGCACCTGGCTCCTGAACCTGGCTCCTGGCACGATCTCCTCCTGGGACGAGATGCACACTCGCTTCACCACCAACTTCCAAGGCACTCGCGACCGGCCCCCGGCCATGAGTGACCTGCGCTGCATCAAGCAACAGCCAGGAGAGACCCTGCAGAAGTACATCCAGCACTTCAACAACGCTCGCCTCAAGATCCCCAGAGTGACTGAGGAAGCCATCATCTCAGCCTTCTCCGATGGCGTGCGTGACATCAAGATGAAAGAGGAGCTAGAAATTTATGAAGACCTGTGCACATCCCTAGAGCTGTTCAACTTGGCGACCAAGTGCACCAGGGCTGAGGAAGGGCACCTCTCCCTCCTCGAGCTTCCGGCTGCAGATCTAGAAGAGAAGAAGCCCAAAGTCATGGACGTGAAGCGCAAGGGAGCCGCTGTGCTTGTAGCGGAGCCAGACACCAAGCGAGGCAGGGATCAGCCTGAGTCATCCAAGGGTAGCCGGTACTGCATGTACCACGACCTCCACACCCATAACACCAACGAATGCCAAGAGCTCAGGGCTGTGCGAGATGGGCGTATCGGACGACGCCCCGAGTGCAACTCGGGGCTATGGCGGAGGAGGAGGAAGAGGTAGAGGACGATGGGAAGACCGTGGCCGTCGCCAAGGGTGGCGTGACCGACCTCGTGAGGACCATTGGCAGGACCAGCCTCGCGAGGGAGGTTGGAGGGATCAGCCTCATGAGGATCGCCCGCAAGGCAACGCAGGCCTCCCTCCTCTGCCACCACCACCAAGAAGGAATGAAGACCAGCATCAGGACAAGGGGGCTGGGGGCTTCCAGGAGCCGCGTGCAATCGCTTGCATCCTGGGCGGCGCCCAGGCCCCAGCCTCACAGCGCATCTTCAAGCAGTTTGCTCGCGAGGTAAATGCAGTCCTCCCCAAGCTTGAGGCCACGCGCCCTCTCAGGTGGTCTGCATGCGCTATCAAGTTCAGCTCAGCGGATTAGCTCAGGTGCGCAGCAACGGCCGGTGTTCTCCTAATGCTTTGTTCTCTAGTCATCAGCAATGTGCAAGTCACCAGGACCCTCATCGATGGCGGAGCAGGACTCAACATCTTGTCCGTTGAGACATTCAACAATCTCCAAGTGCCATATGATCAGCTTCAGCCGACCAAGCCTTTCTCAGGAGTCATTGATGGTTCCACCATTCTGATAGGGCAGGTTTGCCTCCCTATCACCTTTGGGCAGCGCAACAACTACCGCACCGAGCTAATTGACTTCGACATTGCCCACATTCGCCTGCCATACAACGCCATCCTCGGGTACCCAGCCCTGGCCAAGTTCATGGCAGTAACTCACCATGGCTACAATGTCCTCAAGATGCCAGGAAGTGGTGGAGTCATCACAGTCCCCTGCGAAGAAAAGGATGCAGTGTGCTCTCTTTAGTGTGCCTTCCAAGCGGCGGCAATTGAAGACCCAGATCACAAGAGCGGGAGACTTCCCGAGGCGGTCCCTAAGAAGAAGAAGGCTTCGCCTGGCCCAAACCGTCAGGAGGCAGGCACCTCCGGAGGCATTGCGTTAGGAGCCGCGCCCGTTCAGGGGGCGCCACCCTCTGTCGCATAGGAAGGCGCGCCCGGTGCCCTCCTCGGGCAGGGCTCGGGGGCTCTTTCTTGGAGAGCCACCGACTTTGCCAAGGTCACGAGGGAGGCGCTCGGGCACCACTTGGAGACGCGCTTCAAAGCACGTTTCCCTCAGGAAAGTATGAGGCAAGGAGGGCCAAACCCTCAGGAGTTCATCGCGAGAAACACTCAGGAGCTACAGGAGTCAAGAGTCATGCGCGGCAGCCGCCGCCTACCCACCGCAGCCCCCCATCCAGGCGAGGATGGCGGGTTGCGCATCTGCATCGACGTGCCAGGGCTCAACCAAGCCGCGTCTCAGGAGCGCCTCTGGCCTTTGCGGGTGGGGCATTGCAAGGGTCCACCTCACAGCTATGTTCACATGCCTTTCGGCCTGCCGAACATGGCCGCCGCTCATCAGCGCCTGCTGAGGAGCATTCTAGAGGCTCAGGAGGTCAGGCATTGTGCGGTCTTGGCGGAGATGGAGATGGTCCTCGAAGATCCACCTGTGCCCCTGGAGCCTCCCGAGGCTCCAGGTCTCGGGAGCTCGTGAGGGTCGGCTCCCTCATTGCGCGTCGTCCGCTACTTCAGCATCCCTTCGTCTTCAACGGTATCAGGTGACATCTTTCAAAGTTCCATTTTCAGCTGGGAGCGCCCGCAGGGCTGCATCATTCCCAGGTCATGTGGGTCCGTCCCTGCGGCATGTATCTGTTTTGCTTATGTTCTTTGCTTACCTTGTTGGGGGCGTCCCTCGGGCTGCATTATCACCAAGCTACTCGGGCCTGACCCAGTGGCGTTTGCTTCTTCCACATCTATCTAAATGGATTTGCCCCTCCATGCTTAACCTGATTCCTGTGATTATCGTCTGCTGCCTATCACGGACCTCTCCACTTTCATGCAAAGCGCTTGCACATTAAAAGGGGGGCGCCTGAGCATCGCGACTCATGGGCTCTTACTGGCTCCCCAGCCCTCACCCCTGGCCTTGACCCACGGCATCGCGACCTGTCATACCAGCGGCGGCTGAGCTTGCTCGATGGCCGGGACCTGAGGACGTAGAGCATTTGCATTCTAACCACCTTGCAGGAACATACCATTGATAAAGGCCTAGAGCCAGCCGCAACCCGCCTTGAGGTAGGGCCTTGTGAGTCCTGCGCTGGCTCACGGGTGCCCAGATACACCTCTCCTAGCCATACCGTGCCGACCACGTGTCAGGGCGGGGCTGTACACGCCTCGGGGGCTCCTCCCGGAGGGGAGCCCCTCCCACGCACCAGTGGAAGAACCATGCTCCGCGCTGGCTGACGACACTGCCGAGGAGCAGCTATGCCCGTACACATACGGAAGCACTATGCTCCGTGCTGGTGATAAACAACTGAGGGCGGCCCACGGCCGTATCAACCTCAGGGAGCTCAGTGTCCGGCACCATCGCAACGCCTCCCCTCGGGAGTGCCGCATGAGGAAGCTGGATACGGGGGCTGCGCCCGGGCCACGCCCGAGCACATGCCACCCAGCCAGGTCCCTCAGACCTGGTTGTCGCGCGCCCCTCCCCGAGCGGAGCCAAGGCATGAAAGCTCGTTTGCGCATCAAGGGGGACTCATGAGCATCGTGACTCAGGAGCCTAACTGGTCACGTAGCCCCTCACTCCTTAGTCCCGTCCTGGTTTCCGGTCGGGACTAACGGCGGCTGAGGTATGCGCGGGGTCGGGCCCTGCCGACGCAGAATGACAAATCCACTCCTATGCCTCCCTTCCCTACTTGCTATTTGTGCGTCAAGGGGGACTCCTGAGCATCGCGACTCGGGATCCTAACTGGTCACGTAGCCCCTCACTCCTTAGTCTCGTCATGGTTTCCGGTCGGGGCTAACGGCGGCTGAGGTATGCGCGGGGTCGGGCCCTGCCGACGTAGAACACAAGCAAATAGGAGGGGGAAATGCAAATTCTAGGGAATTCAAAAGCAAATATTACAGGCCATAGATTGTTTCACAATGCCAAACACAAGTTTAAACGCCTCCACGAGGCATGGTGCATGTTGCAGGACTTAAAACAGGACAGAAGCCGCGAAGGGATCACTTTCCAGTGGCGCCGCCACCTGTGGTGGAGTCACGCTGGGCGGCTCCACCTCTTGAGGCCGCGGAGCTGGCGGCATCGTGCCCGGGCAAGGTGCTGAAGGTGCGGAACCTCCCCAACAAAGCCTCGGCTCGGCCTTTCACAGCCTCAGCAGCAGCAGCGGCTAGGTCCCCGCTCACAGGTTCCAGCAGGCTGTCGAGGTCGATGTTGGGGTCGCGAAGGTAGATGCGGCTAAGGAAACGGGTCAGCACTACGGAAGACAGGGCACGTGCCTCGGCCTCGGCCATGGGACCAAGGCCGTCCGCGACATCTTCAAGTGCACGGACCAGGAAGGGAAGCAGCTCGGCGGGGCCGTCCTCTGCGCCAGCCAACGGCTTCTCTAAGCCGCCCTCATAAAGCGTCTTCAGCGCGGCGCGAGCTTTCTCCTCCAGCTTGGCGAAGGCCACTCAATCCTCGGTCAGGACCTTTGCCTTGACGTCTAGCTCGGTCCTCTCCGCCTTCAGCGCCCACTCCAGCGTCTCCAACCGGCCACGACGGTCGTCAAGCTCGGTGTCCTGGTCCCTGACGGCAGCTTCCCGAGCCTTTATCTCCTCCTTCTCCTGGCGGTCGTTGACCTCCTTCACGAGCTCGTTGCGCAGGCCTTGAAGCTCGTCCTCCAGCACCTTGCAACGGCCTAGGAAATCCGCAATGTCGCCCAAGGCAGCGTCGTGAGCGGCCTTGGCCTGGGAGGCAGCTGGCTTCTCGTCATCGGAGGCAGACATGGCCTGGCTCAGCGCCGCTCGGATGGAGGCGGCAGAGCGGGCCCAGCCAGAGGCTAGCTCCAAGCGCCCGGCCATCAGGCGGGGGTCCTCGCTCCGAAGATCCTCCCGCAACCGGCTCAGTTTGTTGGCAGCCCGGTCCAGGACGGCAGAGGAATCAGAAGAGACGGGAGCCGGTGGAATAGGCGGAGAGGACAACAGTGTGATCACAGCCTGGGAGGAAGGAACCCCCTGGGCCTCAGCCACCTCGGCGACAGCATCAAGCGCAGGCACCTCCAGAGTCAGCGGGGCCACGGGGGCTGACTCCTCGCCAGAGCGTCCCTGCTGGCCTCGCGAAGACGACCGGGGAGGGGAGGCGCAAGGCTTGTCGCCTCCTTTCCCCGCAGATGAAGGTGCTGCCCCGGCAGATGAACTCGCCCCAAGCAGGGTCGCCGAGGACCCTTTCAACCTTTTTGCAGCAGGCGCTGGCCTAGCCAAAAGGATGCAGACGTCAAGCCTTGGCGACAGAAACAAAGCAAAACACGAATCGAGCACTTACTAGTCATCGTTCAAGGACTCAAGCAGCCTCCGGCCAAACTTGAAGCCCGAGAGCCTACAACTGTGGTCAGCCTTGGGAGGCCCGAAAGCAGAGGGTGCGTCGGGAGGGCTAGAGCTGGCCTCAGACCGCCCCGGGACCAGAGCAGACCCTGGGGGAACCAGCCCCGACCTGCCCTTCCTCGGGATCAAGGGAAAGTCCTCCCCGCCTCGCCTGGCACCGGTCTCGTCGTCGTCCGGCATGGAGTGGAGGGCACGGGACCTGCGCCGAGGGAAGGACTCCACCGAATCCTCACCGGTCGCCTCAGAGTCACGCTCTTCTTCCTCCTCCTCCTCTTCCTCCTCACTCCCGCTGGAGTCATCGGAGGACACGTTCACCATCGCTAGCGCCGCCAGATCCACGGGAGCCTCTGCGGGCACCAGCCCCTCACCGTTGAAAGTGGGCATGGCGTTCACCACCTTGCTCCTAGTCGTCACGAAGGAACAGGGGGACGGGAGCACCCTCCGGGCTCGCCATGTCTCCCCCAACCAAGGAGTGGAGAGCCGCAGCCAGATCTTTGTCGGCCAGGGCCTCAGAGCTTAGGCGAAGGGTGGCATCTGCTTCCCCAAGCCTCCACAATGGGAGCGAGTGCCCCCAGAGTGGAGCCACACGGTGCTCCAGGAACTCCCTCAGGAGCGTAGCCCCGGTCAGCTTCGCCGCCCCCAAGTTGCCTGGCCACAGGTCCGCGTTCATCCTCTTCAGCACCACCTTAGCACGGGGATCGTGAAGCTCCGCGCGAGATCACGCATCGACGGCCTTGGGCTGCCTCGTAGGCAGCACCAGTCGAGGGTGGATGCGCCCAACATCCACCATGACCCACTTACTCCGGAAGCCTTGGCATTGGAGTTGGAGTATGCGATGGAGCTCGCGCATGCGGTGATGTGGGCACTAGAAACCCGGAGGGAGAAGTAATGACGCAGCAAGGCCACTGAGGGCATCACCCCAACGTGGGCCTCACAATAGTAGGCGAAAATCGCCAGGAGAAGAACAGAGTTGGGGTGGAGGTGCAGAGCTTGCAAGTTGTATTGGCAAAGAACAGCGAGGAAGAACTCGGAAAAAGGAGGCACCAGACCGGCGATGATGGCCCTCACAAAGAGCGGGTAGAAGGTGCTCCCCTTGCCTTCAGGCTAGGCAGAGCCAGCCTTGAGCACAGTCGCCCCCACGTTGCCCTGCGCCACCATCATCAGGCGCGTGAGGGTGAGATTTTCTCTGACACGTTCGGGGGATCCAGAGCCGGCGAGTACCAGGCCTCGGTTGGGGTCTTGCGAGGCGCCATGGCTTGCCGGATAGGAGGGATTGAGACAGATCTGGAGGATTTCGGGACCAAGAAGGAGAAGAGCGAGAAAGGGGATCTGGAGCAAGGCGAACGAGAATGAAGCAAGTAAGTCTAGCTCGGGTACCTCTTTCTGTCAGATACGGTTGCCGAGGCGTCGTGGGGAAGCGGGGATGCCCACGTCCAATCAATCGCCACACGGCATCCAAGGCCGCAGGCTATTGGGGCCTGCGGCGCTTCGCACTTGCCCCTTCGCTTCTTTGCTAAGCCAAGTCCGGGCGCGCCTTGGGCCCCGGGGCTACTATCGGCATTCTGGAAACGGGGGTCCCAAGACTTGCCTGCCTGCGGCCTGCGACGTGGCTCAAGCGGAGGCCCAGTGCAACCCAGCTTCATCAGCTCAAGCTTGAGACCCTCGCGAGGGGCCAAGCCTCGCGGGGCGGACGACAAGAAGCTTCCTTAGGAGCAGCCTCATCAGGCAGGCTCGCGAGAAGGTGGAGAGATCAAGGCAGGGCACCTCGCGAGGAGCCCGTGACACAAGCCATGACGATCGGGACCAGGCGGGCGCCAGGTAGGCGCCGGCCTGCGTAGTGTCCTTGTTTCCCCTTTGGTGCAAAGGGGGCAATCGCAGGCCAAGGCATCAGGCAAAGGTTACCGCATCGGTGCAACAAGACCAAGACCAGCAGAGCGGCAGGATGGAGGTCACCATGGAGCCCAGGACGGCGTCACCATCAGAGTATTTGGCAGTCGAAG
The DNA here is from genome assembly GCF_002162155.2 of Triticum dicoccoides. Taxonomy (NCBI): domain Eukaryota; kingdom Viridiplantae; phylum Streptophyta; class Magnoliopsida; order Poales; family Poaceae; genus Triticum; species Triticum dicoccoides. Next base: position 451,910,256 of record NC_041383.1, read on the forward strand.
ACCAACTTTAGTCAAGATAAGTGTACTAGATGTTCCCCTTCAAAATGGCCAACTGTTGGCGCCCTTCCCGCTCATTATTTGGGAAGAGGCCCAGGGCCTCTATAAATAAGGCTAGCCACCACAGTAGAAGGCGATCTGATCCAGATTGCGCATAGACCAGAGAGAGAGAGGGAGGCGACTGAACTCACCCAAGTAGTTCTTCGCACCAGCTCAAGAACAGCCCCTCGCGAGGCTGTTCTCCCCTTGTATTGTTCATCATCATCCCCTGAGGCAATCCACCACACCACACACTGGAGTAGAGTATTACACCACAATGGTGGCATGAACCAGTATAAACCTCGTGTCCCTTGTGTGTTCTTCTTTCTAGCCTAGATTCCATGCGAGGTTTCGAGACGTGTGTTGGTAGGGGAAAGATCTTCGTGTGCACCCCAGAGTTCGAACCTCAAGGGTCTGCCGGAACCCGAAATCTGACACTGCCCAAGCAACTACTTGAGCTCGAGAGGCCCTGGAGAGTGGCAGCTAGCCTGTGGGGATCGCCGGAGTCCTCGGGTTGGGGCGACGGCCAGAGGCCTGCCCGACCAAACTGCGGTCGTTCTACATGTTCGTGGTGGTTGTGTGGAGTGGTGCGTGGCCATGATTCGAGTCGGGGTGGCTTTATATAGCCGGAGCAGGAGGGGGGACGTGTCGCTGCTAGAGCGCTTTGGACACTCGCGAACATCGACGAGAGGCTCCAACGCGAGGGGACAGGGTCCAGCATCAACACCGCCGCTTGCCCACGCTCGCAGACGAGCACAGGAGGCGGTTTGAGATGGGGACAAGCATACGCGTGCACCGTGCCGTTTTGGCCGCGACTGGACTGGCTTGCTGCTGCGGCTCCGGCGTTGGCGAGCGCCAGGGAGGGGTCATGGGTGATGGGTGAAGGGTTGTGGCGCGGTGCGGCAGTCGGCGGCGAGCGCTGGATTGTGCACGCGCGAAATAGAGCGCAAGGCGCCAGCCAGAGCGCGTTGAGACGCATGCCAGGCACCATGTCCACGCGCGGTCACCAGGCTGGCATGGTCAAAATGACACCCAGGAGCGGCCAAACCTTGTCTACACTCTCGACCGTGCAGTTGTCGGATTTCGGGTTCCGGCAGACCCTCGAGGTTTGAACTCTGGGGTGCGCATGAAGATCTTTCCCCTACCAACTCGCGTCTCGAAGCCTCGCAAGGAATCTAGGCTAGAAAGAAGAACACACATGGGACACGAGGTTTATACTGGTTCAGGCCACCATTGTGGTGTAATACCCTACTCCAGTGTGTGGTGTGGTGGATTGCCCCAGGGGCTGATGATGAACAATACAAAGGGAGAACAGCCTCGCGAGGGGCTGTTCTTGAGCTAGTGCGATGAACTGCTTGGGCGAGTTCAGTCGCCTCTCTCTCTCTCTCTCTCTCTCTCTCTCTCTCTCTCTCTCTCTCTCTAGTCTATGCGCAATCTGGATCCTCCCCTTCTCTACTGTGGTGGCTAGTCCTATTTATAGAGGGAGGCCCTGGGCCTCTTCCCAAATAATGTGTGGGAAGGGTGCAACAATTGGCCATTTTGAAGGGGAAAATCTAGTACAATTATCCTGACTAAAGTTGGTCTTCGACTGCCAAAGACTCTGGCGGTGACGCCGTCCTGGGCTTCACGATGACTTCCATCCTGCCGCTCTGCTGGTCTTGGTCTTTTTGCACCAAAACGGTAATCTTTGCCTGATGCCTTGGCCTGTGCTTGCCCCCTTTGCACCAAAGGGGAAACAAGGACACTGCGCAGGCCGGCGCCCGCCTGGCGCCCGCCCGGTCTCGATCGTCATGGCTTGCGTCATGGGCTCTGTCGGATTTCGGGTTCCGGCAGACCCTTGAGGTTTGGACACTGGGGTGTGCGCGGAGATCTCGCCCTCTACCTACCTGCACCCCGCCGCCTTGCTAGGATCTAAGCAATGAAAAGAACAGCACAAGAGACACGAGGTTTATACTAGTTCGGGCCACCATTGTGGTGTAATACCCTACTCTAGTTTGTGGTGTGGTGGATTGCATCTTGGGCTGATGGTGATGAACAATACAAGGAAGAACAGCCTCACGAGGGTTTGTTCTTGGCTGGGGGGATGAACTGCTAGGAGGAGTTGAGTTGCCCTCTTCTCTCTCTCTGTGATGCTACTGTATTTCTCTCTTCGAGATGCCTCTACCCTGTGGGTGGCTAGTCCTATTTATAGGCAAAGGCCCTGGGCCTCTTCCCAAATATTGAGCGGGAAGGGCGCCAACAATTGGCCATTTTGAAGGGGAACATCTGGTACACTTATCCTGACTAAAGTTGGTCCTCGCCTGTCAAAGGCTCTGGTGGTGACGCCTGCTTGGGCTCCACAATGACTTCCTTCCTGCCGTTGGGCTGGTCTTGGTCTCGTTGCACCGAAATGGATGCCTTTGCTCGATGCTCTCGCCTGCGCTTGCTCCCTTTGCACCAAAGAGGAAAGGAGGACAATGCGCGGGCTGGCGCCCGCCTGGCGCCCTTGGTCGTCATGGCTTGCGTCATGGGCACCTCGTGAGGTACCCCGCCTTGATCTCTCCGCCTCCTCGCGAGCCAGCCTGATGAGGCCGTGCCTGAGGAAGCTCCTTGTCGTCCACCCCGCGAGGCTTGGCCCCTCGCGAGGGTCTCGAGCTCGTGTTGATGAAGATGGGCCGCGCTGGGCCCCCCTTTGAGCCACGCCGCAGGCCGCAGGCAGGCAAGTCTAGGGACCCCCGTTCCCAGAACACCGACAGTAGCCCCCGGGCCCAAGGCGCGCCCGGACTTGGCCGAGCAAAGAGGCGAAATGGCAAGTGCAAAGCACCGCGGGCCCTAACAACCTGCGGCCTTGGGCGTCGCGTGGCGGTTGATTGGACGTGGGTGCCTTAGCAACCGCGCGAGTTGATAAAGGAGCGGCATCTGTCTAGTCCTTGCTTCTTTTGCTTTCTCCGGTTGCTGCCTAGATCCCCTTTCTTGCGCCTCTCCTTCTTGCCTCCGAAATCTCCAGATCTACTTCGACCGTGTGACCTAGGAAGCCATGACGCCTCGTCAGTCCCTGGCCGGGGCTTGGTACTCGTCTGCCCTGGACTCGCCGAACGTGTCGGAGGCGAGCCTCGCCCAGGTGCGCCAGAAGGCGGCGGCGCAGGGCATCGACGGGGCGAAGGTGTTTAAGGCCGGCTCTGCCCTTCCTGAGGGCCAAGGGAGCACCTTCTATCCGCTCTTTGTAAGCGCCATTACTGTCGGTCTGGTACCTCCCTTTTCCGAGTTCTTCTTCTCCGTCCTCCGCCATTACAAGCTACAAGCTCTGCATCTCCACCCCAACTCTGTCCTTCTTCTGGAAATCTTCACCTACTATTGCGAGGCTCACGTAGGGGTCCAGCCCTTAGTGGCCTTGTTGCGCCACTATTTCTCCCTCCGGACCTCTCGTGGTCCCATCTCTGCGTGCGCCAGCTTTGTCGCGTATGGTAGCTCCATTGCCATTTCGAACCCCGGGAAGAGGATTGAGGGCTTCAGGAGCAAGTGGGTCTTGGTAGATGTTGGGCGCATCCACCCTCGGCTGATCTTGCCCACGGGTCACCCCACAAGCTCCGAAGATTGGTCTCGAGTGGAGCTCGTGGACCCCCGCACGAAGCCGGTGTTGGAGAAGATGGACGCGGATCTGAGGCCAGCCAGCATGGCGGTGGCGAAGCTGACCGGTGCATCGCTGCTTAGGGAATTCCTGGAGCACCAGCTGGCTCGGCTTCATCAGTACTCACTTCCGATGTGGAGGCCCCACCCGAGCCCCGCGGTCTTGGCCGACGAGGATCTGGCTGCGGTCCTCCAATCCTTGGTCGGGGGCGACGTGGCGAGGTTGGAGGGTGCTCCTACGCCCCTGTTCCTCCGCGACGACTGGGAGCAAGTAGTGGAGTCCATGCCCATCTTCAACGGGGACGGGCCCGTGCCCGTGGAGGCTCCCGAGGACCCGGTGGACGTGTCCTCCGACGACTCCAGCGATGAGAAGGGAGAAGGGGAGCGGGAAGGAGGGCTTGACTCCAATGTGACCAACGGAGAGTCGAGGGCTCCCCTCCCTCGGTGCAGGTCCCGCACTCTCCGCCTCTCACCAAGCAATGACGACGAGGATGATGACGAGCAGGGCGGCGGGAGCTTGTCCCCTACCCGAGGAAGGACAGGACCGGGCTGATCCCCCGCGGGTTTGCCCCGGCCCCGAGGCGATCCACAGACGCGCCTCCTGCTCTTGAGCTCCTTGAGGCTGACCCTTGCAGCCGGCTCTCGGGCTTCAAGTACGGCCGGAGGTTGCTCGAGCTCGCGAGCGACGACCTGTAAGTGCTTGACTCCTGTCTTGTTTCTTGTGTTGTTGCTGAGGCTTGACGTCTGCATCTCTTAGCTAGGCTGGCACCCACGGTAAAGAGGCCGAAGGGAGCTCCTGAGGTCCCATCTGGGGCAGCGCCTCCGTGCACGAAAGATGGTGACCACAAGGCACAGGCCTCTCCTGCCCGGTCGTCCTCGCGAGCCCTGGCTGAGCCGGCTGGGGCGAGCTCAGCCCCCACGGCCCAAGCGACTCCTGAGGTGCCCTTGCCTGATGCTGCCACCGTAGCCGTTGGGGCACAGCAGGCTCCGCCTCAGGATACTGTGGTCACGCTGCCGCCTTCTCCTCCTACTCCACCGACTGCTATTTCTCCGACTCCTCCTACTGTTCTGGATCGTGCTGCTGCCGAACTGGACCGGCTGCGGCAGGACCTTCTGGGCGCCGACCCTCATTTAGTGACCGGGCGCTTGGAGCTGGCTTCTGGCTGGATTCGCTCCGACGCTTCGATTCGAGCGATGCTGGTCTAGGCCTCGACAGCTTGCGACGAGGTGAAGCAGGACGTCCTTGGGGCGAAGGCTGCTCGCGACGCCGCCTTGGGGGAGGTGGCTGATGTCCGAGGTCGCTGCAAGGCGCTGGAGAACGAGCTGCAAGGGCTACGGGACAAGCTCGCCAAGGAGACTCGCCTTCGCCAAGAACAGGAGGAAGGCATGAAAGCTCGCGAGGCGGCCGTCAGGGACCGGGACGCCAAGCTCAAGAAGCGCCGTAACCGCCTAGGCGCGCTTGAGCAAGAGTTGGAGGCGAGGAAGGTCGAGCTGGACAGCAAGGCACGGGTTCTTGTCGAGGATCGCGTGGCCTTCACGGAGATGGAGGTGAAGGCTCGCACTTTGCTGAGGACGCTTTACGATAGTGGCCTGGAGAGCCCGCTGGCCGGCGCCGAGGACGGCCCCGGCAAGCTGCTTCCCTTCCTGGTCCGCGCTCTTGAAGATGTTACCCTTGGCCTTGGACCTACGGCTGAGGTCGAGGCGCGTGTCTTGTCTTCTGCGACGCTGACGCTGGTCCTCACCCACATCTATCTTCGCGACCCCAACATCGACCTCGACAGCCTGCTAGAGCAAGCGAGCGGCGAGCTTGCCGCTGCCACTGCTGAGGCCGTGAAGGGTCATGCGGAGGCACTGCTGGGGAAGTTCCGGGCCTTCAGCACCAAGCCGAAGCGAGGCGCTGCCGACCCTGTGGCTCCACAAGGCGAACCCACTCCGCGCAGCTCCACCGCCGACAAGTGTAGGACCTTGAAGTATGTCTAGAGGGGGGGTGATTAGACTACTTGACCAATAAAAACTTAACCTTTTCCCAATTTTAGAGTTTGGCAGATTTTAGCTACTTTAGGACAAGTCAAGCAATCATCACACAATTCAAGCAAGCATGCAAAGGGTATATAGGCAGCGGAAATTAAAGCATGCAACTTGCAAAAAAGTAAAGGGAAGGGTTTGGAGGATTCAAACGCAATTGGAGACACGGATGTTTTTGGCGTGGTTCCGATAGGTGGTGCTATCGTACATCCACGTTGATGGAGACTTCAACCCACGAAGGGTAACGGCTGCGCGAGTCCACGGAGGGCTCCACCCACGAAGGGTCCACGAAGTAGCAACCTTGTCTATCCCACCATGGCCGTCGCCCATGAAGGACTTGCCTCACTAGCGGTAGATCTTCACGAAGTAGGCGACCTCCTTGCCCTTACAAACTCCTTGGTTCAACTCCATAATCTTGTCGGAGGCTCCCAAGTGACACCTAGCCAATCTAGGAGACACCACTCTCCAAGAAGTAACAAATGGTGCGTTGATCATGAACTCCTTGCTCTCGTGCTTCAAATGATAGTCTCCCCAACACTCAACTCTCTCTCATGGGTTTTGGATCTGGTGGAAAGAAGATTTGAGTGGAAAGCAACTTGGGAAGGCTAGAGATCAAGATTCATATGGTAGGAATGGAATATCTTGGTCTCAACACATGAATAGGTAGTTCTCTCTCAGAAATGATAAGTTGGAAGTGTAGGTTCGTTCTGATGGCTCTCTCCACGAATGAAGAGGAGGTGGAGGGGTATATATAGCCTCCACACAAAATCTAACCGTTACACACAATTTACCAAACTCGGTGGGACCGAATCGTTAAACTCAGTCGGACCGATTTAGTAAACCTAGTGAGCGTTAGTGATTTTCGGTGGGACTGACATGCATCTCGGTGAGACCGATTCGGTTAGGGTTAGGGCATAACGTAATCTCGGTAAGACCGATTACACAAACTCGGTGAGACCGATTTACTAATAAGCTTTCCAGAGAGTTGGTCAGGTAAACTCGGTGGGACCAATTTGCTCTTTCCGGTGAGACCAAAATGTTACAAAAGGGAAACAGAGAGTTTACATTGCAATCTCGGTGGGACCGATCGCTCACTTCGGTTAGACCGAAACGTTACGAAGGGAAACAGAGAGATTACAACCCCATCTCGGTGAGACCGAGATCCCTATCGGTAAGACCGATTTGCTTAGGGTTTGTGGCAGTGGCTATGACTTTTGAAATCGGTGGCGCCGGATAGGAAGAATCGGTGTGACCGATTTTGGCTTTGGGTTTAGGTCATTTGTGGATGTGGGAAAGTAGTTGAGGGTTTTGGAGCATATCACAAAGCACATGAAGCAAGAGGCTCATTAAGCAACACCTCATCCCTCCTTGACAGTATTGGCTTTTCCTATAGACTCAATGTAAAATGAAGAGTCTTGATCTTTTGAGCTTGAGCCAATCCTTTGTCCTTAGTATTTTGAGGGATCCACTTTCATCATCCATGCCATGCCATTCATTGAGCTTTCCTGAAATAATAGTCTTGGAATAGCATTAGCTCAATGAGCTATATGTTGTTATGAATTACCAAAACCACCTAGGGATAGTTGCACTTTCAATCTCCCCCTTTTTGGTAACTGATGACAACATATAGATCAAAGCTTCGACAAATGATAATAAGATTGAATAACATCGTCGCTTTGAGAAGTATGTGATAAGCAAGAGCTCCCCCTAAATTTGTGCATAGTTTAAGATTTGCTTTGGACTGCAAATGCACAATGAATTAGGCTCATGGGTTACTCTTCCATGTCACATACATCTTGGTGGAGTGCTCAAAATAATAAACATTGAATACATGCACTCATCACCAAGCATAGTGAATGATCACATAAGATAGATAGGATAATATCATCAATCATGCATAAGTGTAGCTTACGATCAAACATATGATCATCAATGTCTCACAAGCATAGTATCTCAACCAAAAGCAAACAAAGTTTGAAAGACCACCAAATAAAGAAAGAGAGAATAAAAGCAACACTCTCTCTCTCGAAGCCTATGATCTATACATTTTTCTCCCCCTTTGGCAACAAGTTACCAAAAAGTTCATAGAAAATGCATAGTGCTAGATCGTCTCTCAGGCTTGATCTTCTGGTGGTGGTGTCCTGATAACTCCAAGGACGAAAGCTTCAGTTGAAGTAGAGGGTGCTGGAGTGGATGCTGGAGCTGGTTGCACTGGAACTGTAGGTGTTGTGGCTGGTGCTGAAGTTGTTGCTCTAGTGTCTGTCACTGGCACTGCAACTAACCTCTGGGCTCTGGGCACTCTGGCAAACACATTTGTGGTAGTCTTGCCCTGCCTCTCCTGCATATCATCCTGCAGCTGCTCTACAACTGACTGAATCTCGGTTACTTTAACATCAAGGTCATGAAACTTGATTTCCATGATTCTCTCAAGGCTCTCCTGATTTTGAGTGAGGGTGGCCAGTCCCTTCTCAATCCTCAGTGTAGATGCTATCAAGTAACCAAGCTGCTCCTGTTTGGTCTTCAAGAAATATTCAGATGCCTCCTCTTGAGTTGGCATCTTGGCAGCCTTCTCCTTCTTTGCCTTCTCCTTCTTTTCCTGAGCTTGAACTGATTGTGGGTCATTTTCATTCATGACAACCTCATTGTCCTCAAAGTCTGGATAAAGTGGAAAATGTTCCTTATCCAATTGATATCTCCCTGTGCCCATCTTTGAGTTGATCAATTCCTGAATCTGAGGTGCATATCCACAGCTCCTCTTCTGATCTGCTGTAGTCCTCTTGATTGTTTCAATCATCAGGCTCATGACTTTGAACTTCTGTGGCACATCAAACACATGCAGCATGTTGATGGCATGCCCTCTGATCATGTTATGGTCACCAGACTTGGGCAACAAAGTGTGCCTCAATATCCAATTGATGGTTGGCAACCCTGACAGCAGAAAGTGAACTGATCCAAACTTTTGAGTCTCTACTGCCTTGTCTGGGATTTCCTTGTACATGTGAGCCATTGAATTATGACCCAATTTCTTCTTTGCATAGATATCCAGGTCATCCTCATTTTCCTTTGGGGCATTTATCAGACTTGCCCATTCTTCAATAGTGGATTGGTACCTTGTACCTTCAGACATCCAAACAATTCTACCATCTGGGTAAAAATGTGCTGTGGAGTAGAACTACATGATAAGCTCATCATTCCAGTGGGTGAACTTCTGTCCAACATAATCAGCAACTCCACAAGCAACAAAGCTTTCTTGCACTCCAGGATAGTGCTGCTCATTATCCTTGATGTAGGTCTAGTCGACCCACCTCATGGCACAAACTATGGGCTTCTTGTCCAACAAAATTGTTTCATAGAAGTCCTGTTGTTCCTTTGCATGGAACCTGTAGTCAACAGCAGTTCTTCTTCTTGAAGCATATGGATCTTCCATCCTCCACAGTCTCAGCCCTGAATCCTTCCTGATTCTCATATCCTCAGCCACAGGATGGGCATCATTGTGGTCTGGTATCTTGGGCTTGAGCTTTCTTAAGACTTGACCTTCTTCATCTTCTTCTTCAGCAACATTGGGCATTGGGGATTTGTTCTTCTCAGCAGGTGGAATACTCCTAGTATTCCTCTTTGGAACTTGCTTGGCCTTGGAAGCAGCTTTGGGTGCAGCCTTGGGCTTAGATGTTGCAGCCCCTGATCTGATTGCATCACCCATAAGCTTAGGTGCCTTGGGTGCTGGTGCAGCATCCTCTTCATCTCCTTCAGAATCTCTTCTCGTTGAGGGCTTTCCAAGGACCTTGGCAGTTGTGGTTCTTGCTCTCTTCTTTTGCTTGTCTTGAGCCCCATCATCCTCTGACTCAATTGTGAATTTCATAGTCTCTCCAGTAGGAACTTTCTGAGGTTTGGATGATGTATCTTTCCTTGCAGGTGCCTTTTTTGGTTGAGCCTGAGCTGGCACTTGAGTGGACTTTCTGGCCTTTGGCATTGGTGTCCTCTTGGCAGGAACTTTCTTCTTCAGACCTAGTTTAGTGCTCTGTGCAGAGCCATATTCTTTCTTGAGAACTACCTTCTTGGAAGTAGCCTCATATTCCTCAGCTTTGTAATCTTCATCCTCTGAATCTGAAGTTCTTTTCCTCCTTTGCCTAGTAGCAGCCTTAGGCAAATTGCTAGGAGTACTTCTGCTCCCTTCATCTGTAGTTGAGGGACTAGTGCCCTCACTCAAGTCCATCTGCTCTTCTGACCTGTTCTGGCTGTCACTCTGATCTGACATACTACAAAAGCTGACTGCTGACCCTGTGAAGAGTTATAGATGAGATAGAATAGATGAGCATCACAAAATGCAGAGATTTTTGCAAAAGAATGATTCAAAAGTTCAGTTTTAGTTTTCCATAGAAAGCATTTCGGATCAACCGATTTTCAAACTCGGTGATGCCGAAGTAGTTTTGGAACCTAAACTGATGATCTCGGTTGGACCGAGTCTCAGTTCGGTGGCACCGAGACTACTAGGGTTTCACAGAATCCTCAAATCGGTCGCACCGATTAGTAATTCTCGGTCAGGCCAAGAGTCACTAGTGCAATGGCATAAGCCAAATCGGTGAGACCAAGTTTTTCAACTCAGTGGGTCTGAGATGGTTTCGGCGGAAACCTAACCCTAAAAATTTGAATCTCATCTAATATATGGATTACTTTGGCTGGATAGAAGAGTCTCAATCATGGCAAGAATCAATAAGAATACGATGTGCTAGGAATCAGACGTGGATAGCACAAAGATTGAGTCCATACCCTAACTTGGCGGTGGACTCGCTACGGCGGCAATGGTGGGGACGAAATCCGTTGACGGCAGCGGAGACCAGCTACAGGAGGCTGCTGGTGACGAGGAGACGATCCGGAGACCTCCGATGGCAGAGCGAGCTATTGCGCGGGCGAAGGGTTTCGGAGAAATTTCCAAAATTTTGCCTGTGACTATATATAGCCCGACCCTGTCGGTGTGACCGAGTGGAACAACTCGGTTGCACCGAGATGCATAACTGTGTACAGTTACAGCAAATCGGTGTGACCGAAAAGTTCAAATCGGTTGCACTGAGATTGAAAACTCAGATCAACTTGATGATCTCGGTAGGACCGAAATGGAGGAATCAGTCAGACCGAGAGTCACAAAGAGGTTTTGGAAGTTTAAGTCTATGACGAATCGGGGACTCCGAGTGCTCCTCACACAGAGTGGTTCGAATCTGACTTGATCAAATTTTGTGATGTAGCATGGATAGAGTTTGAGATGAGAAAAGCATAGATAGCTAAAGAGGGTTCTTAGGCATTCTTGTCCATCCACTTGGCAAAAAGAAAAGAAACCAAACAATCAAAACAACAAGTGGATGTCCTTGAATGAGTAAAATATGCACCAACATGCTCACACAATAAGATGGCAAATGAAATATGTGGCAAAGCATGAACAACCAATTCTAGCATCTATCAAACAATTGGCGATGACTAGGTCATCTATATATGAGTATATTGACTTAGGAGTCAAATGAGAACATTTGATCATAGGTCATACTCATCGTTTAAGCTCAAGTGGGGTGACCACTTTTACATAATGCATTGATGTGTTCACACCATTAGGGTTGCTTTGACTCAATTCTTAGAGTTAAGCTCCCCCTAGATGTGAGATCCCCCCTTAGAGGGATGAACTAACCTTGGGTTTTTTCGATGATGACTTTATGTAGGTGTTGAAGATGTAGATGCTCAATGTTGATGTAGATCATTTGGAGCAATCCTTTGGAGTGAGTTGCACTTTCAACTTACCTACATGGGTTAGTCCCACAAGGAACAAACAAGAATTTCCATAGACATAGAGTGATACACACACAAGATGATGTCCATGAAATCATTAGGTTACCTTGTCCCTTGCCTTACCAACATGAGGGTTTGTGACTCCTTGAACTAGTGCAAGATGTGGAAGTTGATTGCACTTGTTCTTGCCATAATGATATGAGTGAAGAATGTTGGCGGAGTCACCCTCAAGAACTCTCTAGTTCTTCTTCTTCGGGATCCACATCATCTTGATGGGAATCCTTGGAGTTGTAGTTGTACTTGATGAAGTAGAACTTGATGTAGTCTTGGGAACCCACTTGAACGAGGCTTTAGGTGCTTCTTCAAATGCATCAATCTCTTCTTGAAGCTTGTCCTTGCCTTTGTTCTTGTGGTCTTGTGGTGGAAGATCATCTTGAGCTTGTGTTCCCTTGAAGGAAGTAGGATCATACTTCTCTTGTTGAGGATAAACTTTGTCTTGGGGTATTGATCTTCTTCCCACTCAACTCCATTGACATTGAACTTTCGTTCAAAACCAACACCTTGATTCTTCCGGTGCCTTCCTTGCTTGCGTACAATTTCCTCGAATTGCTTACTCCCGGCAAGGCTCTTGTAAACACCCTTCTCTATAATTCCCTTCAATAAGCTATTTTCTTGCTCAAGTGTAACTTGGATAAGAGAATCATTAGTGGAGAGAACTACTAGAAGCAACAATATTGGATTTGACATTATTATTATTGTTACTACTAGAGGAAGTATCTTTCTTGTACTTGTTACTAGACTTGACTTGAGGCATGTAAGTAGATAAGAGTAAACGCTTGGCAATATAAGAAGAAATTTTCTTGCGAAGATCATCATTGATTGCTTTTAAGAACTCATGCTCTTGCTCAAGATTGAGCTTTTCAAAGCGTAACTTCTCATGAGCCCTTAAAAGTTCTCGATGATCTTCGAAGATAGTTTCATGAGCCAACTTAAGAGTGTTTAGTTATTTAGTTAGAAGCTCAATCTTCTCCTTATCATTGTCATTCGTTTTATCTTGATTAGCATGATTAATTGACGTTTCATCATAGTATTCATCACTAGAGTTGTCAACAAGTAAATCATCATCCACAAGCAAGTCATCTTCATCACTATTGCAATCAACATACTCAGGATGTGTTACCTTTGGACCTTTGGCCATGAAGGATCTTCCAACACCTTCATTTGGTGAATCAAATATGTTGTAGGAGTTGGTTGACACAAGTGCTAGACCGGCAACACCTTCATCTTTAGTATATTCGGAGTCGGAGTGATAGCTTCTCTCGGAGTGATTGTCGGAGTCGGAGCCGAAAACCCATTCACCAACATGAGCTTGATGTCTTGGTTTTGTGTAGCTCCTTGATGACTTGTCCTTCCTTTCCGAATCATTGCTTCTCCGTGAGGGTCTTAGTTCATAACGATCATCTCTACTCCTCCTCTCTCTTGGTGGTGATTCTTCTCTTTTGCTTCTTCTTCTTGGAGAATCTTCTCTTTTTTTGTAGGGTGTCGTACACTCATTGGAATAGTGTTCGAGTCTCCCACAATTGTAGCAATTGCGCTCACGACTAGAAGATCTCTTGTCATTGTAAGACCTTGACTTAGAGCTTCTTTCTTTGCTTCTACTCTTGTAGAATTTGTTGAAGTTCTTCACCATTAAGCTCAATTCTTCATTGAAGGTTTGTTTCTCACTTGATGATGTGGGGGCTTCACTTGAGGCTTTGTAAGCACCACTTGACTTGTTGTGAAGTTTCTCCTTATCCTTAACTGACATCTCATGAGCAACAATTCTTCCAGTGACTTCCGTTGGCTTGAGATCTTTCTAGTTTGGCATCATTTGAATCAACGTGCACACGGTATCATACTTTCCATCCAATGCTCTTAGGATTTTCTTGATGATGAATTTGTCGATCATCTCTTCACTCCCTAAGCCGGCAATCTCATTTGTGATAAGAGCAAGCCTAGAGTACATTTCAGCGACACCTTCACCATCCTTCATTTTGAACTTGTCAAGCTGACTTTGGAGCACATCCAACTTGGATTCCTTGACGGACTCGGTACCTTCATGCATATCAATCAAAGTATCCCAAATTTCCTTTGCATTCTCAAGACGACTGGTTTTCTTGAATTCTTCGGGGCACAATCCATTGAAGATGATATCGCATGCTTGAGCGTTGTATTGCAGCATCTTCAATTCTTCCGCATTAGCTTCACGGTTCGGTTCGCTCCCATCGAAAAATTCACCTTGCAAGCCAATACAAATAATTGCCCAAACGGCGGGGTTATGTCCAAGAATATGCATTTTCATCTTATGCTTCCAACTAGCAAAATTAGTACCATCAAAGTAAGGACCTCTACGGTGATAATTTCCCTCGCTAGACGCCATACTCTCCTAGGTTGTGAAACCAAGGCTATGACCACCAAAAGCTATGGAAATCAAAGCAAATGGAGACCAAAGCTCTTATACCACTTGTAGGACCTTGAAGTATGTCTAAAGGGGGGGTGATTAGACTACTTGACCAATAAAAACTTAACCTTTTCCCAATTTTAGAGTTTGGCAGATTTTAGCTACTTTAGGACAAGTCAAGCAATCATCACACAATTCAAGCAAGCATGCAAAGAGTATAGAGGCAGCAGAAATTAAAGCATGCAACTTGCAAAAAAGTAAAGGGAAGGGTTTGGAGGATTCAAACGCAATTGGAGACACAGATGTTTTTGGCATGGTTTCGATAGGTGGTGCTATCGCACATCCACGTTGATGGAGACTTCAACCCACGAAGGGTAACGGCTGCGTGAGTCCACGGAGGACTCCACCCACAAAGGGTCCACGAAGTAGCAACCTTGTCTATCCCACCATGGCCGTCGCCCATGAAGGACTTGCCTCACTAGCGGTAGATCTTCACGAAGTAGGCGATCTCCTTGCCCTTACAAACTCCTTGGTTCAACTCCACAATCTTGTCGGAGGCTCCCAAGTGACACCTAGCCAATCTAGGAGACACTACTCTCCAAGAAGTAACAAATGGTGCATTGATGATGAACTCCTTGCTCTTGTACTTCAAATGATAGTCTCCCCAACACTCAACTCTCTGTCATGGGTTTTGGATCTGGTGGAAAGAAGATTTGAGTGGAAAGCAACTTGGGAAGGCTAGAGATCAAGATTCATATGATAGGAATGGAATATCTTGGTCTCAACACATGAGTAGGTGGTTCTCTCTCAGAAATGATAAGTTGGAAGTGTAGGTTCGTTCTGATGGCTCTCTCCACGAATGAAGAGGAGGTGGATGGGTATATATAGCCTCCACACAAAATCTAACCGTTACACACAATTTACCAAACTCGGTGGGACCGAATTGTTAAACTCAGTCGGACCGATTTAGTAAACCTAGTGACCGCTAGTGATTTTCGGTGGGACGTACATGCATCTCGGTGAGACCGATTTGGTTAGGGTTAGGGCATAACGTAATCTCGGTAAGACCGATTACACAAACTCGGTGAGACCGATTTGGTAATAAGCTTTCTAGAGAGTTGGTCAGGTAAGCTCGGTGGGACCGATTTGCTCTTTTCGGTGGGACCGAAATGTTACAAAAGGGAAACAGAGAGTTTACAATGCAATCTCGGTGGGACCGATCGCTCACTTTGGTTAGACCGAAATGTTATGAAGGGAAACAGAGAGATTACAACCCCATCTCGGTGAGACCGAGATCCCTATCGGTAAGACCAATTTGCTTATGGTTTGTGGCAGTGGCTATGACTTTTGGAATCGGTGGCGCCGGATAGGAAGAATCAGTGTGACCGATTTTGGCTTTGGGTTTAGGTCATTTGTGGATGTGGGAAAGTAGTTGAGGATTTTGGAGCATATCACAAAGCACATGAAGCAAGAGGCTCATTAAGCAACACCTCATCCCTCCTTGATAGTATTGGCTTTTCCTATAGACTCAATGTGATCTTGGATCACTAAAATATAAAATGAAGAGTCTTGAGCTTTTGAGCTTGGGCCAATCCTTTGTCCTTAGTATTTTGAGGGATCCACTTTCTTCATCCATGCCATGCCATTCATTGAGCTTTCCTGAAATAATAGTGTTGGAATAGCATTAGCTCAATGAGCTATATGTTGTTATGAATTACCAAAACCACCTAGGGATAGTTGCACTTTCAACAAGTGACTCCGTTGTGGCTCCTGTCCTGCTTTTAATTCCTGCACATGTACCATGCCTCGGGGAGGCGTTTAAACTTGCGTTTGGTATTGTGATAACAGTATGGACTGTAATATTTGCTTTTGAATTCCTTGAAATTTGTGCTTCTCCTTCCTACTTGCTTATGTTCTACGCCGGCAGAGCCCGACCCCGCGCATACCTCAGCCGCCATTAGCCCTGACCGGAAACCAGGACGGGACCAAGGAGTGAGGGGCTACGTGACAAGTTAGGCTCCTGAGTCGCGATGCTCAGGAGTCCCCCTTGGCGCACGAACAGCAAGTAGGGAGGTGAGATGTGGGTGGATCTATCGTTCTATGTCTGTAGAGCCCGGCCCCGCGCATACCTCAACCGCCGTTAGCCTTTCGGAACTAAGGAGTGAGGGGCTACGTGACCAGTTAGGCTCCCGAGTCGCGATGCTCAGGAGTCCCCCTTGACGCTCAAACGGCCTTCGTACCTTGGCTCCGCTCGGGGAGAGACGTGCGATGAACCAGGCCCGAGGGGCCTGGCTGGGTGGCGTGCGTCTGGGCGTGACCCTGGCGCAGCCCCCGTGCCCATCCCCCTCGCGCGGCACTCCCGAGGGGAGGTGTTGCGATGAGGCCAGACACTGAGCTCTGGGCTCCCTGAGGTTGATGCAGCTCGGGGCCCACCCTCAGTTGTTTATCACCAGCGCAGAGGATAGCGCTTCCGTATGTGTACGGGCATAGCCGCTCCTCGGCAGTGTTGTCAGCCAGCGCAGAGCATGGTGCTTCCACTGGTGCATGGGAGGGGGCTCCCCTTCGGGAGGAGCCCCTGGGGCGTGTACAGCCCCGCCCTGACACGTGGCTGGCACGGTAGGGCCTGACGAGGTGTATCTGGGCACCCGTGAGCCAGCACGGGACTCACGGGGCCCTACCTCAAGGCGGGTTGCGCCTGGCACTGGGCCTTATCTTGTGATGTGTTCCTGCAGATTTGGTTAGATGCCGGCACTCTACGTCCTCGGGTCCCGACCCTCGAGCTGGTCTCAGTCGTCGCTGGTATGCCAGGTCGCGATGCCGTGGACAAGGCCAGAGGGTGAGGGATGGAGAGCCAGTAGGAGCCCTGAGTCGCGATGCTCAGGTACCCCCCCCCCCCTTTAACGTGCAAGCGGTCGACATGGAGAAGAAGATGTGCCGTGGACTCGCATCAAATAACAAGTATGGTGGGTCGAACGCATGACCCGAAATAAACGCAAAAGGGATACATGCCACTGGGTTTGGCCCGAGCGACTTGGGGATGATGCAGCCCGAGGGGCGCCCCCAACAAAGTAAGATAGGAACATGAAATAAAAGGGATACACACCGCAGGGACGGACCCACGCGGCCTGGTAATAATGCAGCCCTGGGGGGCGCTCCCAGCTGGAAATGAAACTAGAAATATGTCACCTGATGGCGCTGAAGACGAAGGGGTGTTGGTGTAGCAGACTCGGTGGGCTGCGGAAGCCGAGCCTCACGAGCCCCCAGGCCCAGGGGCCTCGGGAGGCTCCGGAGGCACTGGTGGCTCCCCGCGGACCATCTCCATCTCCGCCAGGGCTGCGAAACGCCTGGCCTCTTGAGCTTCCAGGATGCCCCTCATGAGGCGCTGGTACGTGGCCGCCGCGTTCGGCAGGCCGTAAGGCATGCGAACGTAGCTGTGGGGTGGACCTTCACAGTGCCACACTCGCGAGGGCCAGAGGTGCTCCTGAGAAGCGGCTCGGTTGAGCCCTGGTATGTCGATGCAGACGCGCAGCCCACCATCCTCGCCTGGATGGGGAGCCACAGCGGGTAAGCGGCGGCTGCCTCTCATGACTCTTGAGTCATGTAGCTCCTGAATGGCCATGCTGACGAACTCCTGAGGGTTTGGCCCTCCTTGCCTTGCTCCTTCTCGAGGGAAACGTGCTTCGAAACACGCCTCCAAGTGGTGCCCAAGCGCCTCCCTCGTGACCTTGGCAGGGTCGGTGGCCCTCCAGGGAGAGCCCCTGAGCCCTGCCTGGGGAGGGCGCCGGGCGCGCTTTCCTATGCGATAGAAGGAGGTTCCCCTGGGCAGGCGCGGGCCCTGAGGGGCCTGCCTCCTGAGGGGCCGGTCCGGACGATGTCTTCTTCTTCTTGGGGGCGGTCTCGGGAAGCCTCCTGCTTCCGCGGTCCGGGTCTTCCAGTGATGTGGCCTGAAAGGCTCGCTCCAGGGAGCACACCACGTCTTCCTCTTCGCAGGGCACCGTGATGACTCCGCCACTTCCTGGCATCTTGAGGACATTGTAGCGATGGTGAGTCACGGCCATGAACTTGGCCAGCGCTGGGTACCCGAGGATGGCGTTGTACGGCAGGTGAATGTGGGTGACGTCGAAGTCAATGAGCTCTGTGCGGTAGTTGTCACGTGCCCCGAAGGTGACAGGGAGGCGAACCTGCCCAATCGGGACCATGGAGCCGTCGGTGACTCCGTAGAAAGGCTTGGTTGGCTGAAGCTGATTGTAGGGCACTTGAAGATTGTTGAATGTTTCTACGGACAGGACGTTGAGCCCTGCCCTGCCATCGATGAGGGTCCTGGTGACTAGCACGTTGCTGATGATTGGGGAACAGAGCATCGGGAGGACTCCGGCTGTGGCCGCGCACTTGAGCTGATCCGCTGAGCTGAACGTGATGGCGCACGCCGACCACCTGAGAGGGCGCATGGCTTCGAGCTTGGGGAGGACTGCATTCACTTCACGGGCGAACTGCTTGAAGATGCGCTGAGAGGCTGGGGCTTGAGCTCTGCCCAGGATGCAGGCGATCGTGCGTGGCTCCTGGAAGCCCCCAGCCCCCTCGTCCTGATGACGGTCCTCGTTTCTCCTTGGCTGCGGTGGCAGCGGAGGGAGGCCTGTGTTGCCTTGCGGGCGATCCTCGCGAGGCTGAACCCTCCAGTCTCCCTCGCGAGGCAGGTCCTGCCAGCGATCCTCGCGAGGTCGATCGCGCCACCCTTGGTGTGGGCCGCGGTCTTCCCAGCGTCATGCGTTCCTTCCTCCTCCTCGACCGTAGCCCTGGTCGTTGCGGTCGAGGCGTCGGCCGATCCTCCCTTCTCGCACGGCTCGGAGCTCTTGACATTTGTTGGTGTTGTGGGTGTGGAGGTCGTGGTACACACAGTACCGATTGCCCTTGGAAGATTCGGGCTGATCTCTGCCCCGCTGGGTGTCTGGTTCTGCCGCGAGCACGGCAGCCCCCTTGCGCTTCACATCCTTGACCTTGGGTTTCTTCTCTTCTGGATCTGCGGCAGGCAGCTCGAGGAGGGAGAGGTGCCCTTCCTCAGCCCTGGCGCACTTGGTCGCCAAGTTGAATAGCTCCAAGGAAGTGCACAGGTCTTCATGCATCGCCAGCTCTTCCTTCATCTTGACATCGCGCACGCCGTCGGAGAAGGCCGAGATGATGGCCTCCTCGGTCACCTTGGGAATCTTGAGGCGTGCGTTGTTGAAGCACTGGATGTACTTCTGCAGGGTCTCCCCTGGCTACTGCTTGATGCGGCACACGTCGCTCACAGCGGGTGGCCGGTCGCGAGTGCCTTGGAAGTTGGCAATGAAGCGGGTGCGCATCTCGTCCCAGGAGGAGATCGTGCCGGGGGCCAAGTTCAGGAGCCAGGTGCGGGCCCCGTCCTTGAGCGCCATGGGAAACTAGTTTGCCATGACCTTCTCATCTCCGTTGGCGGCTTCGATGCCCAGCTCGTAGAGCTGGAGGAACTCGGCGGGGTCGGCCGTGCCGTCGTAGCAAGGAGGCAGGTCTGGCTTGAACTTGCCAGGCCATGCAACGCTGCGCGGCTCGGTGGTGAAGGCACGGCAGCCTGCTGTGGCCACGGGAGGCCTTGGGTGACGAAGAGCTTGGTCTTGCGGGTCCCCATGCGCTGCAGTTGGGAGCAGCACGGGGTCTTGACGCGCGGGAGCAGGAGCGTGGTCGCGACGAGCTGGAGCAGGGAGCACTCGGGCAGCTTCTTGCGGGCGAGGGACTTCTTGGCAGCTCTGCTCTTGCCGCGCTGGTGCCTGACGGAGCGGATTCCGCCCAGGGGCCACGCGCCTTGGGGCCAGGGCGCCTTCTTGAGGAGGAGGCGGCTGGGGCGCCCCCGGAGCTTCATCGCCCGCGCAGGGCGGGGTGCGGTGCAGCGGGACGGACGGTGCAGGAGAGCCCCCTGCGGCACGGACGAGCTCGGCGACGCGGTCGAGCCATTCTTCGTAGACGTCGTCGACGGGACGGTAGCGCAGGAGCTCGTTCGCCGTGATGAGCGCGGCTCGAGCCTCCATGGGTGCGCGGAACGCACGAGACGAAGAACCAGCTGGGGTGAGCGAGGGGGTAGCAGTGCGGCCGTCTTGCCTCACGGAAGGATGCTGGGATGATGCTTGCTGCTCGTTCCCCGCCGGGCCGGTGGCGGCGTTGATGGCAGGCGACGGGGAATGACGAGGGCACCCGCCGACGGGAGCCATCTGGGCGACACGGGAAGCGAGAGCGACTCGGTGCTCGGCGCGGCCCGACGAGCGTCAGACATGGATGCGGTGGTCGGAGGAGAACAGGGCGGTGGAAGACGAATTCTGGCGCACCCCTACCTGGCGCGCCAAATGTCGGATTTCGGGTTCCGGCAGACCCTTGAGGTTCGAACACTGGGGTGTGCATGGAGATCTCGCCCTCTACCTACCTGCACCCCGCCGCCACGCTAGGATCTAAGCTATGAAAAGAACAGCACAAGAGACACGAGGTTTATATTAGTTCGGGCCACCATTGTGGTGTAATACCCTACTCTAGTTTGTGGTGTGGTGGATTGCCTCTTGGGCTGATAGTGATGAACAATACAAGGAAGAACAGCCTCGCGAGAGTTTGTTCTTGGCTGGGGGGATGAACTACTAGGAGGAGTTGAGTTGCCCTCTTCTCTCTCTCTCTGTGATGCTACTGTATTGCTCTCTTCAAGATGCCTCTACCCTGTGGGTGGCTAGTCCTATTTATAGGCAAAGGCCCTGGGCCTCTTCCCAAATATTGAGCGGGAAGGGCGCCAACAATTGGCCATTTTGAAGGGGAACATCTGGTACACTTATCCTGACTAAAGTTGGTCCTCGCCTGTCAAAGGCTCTGGTGGTGACGCCTGCTTGGGCTCAACACTGACTTCCTTCCTGCCGTTGGGCTGGTCTTGGTCTCGTTGCACCGAAATGGATGCCTTTGCTCGATGCTCTCGCCTACGCTTGCTCCCTTTGCACCTAAGAGGAAAGGAGGACACTGCGCGGGCTGGCGCCCGCCTAGCACCCTTGGTCATCATGGCTTGCGTCATGGGCACCTCGTGAGGTACCCCGCCTTGATCTCTCCGCCTCCTCGCGAGCGAGCCTGATGAGGCCGTGCCTGAGGAAGCTCCTTGTCATCCGCCCCGTGAGGCTTGGCCCCTCGCGAGGGTCTCAAGCTCGTGTTGATGAAGATGGGCCGCGCTGGGCCCCCTTTGAGCCACGCCGCAGGCCGCAGGCAGGCAAGTCTGGGGACCCTCGTTCCCAGAACACCGACAGGCTCCTCGCGAGGTGCCCTGCCTTGATCTCTCCGCCTCCTCGTGAGCCTGCCTGATGAGGCTGCTCCTGAGGAAGCTTCCTATCGTCCGCCCTACGAGGCTTGGTCCCTCGCGAGGGTCTTGAGCTTGAGCTGATGAAGCTGGGCTGCACTAGGCCTTCGCTTGAGCCACGCCGCAGGCCGCAGGCAGGCAAGTCTCGGGACCCCCGTTCCCAGAACGCCAACAGTAGCCCCCGTGCCCAAGGTGCGCTCGGACTTGGCTTAGTAGAGAAGCGAAGGGGCAAGTGCGAAGCGCTGCAGGCCCCAATAGCCTGCGGCCTTGGACGCCGCGTGGCGATTGATTGGACGTGGGCGTCTCCGCTTCCCCACGACGCCTCGGCAACCTCATGACTTGACAAGTCCCTGCATGCAAAAATGGGTCATAATTACCTGCGATCGTGGAGGCCGGCGGTTGGCCTTCTCCGGCTATAAGTAAGGAACGGCGTGAGCCCTTTCAGTCCATTCCTTCCTGCTACTTCTTTCTCTCCATCCCGGCTACTCGCCATCCCCATGGCGCCGCCAAGTAGGTTCTCGGCCGTGGAGAAGGGCAAGGCTCGTCGGGAAGGGCCTGACTCTCCTCCGACCAAGCACGGCCGAGGCCGCCCTTGCAAGCATCCTGCGGCCCCCGTAGTGGCTTCCCGCGGTCGTGGAGGCAGTCCCCTGCGCGGCGATGAGCGCCCGGTTGCCGATGGGAGGCACGCCGTGGCTGCGCGACCCCCTAGGCCGCGCTTCCACTCGGCGGAGGTGCTGCCGGAGTTCGTCGTGTGGTCGGCGGACCCGACCGGCACCTGGCTCCAGCTTCCCCGCTTCTTTGTAGGTGAACTTCCGGCCGGCGCTCCGGCCGACCACTGGCATCAGGTGGACGGTTGCTGCAGCAGGGCCTCCTGGGCTTCGCTGGAGGTCTCCATCACCGGGAACGCGGCCCTGACCCGCGGCTGGCAAATGTTTGCCCGCGCACGTGGCCTGACCCAGCGGTGCACCCTGCACTTCAAGTTCAACGGTGATGCCACCCTCTACGTGAGGGTGTTCGGGGAAGACGGTCGCCATGCTAGGTGCTGCCCCGAAGACGATGACCGCGGCCGTGTACCTAGCCCCGACGTTAATCGGGATGAAGATGGCGGCAGGCGCGTGGTCAGCGGCGCTCGGGGCATGCCAAGCTTCGGCGACTCTCTTTCGGACAACAGCTCCTCCAGCGGTGGCCGCGACTAGCCCCCGCGCCATCGTGCCTGCCTGGGGGAAGGTAGCGGGTCAATCCGCTGCCGCGCCTCGGTGAAGTGCGAGGAGGAATCTGACTGAGCTCCGAAGGCAGTATGAGCCCTCGCCGCGAGTTGGTGCCGAGCAAGTCGTGCATATTTTGTTTTTCTTCCTTCCTTGCGCAAAAAGAAAGTAGTATAGGGCCCCGCGGGGGCGTGTTGAACAGTTGCTGTTAGTTATCATGTTGTTTCCGCTATTTCTGTGCTGTGTTCCCGTGCCGCATGCCCGTGTGGGCGAATTACTTAGCTCGGGGAGGCTTGTCGCAGTCCTCGCCTCCCGAGGCTGAGGCCTTGCTGTGCGCTTCATGTCCTGCAAGGATTAGTCAGGAGGGGTAGCTTCCGGTCTCGGTTGTGGGGGCAACCGACCCAGGACCGGTGCTCGCGTCGCGACGCCCGTGGGGCACGGACTGGGAGTGGTGCTTCCGCAGCAGACTCGGATAGGAAAGCTTCAAACGACCGGGGCAGAAAACACTCGCGAGGGTGCCCGCGTAACTCCCTCGCGAGACTTGCGCGAGAGAAAATGAGGCAAGTGAGCAAAAAAGACAAAGAGTCACAAGCTAGGGACGGCAACAGCTGCAATAAAATTTCAAATAGGAACGAACAAGCCAACTGCAGAAAGCAAATGAAAAAGCCGCGTCCGGCACCTAATCTAGTCTTCGACGTCTTCTCACCAGCGCGAAGCTAAGTGCTGCCACTAGGCGTGGGCGGAGCCCCCGAGGCCCGAGGGCGGCACTCCGGAGACTCCAGGGCATGTACAGCCCCACTCATTATTACAGGCACCGGGCCTTTTCCAAAAAGCGGCAACTTCGCAGGCATTGGCCTTCTTCATAGGCACTGGATCTTTTTTCAAAAAGCGGCACGTCACAGGCATTCGCCTTCTTCATAGGCACCGGGCATTTTCCAAAAAGCGGCAGCTTCACAGGCATTGGCCTTCTTCACAGGCACCGAGCCTTTTCCATAGGCACTGGGCCTCGCTCAGGGGTAGAACCTTCGGAGATATTGAATGTTCCACGCGTTCTGGATGGGTACCCCCTCCTGGGTCTCCAAGCGCGCGGAGCCGGGCCTGGAAACATGAACAACCTTCAATGGGCCCTCCCACATGGGAGAGAGCTTGTGCAACCCCTCCCTCGAGAGTTCTGGGGCAGATGTTGCAGCAATGGTATCGTCGCAGCGCCTGTTGATACCTTGCCGCCCGCAGCACAGCCTCTCGACGGCGTTCCTCCCCCAGCACGAGATATGTCCCCCGCATGGCGTCCTGCTGCGTCTCATCGAATGCCAGGACCCGTGCAGAACGATGCCTGACCTCGTGAGGGAGGACGGCCTCAGCACCGTAGACGAGGAAGAACGGGGTTTCGCCAGTCGACTTGGTCGTGGTCGTGCGGATAGACCACAGCACAGAATGGAGCTCATCATACCAGCCCCTGCCGCAGGCCTCCAGCTTCTTCTTGAAGGTCCAGGTTTTGAGGCCCCTCAGGACTTCCACGTTGGCTCGCTCAGCCTGGCCGTTGCTCCGGGGGTGTGCTACCGAAGCGTAGCATATCTGCGTTCCAAGGTTAGCATAGTACGTTTTGAAGAGATTGTTGGTGAATTGTGAACCGTTGTCGGTGATGATGCGGTTAGGCACCCCGAATCGGCTCACGAGGCCCCTGATGAACTTGACTGCAGAGCCTGCTGGAATGGTGCGGACAGCTTCCACCTCAGCCCACTTGGTGAACTTGTCCACGACAACATAGAGGTAACGATAGCCCCCTGGGGCCCAAGGGAACGGGCCCAGTATGTCCAGCCCCCAAACCGCGAACGGCCATGAGAGGGATACGGTCTGCAGGCCCTGAGCTGGCTGATGGATCTGCTTGGTGTGGAATTGGCAGGCTTCACAAGCCTTCACCAGCTCGACGGCGTTGTTGAGTGCTGTGGGCCAGTAGAACCCGCTGCGGAACGCCTTCCCAATGAGGGTTCGTGATGATGAGTGGTGCCCACTGTCTCCATCGTGTATGTATGCCAACAGCTCTCTTCCTTGCTCCCTGGAAATGCAACGTAAGGACATGTCATTTGGTTGCTTCCGGTAGAGCTCTCTGTCCTTGATGCAGTAGGCCGTGGCCTGCCGCGCCACACGCTCCGCGTCCTCCTCCTTCTCCGGCAGGGTCCCTTGCATCAAGTAGTCCTTGAACTCTGCGGTCCAGCATCCTTCCTGAGGTTGCAGTGCCAGGAGCAAGCGTGCCCCTGAGGCCGGGCCACAGGTCGGGGCTCCCGAGGCGGGCGGCTGAGGGAGATCCTCCCTAGGTTGTGCCGTGCTTGATAGCGATGGTGCCGTCGAAGGTTTGAAGAGTCGCTCCTCGTAGATGCCAGGCTCTTGAGGCAGCCGCCTGGATGCCCTCTTGGTGATGTTATCAGCCTCTTGGTTGGTGCCGCGGGGCACGTGCTATAACTCCAACCCCCAAAACTGTTTCTCCATCCTGCGGACCTCCGCGAGATACGCTTCCATGTGCTCGTCCTTCGGCTCGTATACTCTGTTGGAGAAGTTGACGAGGAGTTGCGAATCGCCCTTGATGGTGATTCTCTTTACCCCCAAGGCGACGGCAGCCTTCAAGCCCGCTATCAGGCCCTCGTATTCTGCTATGTTGTTGGAGACCTTCTCCCCATGTTGGAAGCAGAGCTGCACGGCATAGTAAAGCTTGTCCTGAGTGGGGGATATAAGCACTGCGCTAGCCCCCGCGCCCCGCCGTGAGAATGCTCCATCAAAGTACATCACCCAGCCGTCCGGCGCTTCACTTCCAGGGGAAAGCGACTGGTCCTCGCCCGTTTTGAGCCCCGGTGCCTCTGTCCATTCCGCCACGAAATCTGCAAGCGCAGTTCCCTTAATGACCCTGGTCATGTTGAATTCTAGCTGGAACACTTGCAGTTCGATGTTCCATTCGGCGACCCTCCCAGCTGAGTTGGGGCTCCTGAGTACCCTTTCCAAGGGGTAGGCTGAGACGACCTTGATGGGATGGCCTTGAAAGTAGTGCCATAGCTTGCGCGAGGCCACTAATAGTGCGAGGAGGAGTTTTTGGGGCATGGGGCACCGCGCCCTCGCATCCCGTAGCACCGTGCTGACGAAGTATATCGGGTGCTCAACGAGGTTGAGGGTGCTGGCACGGCCCGCGTCCTCTGGAGGTTGAGGTACCTCCTGAGACGACGTAGCCCCCAGCGATTGGTCGCCTGAGGGGGCCTCCTCCGCTCCGGGTGCGTTCCCAGATGAGGCTGATCCTTTTTTGCCACGGTCGTCGTCTTCGTGAGGCTTTCCTGGCCTTGCTCTGCTTCGGCCGGGACTGTGGTTGCGGCCGTGGTCCGACGCTCCTCTCTAACTGCCACCAGGGCTACACTGGCGGAATAGGGGGTGGCTGCAAGGTAGAGCACCAAGGGCTAACGAGGGCGCGGAGCTACCATCACCGGAGGGCTGGTAAGGTACCTCTTGAGATCTTGGAATGCCTTGTCGGCCTCTTCAGTCCATTCGAAGGGGCCTTTCTTCTTCATCAGCTTGAAGAAGGGCAGTGCTCGCTCCCCCAACTTGGAGATGAAACGTCCTAACGCGGTTACACGCCTGGTGAGCTTCTACATTTCACTGAGGGTCTTCGGCGGGCTCATGTATTCGACTACCTTGACCTTCTCTGGGTTAGCCTCGATGCCCCTGTGGGACATGAGGAAGCCCAGGAGCTTGCCCGAGGAGACTCCAAACACACACTTCTCCGGGTTGATCCGCAGGTCCACTTCATTGAGGCTCGTGAAGGTTTCTTCCAAGTCCTGTATCAAGGTTTTCGCCTCCCGAGACTTCACCGCAATGTCATCGACGTAAGCTTCAGCGTTCCTCCCGAGCTGTCAGCCCAGGGCGATGTGCATCAGCCGCTGGAAGGTCGCGCCTACGTTGCGCAACCCAAATGGCATGCAGGTATAGCAGTACACTCCACACGGGGTCAGGAAGGCCGTTTTCTCCACGTCCTCTACCGCCATCTTGATCTGATGATAGCCCGAGAAGGCATCCAGGAAGCACAATAGGTCACATTCAGCAGTAGAGTCGACGATTTGGTCGATGCGAGGGAGCGGTAATGGATCCTGCGGGCAGGCTTTGTTGAAGTTGGTGAAGTCGACACACATGCGTTCCTTTCCTCCCTTTTTTGGCACAACAACAGGGTTGGCCAGCCAATCAGGGTAGCGGACCTCGTGAATGACTCCTATTGCTTCTAACTTGCGGGTCTCTTGGACGATGCAGGCCTGCTTTTTGGTGGACTGCCGCCTTGACTTCTGCTTCACGGGGCGCACGTTGGGGCACATGTTGAGATGATGTTCAATTACATCCCTTGGGACCCCTGCCAGCTGATTAGGCTCCCATGCAAACACCTTCTTGTTCGCGCGCAGGAACTTGACCAGGGCCTCCTCCTGCTCAGGCTCAAGGTTGGCGCCTATGGTGAGGGTAGCGCCGGTGGGTCCATCCTCATCGACCGGTACCTGCTTGGTCTCCGCCTTGTCTTGGCTGAATAGCTGCTTCTTTTTAGCTGGCGCGCCCCCCTTGGGCTCGAGGACATCTGTGCTGGCGGGTTGCGCCACCGCGGCCGTCTTGAAAGCAAGCTTGAGCGCCTGCAACACATCCCCAGTGTCTCCGGACACAGTAAGGACGCCGTTGCTCCCGGGCATCTTCATGAGGTTGTATGTCGGGTGAGGGAGTCCCGGACTAGGGGGTGTCCGGGTAGCCGAACTATGATCATCGGCCGGACTCCAAGACTATGAAGATACAAGATTGAAGACTTCGTCCCATGTCCGGATGGGACTTTCCTTGGCGTGGAAGGCAAGCTTGGCGATACGGAAATGTAGATCTCCTACCATTGTAACCGACTTTGTGTAACCCTAGCCCTCTCCGGTGTCTATATAAACCGGATGGCTATAGTCCATAGGACGAAGAACAATCATACCATAGGCTAGCTTCTAGGGTTTAGCCTCCTTGATCTCGTGGTAGATCCACTCTTGTAACACACATCATCAATATTAATCAAGCAGGACGTAGGGTTTTACCTCCATCAAGAGGGCCCAAACCTGGGTAAAACATCGTGTCCCTTGTCTCCTGTTACCATCCGCCTAGACGCACAGTACGGGACCCCCTACCCGAGATCCGCCGGTTTTGACACCGACATTGGTGCTTTCATTGAGAGTTCCTCTGTGTCGTCACCGATAGGCTCGATGGCTTCTTCGATCACCATCAATGACGCAGTCCAGGGTGAGACCTTCCTCCCCGGACAGATCTTCGTATTCGGCGGCTTCGCACTGCGGGCCAATTCGCTTGGACAATTGGAGCAGATCGAAAGCTACGCCCCCGGCCGTCAGGTCAGATTTGGAAGTTTGAACTTCATGGCCGACATCCGCGGGGACTTGATCCTCGATGGATTCGAGCCACAGCCAAGCGTGCCGCACTATCACGGCGAGCACGATTTAGCTCTGCAGCCGGACAGTACCTTGGAGGCCGCACTCGAACCCGCTCCGATCTTCAATTCGGAGTTGGCTGCGCAGATCGAGGACGGATGGCTAGACACCGCCTCGAGGGCTGCAACATCTACGGTGATAGAGCCGAACACTGACCTTGTCCCTCATAAAGCTCGTGACTCCGAGGTGCCGGACTCCTCGCCGGACTCCGAATCTCCCGCGCCCCCTCCGATCGAATCCCATTGGGCGCCGATCATGGAGTTCACCGCAGCGGACATCTTTCAACACTCACCTTTCGGCGACATCTTGAATTCGCTAAAGTATCTCTCACTATCAGGAGAGCCCTGGCCGGATTGCGGTCAGGACGGTTGGGATGCGGACGATGAAGAAATTCAAAGCCCACCCACCACCCACTTGGTAGCCGCTATCGACGATCTAACCGACATGCTAGACTACGACTCCGAAGAAATCGATGGTATGGATGACGATGCCAGAGATGACCAAGAACCAGCGCCTACTGGGCACTGGAAAGCCACCCCAACTCATGACGTATGCATGGTGGATACACCAAAGGGAAGCGACAATGAGGAAAAACGGGACATGGCGAAGGACAACTCCCCCAACAAACAACCAAAAATGGCAGCTTACCGCAACGCCGTCCTAAAAACGTCAGCTCGGTTCAAAGGACTCGAATTCCACCATGTAGCCCGGGATAATAACCAGGCAGCAGACGTGTTAGCACGCATCGGCGCAAAAAGAGACGCCGTCCCTCCAAACATCTTCCTGGAACGACTCTGTAAGCCATCCGTATTATGGGAAGAGGAGTCCGGAAATAACAATCCGAAGCCAGCTGCAGCACCTAACTCAGACCATTCTGACACAATCGGCGGCTCAGCCAATGAAATAACACCTTCAGCCCACGAAATAATGGCAGTAATTGCCTCGTGGACGGAACCATTCCTAGCCTACTTAATCAGGCAGGAACTTCCCGAAGACCAAAATGAGGCCCGCTGCATAGTTTGGCGATCTAAAGCCTACAAGGTCCACGAGGGAGAACTTTATAAGAAAAGCACAACTGGAGTCCTTCAAAGGTGTATCTCCGAAGAGGAAGGGCGAAATCTCCTGGCTGAAATTCACGCCGGACTCGGCGGGCACCATGCTGCAACCCGGGCCCTTGTAGGCTATGCCTTTCGTCAAGGATTTTATTGGCCGACAGCCCGGGCAGATGCTCAGGACTTAGTCCAACGATGCGTCGGTTGCCAGCTCTTTGCTAATCAGAGCCACATGCCACCCACCGCCCTCAAAACTATACCCATTACCTGGCCATTCGCGGTCTGGGGGCTTGACATGGTTGGACCCCTTAAAGGGGGAACCCACAAGCACAAATACTTATTGGTCATGGTGGATAAATTCACCAAATGGATAGAGGCCAAGCCGGTTAAAACGGCAGAATCCGGACCTGTGATAGACTTCATATCCAGGGTAGTACACTGTTTTGGCGTCCCCCACAGCATCATCACTGATAATGGCACGAATTTCACGGCCGACGAGGTTAAACTCTGGTGCAGAAACATGGGCATCAAGCTCGACTACGCTTCACTCTATCACCCCCAAACTAACGGTCAAGTCGAGCGAGCAAATGGTCTAATCATGAGCGGCATCAAACCCAGACTAGTGCGGTCCCTCAAGGAATCTAACACGCACTAGGTAGAGGAGCTCGACTCCGTACTCTGGGGGCTGTGGACCACGCCAAACCGAACTACCGGATTCACACCATTTTTATGGTGTACGGCACAGAGGCAGTTCTGCCCTGTGATATAATTCATGACTCACCTCGCGTGCGCATGTAAGAAGAAAGAGAAGCCGAGTTGGATCGGCAGGACAGTTTGGACGCCTTAGAGGAGGAGCGGGACGTGGCAAAAGCTCGTTCCGCATTTTATCAGCAGCAGGCTCGAAGATATCAAAGCAGAGAAGTACGGGCCAAAACTTACAATGTTGGCGAACTTGTTCTACACCTGCCGGACAAGAAAAAGGACAAACTTAAGCCCAAGTGGGAAGGTCCCTTCATCATCGACCAAGTCCTGATCGGCGGAGCATACCTTCTACGCAACGCATGACAACCGACTCGAGCCGAACCCATGGAACGCAGCCCGCCTCCGAAGATTCTACGCCTAACGCCGGACTCAGAGTTCGTCTCACTCCTCCGTCCACCTTTTTACATTTTCACTATCTCTTGTCCCCCTCCTTCTTCCCACTTTTTCTCAATACCTTTGATAGGCTGATGTGCGCATTGTTCGCACACACTTGATGCGCTTCTAGCACTCATTATACCTGGGGGCTTCTTTAATAGAAGCTTATTTATACGGGCTTCATGCCCAACACATGTGTTATACTTCCGCATGTACCTTTTATTCACCATTATATGCATCGATATGACTTAAGTTTTGGCCAAGCTGGGTTGCCTGGCTCCTGTGCTTACCCCTACGTTCCCGATTGTTTGGCTAGGAGGTAAAGGGAGCACCTCTACGATTGTTACTGCCGGGTCAGCAGGATGTGTACCTCAGACTGGGTGAAGCCGAAAGCTAGCGTTCTTAAGAGAATATTCGGTCGGTGGCTTGAAAGATGATTTATTACTTACTTATTTATCTGCCCCCATATGCTTTTTCTGCTATTTTCGCAGTACGGACATGCACTTTAGGGCATGCCTCCCAGGGAAAGGAACCCTTAACGGAACTATTCTCCCTAGAAGATGTTTCTTACTAACCATGTAAAATAACATAGCTAGTTGGGCACTTGTCTGATAAAGCAATTATGACCCCGACGCCTTGTCTCCATGCATGCCCCGGTTCTTTTATAACCGTAAGGGTATTCGGACACACTCCGGACTGTTGGGTCCCGAGGTTGAAGCGAAACGGTCTGCAAAGACAAACGATCTACAATCCGGCTAGAAGGCATTCTATATGTCATTTCAAAATTACAGCGTCATACTGACTGATTGTACTCCTCTTCAATCCCATCTAGCAGGCTGTCTAATTTATAGTCTTGTTGGGAATATTTCGCGGCCAGCTCTACTTGGCCGTACATCAAGCTCACAGGGATCTCCTTCCCATCAGGCCCCACCGGTCTGACCTCGGCCATGTGGTTTGGGTCAGCCTTCGGGTACCGCGTCTTCACCATGGCCCAGGCCTCCTTGGCGCCTTGATGGCAGGCCGATATCTTCCACAGACGGAGACGTCGCCGTACTCCCTGAAGCTTCTCAGCAAGCCCTCCAAGGCCCTCAGGTAGGGAGACGGAAGGCCATAAGGCCTGCACGACGCCACTCATCGTCTGCCGAACACGTTCGAGCAGTTGCACCAGCTCGGGAAGTTGATCACCCGTTGAACTGGGCATTTCCTCCGCAGGGCGACCTGTGAGAACACCTAAAGACACATTTCTGTCAATCGACTTCCTCGCCGAATTCTTCTTTTCAAAGGAATTTGCTCAAGCACTTACTATAAATGCCGCGACGAAGCCGCTGATTCTCCTTCACGGAGCCAGACAGCTGGGCCCGAACATCTTTCAGCTCTTCTCCTAGCTGGATGTGGGCATCTTGGAGCTTGTTCCTCTCCTGCTGCACCTTCATAAGAACCCTCTCGCCGGCCTTTAGCTGACGCAGTAGTTGTTGCTTGTCCGGATCTAGTCCGATGCCCTCTGCAATATTATTGTCAGATTTACACACACGCCACACTTTGTTAATTGCTTATCTTTTCGAAGTACGTATTACCAGCGGGGGTCTCTGTGGCTCCCCCTGTGGTGGCCAGTGCGGCCTCAAGTTGGGCCTTGCACTCTTGGAGCTCCTGGGACAGGTGGGTATTCTTCTCCGTAAGATCCTGCATAATAAATGATCCTTAAATCAGTTATTTTAACTATTTTAAGTCTCGGGGGCTACTGGCATATATAACTATTAAAATTACTTACCCGTATGTCTTTCACATACTGCTCTGTGGCTCTGGTTAACCCATCTTGAGCGGCACGGAGGTGCGTGTTTCCCGCATCAAAGGCATTTAACGCCTCCGGGGAGAAACACGCGTCATGAAGAACTGTCCGGCGACGCCTGTGATTCATGGCGCTCTCAACCTCAGACCGGGTGGCGGACAGCCGGTCGGCATCCTCCGTTGCAGGAGCGTCCGGCTCATGCCTTGTGTTCGCCTCCCCTCCCGGACCATGCGTTGGAGCATGGCTGGCGGAGGCTTGATTGGCAACCTCTCCGGACACTATCCGGCGAGCGCTCTTTCTGGAAAAGTTATGAGCATTAATATACCTCCTAGGGATCCTTCCCTTAAAAACAACGGTGCTCCATACCGTTGCGGCGACGTTTCGATTCGCATCGCACTCCTCTTCCGCCTGCTGGGCCGAACTGACCCTTGTTGGTCAGCCGCCGCGGGTTCGGCTTCCCGCCTTAAAGGCACCTCCTGCGATGCACCATCAGTATAAGAAGGTCGGAATTGAGCATGGATCAAATGATGGTATCAAGACCTCGGTCATAATCACCTGGGAGGCCGGAAACAAACCAGGGTAGTCAGCCATAATGGCGACTAGAGCATTGTCCATGCTAAGTTGGTGGAACACCCCGTCAATCAGCTCCACCTTTATGTCCAGATCCTCTTCGGAGGCCGGATCAAGGGATCTTTCCGGATCCTCGGGCTGTGGAGTTAGGCTTTGCATGCCCTCCACGTCCCGGCGCAGCTCCTGCATTGAAATCACAAAGTAAGATACTTGACTTTGAAAGTATGGATCGGGTAGATGAACGTCCGCTTACCCAGCTCCGAGGGTTATTCATGGAGAATCCATTCAA
The DNA here is from genome assembly GCF_002162155.2 of Triticum dicoccoides. Taxonomy (NCBI): domain Eukaryota; kingdom Viridiplantae; phylum Streptophyta; class Magnoliopsida; order Poales; family Poaceae; genus Triticum; species Triticum dicoccoides. The sequence goes on from NC_041383.1 coordinate 451,942,984, forward strand.
TGGTTTCGTGCGGAGGAAGTCCTCCTCCTCCCCCTTGTACAAGCCGGACAGGATCTTTGCCAGATCGGCTGCCGAGCCTGGCCCTCTGCGGCCATGACGGGTGGCGTCATCTTCCCCGTTGAAATCCCACATAGGGTGGACCCTATATTGGAGTGGCTGCACCCCTCGCATAATGCACGTGGCCATGATTCCAATCATGGTCAATCCGGAGTGGGCCAGTAACCTAATCTGGCCCATCAGATAATGGACGCTCCCATCATCTTCCCGTTGAGGGCTCCGCGGGCGCCAACTCAGGCGTTTCTTCAAGGGAGAATTGCTGAACTCCGGGAGGCCAATCCAAACTGGATCCGGCAGAGGGGCGTCCTCCATGTAGAACCATTCCGAAGGCCAGTCTTCGGACGCCTTCTTCGGGGTGCCGGATAGATATCCGGTCCCGGCGATGCGCCATATTTCGGCTCCGCCCACTTGATATATCGACCCCTCATGAAGTACGAGGCAAAACAATCTCTTCCACAGTACAAAATGGGGCTCGATGCCCAAGAACAGCTTGCAAAGAGCTACGAAGCCCGCGATGTGCAAAATAGAGGCAACCGTGAGGTGGTGAAGCTGGAGTCCGTAGAACTCCAGGAGACCCCGGAGAAACGGATGTATGAGAAATCCGAGTCCCCTTATTAGATAAGGGACAAAGCATACCCGCTCTCCTTTGGAAGGGTTGGGGACGCTCTCCGCCTGCTTTCCACCCCTGAAGGTGGCCAGTCCGGCTCGAACCGGAACCATGAAAGCTGGGGGAAGATATCCCTCGGTTTGGAGCACCACTAGCTCGCTGTGTGGAACTGAGCATCTCCCCCAATCTCCTGGCTTAGGGCTGGGAGCGATGGTGTGAGTTGGATCTAGATCCTCGCCTCTCTTATAGGTGGCTCGTTCGCACGGCTAGGGGGTAAAATGTAAAAATACCCTAGCTTTTCGCATTCATACGACATGTGGAAGAAGGCCATTATTGGGCGTAGAAGCCAAGGAGCGCAACATTTATAAGGAAGCTGGACACTATTCGGCAAGAACATGAAGTTTGAAGGAGAACCCGTCTTGCAACGCCGAAGACAATATACGCGCCGGACTCGTCGTCGCTGAAGCCTGGTTCGGGGGCTACTGAGAGAGTCCCGGACTAGGGGGTGTCCGGATAGCCGAACTATGATCATCGTCCGGACTCCAAGACTATGAAGATACAAGATTGAAGACTTCGTCCCGTGTCCGGATGGGACTTTCCTTAGCGTGGAAGGCAAGCTTGGCGATACGGATATGTAGATCTCCTACCATTGTAACCGACTTTGTGTAACCTTAGCCCTCTCCGGTGTCTATATAAACCTGATGGCTTTAGTCCATAGGACGAAGAACAATCATACCATAGGCTAGCTTCTAGGGTTTAGCCTCCTTGATCTCGTGGTAGATCCACTCTTGTAACACACATCATCAATATTAATCAAGTAGGACGTAGGGTTTTACCTCCATCAAGAGGGCCCGAACCTGGGTAAAACATCGTGTCCCTTGTCTCCTGTTACCATCTGCCTAGACGCACAGTTCGGGACCCCCTACCCGAGATCCGCCGGTTTTGACACCGACATCGGGTGAGTCACAGCCATGAACCGGGCCAAGGCTTGGTAGCCGAGGATGGCGTTGTACGGGAGACCGATGGGAGCGATGTCGAAGTCGATCAGATCTGTGCAGAAGTTGTCGTAGGTGCCGAAGGTCACCGGGAGGCGGATCTGTCCCAAGGAGCCAGTGGAACCGCCTCCGAGGCCCGAGAAGGGCCTGCTGGGCTGAAGCCGCTCTGGCGGCACGTGGAGGAGGCTGAAGGCTTCCACCAAGAGCACGCTGAGGCCAGCACCACCATCGATGAGGGTCCTGGTGACGGCCACTTGGCAGATGGTGGGGGTGCATAGCATCGGGAGCGCGCCCGAACAGGCTGGGTTGGAGGGGTGATCATCCGAGCTGAAGGTCAGATCGGCCTTGGGCGCCACCCAGCCCGGGGGGGTTTATCGGCGCTTGGAGGCGGTGCCGATCTAGCGGGTGAACGGCTTGACGTGGCGGCTCAAAGGTAGTGCCTGTGAGCCGCCCAGGATAGCTGCGACGACCGGGGGCACTAGCGCAGCGTAATGGGCGAGGAAGAGGTTGCGCAGCTCCCCCCAGGAGGTCACACAAGCCGTCGGTAGGTGGAGCAGCCACATGCGCGGAACGCCGGCGAGGGCCATGGGAAACCAGTTGGCCATCACCCTGTCGTCGCCCCCGGCCTTGAGGACGGCCTCCTCGTACGCCAGCAGGAAACCCAGCGGATCCGTTGCGCTGTTGTAGCGCGGCGGCATCTCTGGCTTGAACTTGCGCGGCCACTGCACCTGTCGCAAGGCGGGGGCCAAGGCTCGGAGCCCCCTGGCTCCAGTGCTAGCATCGGCTGCCGGAGCGGGCGGCGCGTTGTCCGCCATGAGGGCGAAGCACGATGTCGGTGGAGAGCGGGTCGGTGGAAGGGAGAACTTCGGCGTACCCCTACCTGGCGCGCCAAATGTCGGATTTCGGGTTCCGACAGACCCTTGAGGTTCGAACTCTGGGGTGCGCACGAAGATCTTTCCCCTACCAACTCGCATCTCGAAGCCTCGCAAGGAATCTAGGCTAGAAATAAGAACACACAAGGGACACGAGTTTTATACTGGTTCAGGCCACCATTGTGGTGTAATACCCTACTCCAGTGTGTGGTGTGGTGGATTGCCCCAGGGGCTGATGATGAACAATACAAAGGGAGAACAGCCTCGCGAGGGGCTGGTCTTGAGCTGGTGCGATGAACTGCTTGGGCGAGTTCAGTCGCCTCTCTCTCTCTCTGGTCTATGCGCAATCTGGATCCTCCCCTTCTCTACTGTGGTGGCTAGTCCTATTTATAGAGGGAGGCCCTGGGCCTCTTCCTAAATAATGAGCGAGAAGGGCGCCAACAATTGGCCATTTTGAAGGGGAACATCTAGTACACTTATCCTGACTAAAGTTGGTCTTCGACTGCCAAAGACTCTGGCGGTGACGTCGTCCTGGGCTCCATGATGACTTCCATCTTGCCGCTCTGCTGGTCTTGGTCTTGTTGCACGGAAACGGTAACCTTTGCTTGATGCCTTGGACTGTGCCTGCCCCCTTTGCACCAAAGGGGAAACAAGGAGACTGCGCAGGCCGGCGCCCGCCTGGCGCCCGCCCGGTCTCAATTGTCATGGCTTGCATCACGGGCTCCTCGTGAGGTGCCCTGCCTTGATCTCTCTGCCTCCTCGCGAGCCTGCCTGATGAGGATGCTCCTGAGGAAGCTTCTTGTCGTTCGCCCCGCGAGGCTTGTCCCCTCGCAAGGGTCTTGAGCTTGAGCTAATGAAGCTGGGCTGCACTGGGCCTTCGCTTGACCCACGCTGCAGGTCGCAGGCAGGCAAGTCTGGGGACCCCGTTCCTAGAATGACGACAGCAGTGTTTAGTCTAGGGGAGGTGATGGATCATACCCAGGCCGACCAGACGCAACTCTACCAAGTTGGCAAGTTTCTGGTCAGAAACTTGGTCGCCAAGTTTGGCCACCTTCTAGAAGGCCATTAGGGTTGATCTCCTAGAGTTTAGGGTTTCATAGGAGGGTGTTTAAGCTCAAGAAAGATCAAGGCTAAAAGCTTAGGGGAAAATGCACTTGTTGTACAAAGTGCATTTCTGGTCCAGAAGTGAAAAGCTTTTCTGCAGCAAAAATATTACAAAAAGTGATGCAATATTTTTCCATGGGAAGATGTGCCATGGTCCTAAGAATATTTAGGAATTGTCTCAGATTTTTCTGAGCAAGAAAAATTGAGGTTGCTTTGGAGCACAAAGTTCTAAAATGAACTTAAGAGAAAAATGAATATTTTCCTTTTAGGAAAAATATTCATTTTATTACTTTGGGGATTTGTGGGAGGAATAAGGGAGATAGGTCACTTGGGTGAAAGCCAAGGGTATGCCCAAGTGACAAGTCCATTTGAATTGATCCACAACTCCAAGTCAAATCAGGGCAAAACCATGATGAAAACCAAGTCCGGAAAGAGAGAGAAGGCAAGTCCGGTAAAAGAGAGAAGGCAAAATCCAGGCTGTCAGAAACCTCCCCCACTTAGGATGAATCTCATCCTCAAGATTCGGTTGCTTGGGAAAACCATTCTGGGTATGCAGTCCTTAAAAATTCCTCTCTTTCCCAGGTTGCTTCTTCTTCGGTGTGATGCTCCCACTGAACCTTGTAAAATCTTATCTCTTTGCTGCGAGTGACCCTTTCTGTCTGATCCAATATTCTGATTGGCTTTTCCTCATAAGTCAAATCCTTAGCCAATTCTATCTCTGACATATCAGTCCTTTTCTCCGGTGGTGAGATGCATCGTCTTAGCTGTGAGATGTGAAACACGTTGTGTACTTCTGCCAATTCTGGTGGCAACTCCAACTGGTAGGCAACTGTTCTGACTCTGGCCATGACAGGGAATGGACCGATGTATCTGGGTGCCAATTTTCCTCGGGTCTGAAACCTCTTGACTCCTTTCATAGGGGTGACTCGAAGATATACGTGTTCTTCGGGTTCGAAGCTGATCTGACGGTGTTTGGCATCATAGTAGCTCTTTTGTCAGGATTTGGCCAGTTGCAGTCTGTCTCGGATTTCCTTGACTTGCTTCTCGGCTTCGAGCATTAAATAAATCCTGAAAATACGGCTATCTCCAGTTTGAGATCAATTTAATGGGGTGCGGCATTTCCGGCCATACAGGGCCTCATAGCGTGACATCTTTAAGCTGGCCTAGAAACTGTTGTTGTAGGAAAACTCGGTGTAGGGTAGACAGTCTTCCCACTTGGTTCCTTGGGCCAATGTACATGCCCGGAGCATATCTTCGAGTATTTGATTTACTCTCTCAGTTTGTCCATCTGTCTGAGGATGATAAGTCGTGATGTACTTCAGAGCGGTCCCCAAGGCTTGATGAAGTCAGGACCAAAATGCGGATGTGAATAGAGATCCCCTTACGGAGGTGATAGCCTTGGGTACTCCATGCAGACTGACGATTCTTGATAAATACAGTTGTGCAAGTTTATTTGCATGATATGTGGTCCGGATAAGTAGGAAGTGCGCCACCTTGGTTAGAGTGTCCACTATAACCCATATCGCGTCGTTTCCTCGATGAGACCTTGATAATCTAGTGATGAAATCCATGCAAATATCATCCCATTTCCATTGGGATATAGGCAGAGGCTTGAGGAGTCCGGCGGGTTTTTGGTGTTCCGCCTTTACCTTATTATAGATATCGCAACAGGCCACAAAGTACGCGATGTCTTTCTTCATTCCATCCCACCAAAATATCTGACGAAGATCCTCATACATCTTGGTACCACCGGGATGAATTGAGTATGGTGCTTCATGTGCTTCCGCCAATATTTTCTTCTTCAGACTGTCTTGGTTGGGTACGCAGAGTCTTCCTCGGAACCTTAGCGAACCTTGCTGATCCATAGCGAAATCAGGTGCTTGCCCTTGGTACAGCTTCTGAACATATATCCGTAACACCTTATTATCCACTTGAGCTCTGCGGATTTCTTCTTCGAGAGTAGGAGCAACTTCCAATATACTGGTAAGACAGGTGTCGGTGATTGCCAGATTCAGCTGCATGATTTCTTCATAGAGCTCTGTAGGCAAGGAATCTATTAGGGCATTGAGGTTGGCTGGTTTGCGGCTAAGAGCGTCAGCCACCACATTAGCTTTGCCAGGGTGATAATTTATTCCGAGGTCATAGTCCTTAACCAACTCGAGCCATCTTCACTGTCGAAGGTTCAAGTTGGGCTGAGTGAATATATACTTGAGACTTTTATGGTCGGTGAATATCTGGCACTTCTTTCCAATCAGATAATGTCTCCAGATTTTCAAAGCATGTACCACTGTGGCCAATTCCAAATCATGAGTAGGATAATTTCCCTCATGTTGTCGCAGTTGGCGAGATGCATAGGCCACCACTTTGCCATCTTGCATGAGTACACACCCCAGTCCTTTTCTGGAGGCATCGCAGTAAACATCAAAACTGCGGTAGATATCTGGAAGAGTTAATACGGGTGCCGATGTCAGTCTGGTTTTTAACTCATTGAAACTCCGTTCGCAGTCTTCAGTCCATATGAACTTCTTGTCCTTCTTGAGGAGCTCAGTCATTGGTTTGGTGATCTTGGAAAATCCTTCGATAAAATGGCGATAATATCCGGCCAGTCCAAGGAAACTCCGGATTTCTGAGATGGTGGTGGGTGCGGACCAATCAAGTACATCTTTTACCTTGCTTGGGTCCACCGAGATTCCTTCGGCCAAGAGGATATGTCTGAGGAATCCCACTTGTTGGAGCCAAAACTCACATTTGCTGAATTAGGCATACAATTGATGATCGCGAAGCCGTTGCAAAACTGCGCGAAGATGCTCCTTATGTTCGTCCTTGCTTTTGGAATAAATGAGGATGTCATCAATGAACACCACCACAAATTTGTCCAAGAAGTCCATAAACACCTTGTTCATCATATGCATAAAGAATGCAGGAGCGTTAGTGAGGCCGAAGGACATAATAGTGTATTCATAAAGACCGTACTGAGTGGTGAACATGGTCTTAGGAATATCTTCCTTCTTAATCTTGAGTTGATGATATCCCGTCCTCAAATCAATCTTTGAGAATACTTTGGCCCCGCTGAGTTGACCAAACAGATTGTCAATCCTCGGCAGTGGATACTTGTTTTTAATGGTGACGTCATTCAGCTGTCGGTAGTCTACACACATTCGTAGACTGCCATCCTTTTTGTCCATGAAGATTGCTGGTGATCCCCATGGTGAAGAGCTGGGATGAATGTATCCTTTTTTCAGCATCTCATCCAGTTGCTTCTTCGATTCCACCAATTCTGAGGAGGGCATCCGATAATATTTCTTATGTATCGGGGTGGTTCCAGGCACCAGGTCAATAGCAAACTCCAATTCTCAGTCTAGTGGCATGCCGGGTAATTCTTCGGGAAATACATCTGGATACTCGCTGACCACTGGAATTAATTCCACCTCTTCTGCCACGGCTGCGAAAACCATATCCTTCGTGGGGATGCGATTGCGGGCATAAAAACTTGTGGTGCGACCTTCCATATTTTTCAATGTAACTTCTCTGGTCGCACAACTGATGCAGACTTGGTATTGGATTAACCAATTCATGCCCAGAATGACATCCAATTTGTTGGAATCAATGAGTATCAACAATGTTGGAAACTTGACGCCCTTGATGTCAATCTCCAGATTTCGGCAGACGAGATTGCTTCTGAGTATGGATCCCGGGGATTGTACCAGCATGTGCTTTCCCAAAATCGAGCAAGAAAAATTGTTTTGGGAAGCAAAACTCTGCGAAATAAAAGAGTGCGAAGCCCCAGAGTCAAATAAAATTACGGCGGGTATGTTATTAACAGGAAACATACCAATGACGACCTCCGGGTCCTCTTGGGCTTCGTCTACGGAAATGTGATGAACTTGCCCTTGAATTATATCGGGGGCGTAATACTGCTCCATGTAGTTAACTTGCGGCTGAAATGGAGCGACATGCTTGGTGTTCTTGGGACACTGTCGGGCGTAGTGTCCGGTATGACCACAGCTAAAGCACGAATTGTTGCGCTGACAATCGTCGTGCACCGGGCTGGTCAAGACATTCTTGACTTGTGTAGTAGTCTTGTTGACGTTCTACTGCCAATTGGGTTTGTACTCCACCTGAGTCTGTTGCCATGTATGAGCCTTTTGCACTGGTTGCATATCCTTCTTGGGCTCGAATTTGTGCTTGTGGTCATTAACAGCTGGCTTGTTGTCGTGCAGGAGCTTGTGTTCCCTCTCGGTGATTAGGGCCTTGTTCACCAGTGTCAGGAAGTCCGGGAAATCAAACATACTGAGAGTGCACCGGAGATGTTGATGTAGGCCTCCAAGAAATCAGTCGATCTTCCGTTCTTCGGTGACCACATCGTGGAGAGAGCAGCGGGCCAGATGATTAAATTTATTCAGATACTCGGCGACAGTCATGCTGCCTTGAGTGAGGGCGAGAAATTCGCATTGCTTGATCTTCATGACTCTGGTGGGAATATGATATTTGCGTGTCACATTCCTAGCTTCTGGTTTGCTCTGAGCTAGCTAGTCATGTGTTGCATCATGTTTAAATTTCAGTTAAACCTGAAATGGGGATTGTTTAAACCCTAGCACCAAATGAATTCAAATAGGCTCAAATAAAATCATTTTCAATAGACCCAAAATGCCTTTGAAAATGTTCATGATTTCTGATAAAGGTGAAAACCTCTGCCAAAAATGATGAACATATTTATAGGTCATTTCTGGATTTTTGAATTAACTCATATTGTATTTGAATTGCGGCATTTAAATCTTATAAATATTTTAAATGCTCAAATAATTCTGAAACCAGTTGAGGGCTGTTAAAAATAATTTCAACAGTGCCACAAATATTTTCTGGATTTTTAATAATGCTCTGACATTTTTAATAAGGCCAAAACAATTGCAGAAAATAGAAAATGGAATTAAAAGAGAGAGAGAGAGAGGGAATCTTACCTGGCGCTCACCTCGCAGCCCACCTGGCCCAACTCCAGCGGCCCAGCCCATCACAGCCTCCTCCCTGTCGTCTTCCTCCCTCGCCAGAAGGACGGAGGCGTGTGGCCGCCCCGCGCCGGCCACCTCCTCCCTCCCTGTCTGACTGGCTTCCCTCCCCCCCCCGGTGCTCCTAGATGACGCCACGGAGACGCCCCGTGTCCCCTCGCTCCTCTTCCTCACTCGCTGGACCTCTCCCCTTCCCTGGCTCTCTCCCGAACACACCCGAGCGCCACCGTCGCCACTGCTCGCCGTAGCCACGGCCACGGGCCCTCCCTCGCCTCGCCGACGTGTCCATGGCCTCCGCCGTGACGCCCCCGTCCTCTCCGCCGAGCCACGCGACTTGAAGACCCCCGAAGCGCCGTCCCCGACCCCTTATTCCTCCTCGGGTCACCGGAGATCGTCACCGCTGATTCGTCGTCCACAGGGCCTCCCCGAGCTAGCTGACCCCTCTCCGACCCCGCTGTGAGCTCCTCTTCCTCTCCCCCTAGCTCCCGTGCTCGTTTGGCCTCCGTAGCCGCCGTCTCCACCGCACCCGAAAGCTCCCCGCCGCCGGCCATGGCGCCGTCGTGGCTAGAGCCACAGTGGCTCGAAGCCAAGCTCACCGTTGCGCTCAGTGCACCACCAGGACTCCGTAGCGCCCACTAGCCCTCCTGCCTTGCACCGTAGCGCCAAACCCGCCACCACCCGAACTCCGGCCGCCGCGCAAGTCGCTGCCGCCGTCGACTTAGGCCACCGGAGCCACTGCTGCGTGCACCACTCGACGCGGACGAGCCTCCCCGTCGCGTAGATGCCCTCCGCCGGCCATTTGGTCGCCGGAGGAGGAATCCCGAGCCTCTCCGTCGTCTCCGGCCTTGCCGGCGACGAGCCTCGGGTTAACTCTGACGAGTTTGACCCGGGTTGACCCAGTTTGACTCCCCTAGAGGGGATAATTCTATGAGTCACCTTCTCTAAGGTGCCCCGTTATGGAATCATGGCAATTATTTCATCGCCATCTTGAAAACCATTCACCACCTCCTCAAGTCTGGAACCGTTGTCTACCTAGTGAACCTTCGTCATCCGTTTCACTCCATCCCTTTGGGCGTATGTTTCATGTCTCAGCTTGAGAGATGTTGCTATGTCTCATCCCATGAGTTGATCCTGAGTTGTTCGGTCTTCGAGAAGATCAATTCTTCTAGAGTTTCCCTTTCCTCTTCTTGTCATGTTAGTTGAAGGTCTCAGAGGAAGACGTCGAGCCAAAGATGGTGATCGAATCAATGCTCTCATGAAGTGCACCCCGGATCGTGAAGATTATACTAGTTTGTGTTTCCCCTTCATCTTACCCTACGCTTGAATCTCGAGACGAGATTCTTGTTTAGTGGGGGTGAGTTGTCACATCCCTAGCTTCTGGTTTGCTCTGAGCTAGCTAGTCATGTGTTGCATCATGTTTAAATTTCAGTTAAACCTAAAATGGGGATTGTTTAAACCCTAGCACCAAATGAATTCAAATAGGCTCAAATAAAATCATTTTCAATAAACCCAAAATGCCTTTGAAAATGTTCATGATTTCTGATAAAGGTGAAAACCTCTGCCAAAAATGATGAACATATTTATAGGTCTTTTTTGGATTTTTGAATTAACTCATATTGTATTTGAATTGGGGCATTTAAATCTTATAAATATTTTAAATGCTCTAATAATTCTGAAACCAGTTGAGGGCTGTTAAAAATAATTTCAACAGTGCCACAAATATTTTCAGGATTTTTAATAATGCTCTGACATTTTTAATAAGGCCAAAACAATTGCAGAAAATAGAAAATGGAATTAAAAGAGAGAGAGAGAGAGAGAGAGAGAGAGAGAGGGAATCTTACCTGGCGCTCACCTTGCAGCACACCTGGCCCAACTCCAGCGGCCCAGCCCATCACCGCCTCCTCCCTGTCGTCTTCCTCCCTCGCCAGAAGGACGGAGG
>NC_041383.1:451953938-451961417 GCF_002162155.2 Triticum dicoccoides
ATGACGCCACGGAGACACCCCGTGTCCCCTCGCTCCTCTTCCTCACTCGCTGCACCTCTCCCCTTCCCTGGCTCTCTCCCGAACACACCCGAGCGCCACCGTCGCCACTGCTCGCCGTAGCCACTGCCACGGGCCCTCCCTCACCTCGCCGACATGTCCATGGCCTCCGCCGTGACGCCCCCGTCCTCTCCGCCGAGCCACGCGACTTGAAGACCCCCGAAGCGCCGTCCCCGACCCCTTATTCCTCCTCGGGTCACCGGAGATCATCGCCGCCGATTCGTCGTCCACAGGGCCTCCCCGAGCTAGCTGACCCCTCTCCGACCCCGCTGTGAGCTCCTCTTCCTCTCCCCCTAGCTCCCGTGCTCGTTTGGCCTCTGTAGCCGCCGTCTCCACCGCACCCGAAAGCTCCCCGCCGCCGGCCATGGCGCCGTCGTGGCTAGAGCCACAGTGGCTCGAAGCCAAGCTCACCGTTGCGCTCAGTGCACCACCAGGACTCCGTAGCGCCCACTAGCCCTCCTGCCTTGCACCGTAGCGCCAAACCCGCCACCACCCGAACTCCGGCCGCTGCGCAAGTCGCTGCCGCCGTCGACTTAGGCCACCGGAGCCACTACTGCGTGCACCACTCGACGCGGACGAGCCTCCCCGTCGCGTAGATGCCCTCCGCCGGCCATTTGGTCGCCGGAGGAGGAATCCCGAGCCTCTCCGTCGTCTCTGGCCTTGCCAGCAACGAGCCTCGGGTTAACTCTGACGAGTTTGACCCGGGTTGACCCAGTTTGACTCCCCTAGAGCCACTGACATGCGGGCCCCGCTCGGCTAATTAAGTTAGGTTAGTATTAATTAAGCTAGGTTAGTTTAGTTAGACACTGACACTCGAGACCCACCGGTCAGTTGACCTGGGCCGCCCGTTGACCTGCTGACGTCACTAATACGTCATGCTGACGCAGTATTTGTTTCTGGGATTTTAATAAATCTTAAATGATTTATTAATTCCAGAAAATAGTATAAACTTCTAAAATTCATATAAATTCAACCGTAACTCCAAATGAAATAATTTATATATGAAAAATGATCAGAAAAAGCCAATCTATCCATCTGTACCATTTTCATGCATGTTAGAACAACTTGTGACTACTGTTTAGGACAATTCAATTAAATGGCATATAAGAAATCCCATATGGAGTTTGAATTTGAATCCTGGATTCAAACCAACTTCATTTAACCTGCTGCTAGTTGCATTAGCTCAAACCACAGCATATTGCCATGTCATGATCGTGCATCATATTGCTGCATTGCATTGATTGTGTTCTTCCTTGTTTGCCGGTGTTTGTCCCCTCTCAGTAGACGACGTACCGACGATGAGTTCGTTGATACCGATGAAGAGCTATACTATCTTCTGAAGTGCCAGGCAAGAAAAACCCCCTTGTTCATTCCGATAAAATCCCACTCTCTCGCTCCTGCTCTCTTTTACTGCATTAGGACAACAACGATACAACTGTTATTTGCTGCGGTAGTTGAACCCCTTTATCCTCTGCATGACCTGTCATTGCCACAGTAAATAGATGAAACCCACTAGCATGAGTAGGAGTTGTTTGAGCCCTGATGTGCCTACTCATTCATGTTTGTTGGTCATGCCTGCTATTGCTTAGAGTTGTGTCACGTCTGATTCATCAGGGATGAATTGGAATGTGGTGAACATGTCCTATTGTTGAGAGCTAAGTGTGTGAACACGATTTGGTAAAGGTAGCTGTGAGAGGCCATGTAGGAGTACATGGTGGGTTGTCTCATTGCAGCCGTCCTCAAGAACTGAGTTCTGTGTTTGTGATCCATGATCAGTTACTACCACACATTGGGCTCCGGGCACTCCAAGCTCTCTCAACTTATTAATCAACTTGATCTCTGTCCAGGAGATGCAACTAGTTTCTAGTGTTTGTAGGTAGTGTTAGTAGTCTACCAAGTGGCACCCGGTACAGGTGGGCTTGGGACAGACTAGGCACAGTGGCCCGGTGTACCAAGTAGCACCCGGATGGTGGACTTGGGAACCCTGCACACATCGTTTGGGGCCGTGAGCGACACCCCGGCCGGATCTCCTTGCGGATGGAACCCGAATAGGCGATAAACCTGGACGAGAGACTTGTGTGATTAGTCAGGTCGTGGCCGACACCCTCGCTGGGCTTCCGCTTGAAGGTTGCCGAGTACATGTCGTGTAAACAGCGGTAAGTGGTGAGAGCGTGTGTGAAGAAGTACACCCCTGCAGGGTTAACATCATCTATTCGAATAGCTGTGTCCGCGGTAAAGGACTTCTGGGTTGCCTGTACAGTTCATAGACAAGTGAAAGTGGATACTCTAAAATACGCAAGATAAGCGTGAGTGCTATGGATGGCGTTCTTGTAGGGAGACGGGAGCGGATCCATAGTGGTGTATTGATATGGTGAATATGTGGACTCGTGTGCGCCACCTCAAAAGAGTTACTTGCAGTCGTAGTTCAGGTTAGCCACCGAGTCAAAGCTGGCTTGCTGCAGTTAAACTCCACCACCCCCTTTGTTCATAATGATGCATATGTAGTTAGTTCTGATGTAAGTCTTGCTGGGTACATTTGTACTCACGTTGCTTAATTTATGTTTTTGCAGAGAGACTTCAGTCTTGCTAGTAGTTCCGCGTGGACTTCGACGTTTAGCTTGTTACCTCAGCTACGATCTTGTGCCCTCAACAGGATTTGGTAGATAGTCAGGCTTCTCAGCCTTTTTCATTTGTAGATGTCTGTACTCAGACATGTTAAGCTTCCGCATGTCCTTTGACTTGTATGCTCTGAGTGTTGGGTCATGAGACCCATGTTTGTAATATCTCGCTCCTCGGAGCCTATTGAATAAATACTTGAGTTGTAGAGTCATGTTGTGATGCCATGTTGTATTTGCACATATCGAGCATATTGTGTGTATGTTATTGAAATGCTTGGTATGTGTGGGATCTGACTATCTAGTTGTTTATCCTTAGTAGTCTCTCTTACCGGGAAATGTCTCCTAGTGTTTCCACTGAGCCATGGTAGCTTGCTACTACTCCGGAACACTTAGGCTGGCCGGCATGTGTCCTTCTTCGTTCCTGTGTCTGTCCCTTCGGGGAAATGTCACGCGATGAATACCGGAGTCCTATTAGCCCACTACAGCCTGGTTCACCGGAGTCCTGCTAGCCTAGTGCTACAGCCTGGATTCACTCGCTGATGACCGACACGTTCGTTGTTGGGTCATGTATGCCTGTCCCGGTAAGTTTGTGCCACTTTGGGTTTACGACTAGCCATGTCAGCCCGGGCTCCTTATTATATGGATGCTAGCGACACTATCATATATGTGTGCCAAAAGGCGCAAACGGTCCCGGGCAAAGGTAAGGCGACACCCGTGGGGATACCGTGCGTGAGGCCGCAAAGTGATATGAGGTGTTACATGCTAGATCGATGTGGCATTGAGTCGGGGTCCTGACAGCTTTGGTATCAGAGCTTGACTGCCTGTAGGATTACCAAGCCAACTGGTCGAAGTTGAGTCTAGAAATTCTTTAGTTATATAAGGGAATTGATTGTGGGATGGAACGTAAGGCTCTTTTTACTCCTTATACCTCATGCCCTTCTGATCTAAGTCAACCTCTTCTCTTCTACGGGGATTAAGAACTAGGCTATCTCTTCTTTCTATTAGGATCACGTGTTACTAATCTGTAGACTTGTAAAGATTGTTGGATTTAAGCCTCAGTCCAGTTCCTACTATCTTCTGTATGTTAATTGTTGATCTCGAAACCTTGATATTATGATGATCGAGTGGTTATGCCATCATTTTGTAGCATGTCTTAAATCTTTTCGAGCTTTTACAGCCGTTATGTTGTCCGAGTCATCCCAGGTTTCTAAATAATCTGATGCAATTGCAAAATCCTTCCCTCGGTTTCGATGTCCTTCCTGGCCAGGTTAACCACACTAAACGGTGAGTTGAGGTACTCTATTGCCTCAACGTATATGTTGGAGCTATTATTATGACCCTAGGTGTCTAGAGTATCACCTAGTAACCTAGCCATGTTTTGTGTTCCCAGTGTGATGATTCTGGCCATCATTCTCGAAAGCATCCCGTGATGCCACTTAGTTAGTAGGCATTCTATTCCTGGGTTCTTGACCCAAGATCCACCCTACTTACTTCATGTTGATAGTGTTTGCTCGTCCCTTTAGGCTATTAGTAACCTTTGCGATAGTCCTCGAGGTACGTGGTATTTCCTTTTTCCAAATACTATGAACTGCCTATGGCAGAAGTTCTTTTGAACCAAAAGATCACAACCAGAGTGCTCTTGATGAGTTCTCGATTCCATGTCGTGACTCTGCCAGTTCTACCTCTCTGCATGGATTACCCGGAAGAAACTTGTTGAACTCGTTCGACATTCTAATCCATGCGTCCACAACTCAGAAAATCGTATGTTCTTTTGAGTTGTCCCCCTTAGTCGTCTTTTGACCCTCGTCTATCAATTGATAGTCAGGAGTAATGGTGCATTCGTGTTATCGATGCTTATTATTCTTGTGGTCCGTCAAGCCATTCTATTCAGGATGACTAGGAGAAACAAACTCCGGTACCTCATCCATATCTAGGATTGGGTCAAAGTAGTCATACTCCGCAGATCAAAATACTAATCCAGTTTTTGTTCTGTTTCACCTTGGAGTATTACCATCTTTATATCAAGAATATCATGGGAATTGCACACCATCCTATGAACTCTTGATACAGTGATACTCTCTCCATCATTATTCATTTCTCGGTTCCCGTGTTGTTGCAAACGGAATGTCGACAAGTGAATCGTGATGTGTGAAATCAATCCTCCTAGCAACCTTGTTGCTTGGTAGTTAAAGGACAATAATTTCATTCTTAGTGTGTTGGTTCTCGAATCATCATTCTAAGATTGATCGTGCTACCTAGTCCATTCTCCTGGTTCACCCCTCAATCGATGAGTTAGGATTATTTCGAATCCTTGCCCTTTTGATCATATCATCTTGCCTTGAAAAGCAAGACTGCTCTCGAGCTTAATAGCATATCGGTGGTTCGTGATTTTCCGATTATCTTCTCGGAAGTATCACCAGGTTGGCACCTGACCGCTATGTTGAGCTCGTGACCAAGTTGGTTTTCGAAACCACCCTTTCTCCAAGGATCCATGTTGGATACCCTGAGCCAGTTGGTTAAGCTAAACAACAACTTGGAGAGTTGGAGGATAAAATCTTACCCGACTTAGTTCATTTCAAAGGGATATCCTTTGTATGTGTGTGTTGAAGAAAGATGATATCTTTATTGGTTGATCCTCGTGATCAATCATTGGATCTATTATCTTACCCAAACCTTTGATTTGAGTATGGGCTATCATCAAATCAAATCAGAACCAACGATATTCGTAATGTTGTCTTACTCGTGGTTGTTCCTCGAGCATACACCATTATATCTTTCAGGTCTGACCAATGCTATCACCTTGTTCACATGATTATGGAATTCCATTTATATGGTCATCTCGATGACTTGTTGTTGAGCCATCAGCAGCATTTTATCTTCTCCATGATCATGTTGAACATCCATCTAGTGTTGGAAACTTTTGTAAACATTACATTCATGTTCCATTCATGAGGTATATGTTCGGATGAAAGAAGTGACTTTCTCTAATTCACGTGCACTTGGTGTAAGTTGCCGCCGTGGATCTGAGAAAGATTGTTTTTGCTTCCTTTGGAATCATCCCAAGTCAGTCATGCATGTGCGAAGTATACATTTGATTGTGAGATTAGCTACCTCCATTCTATATGTGTCCCTAGCACGCCAAGCCACTGATTGACTTGTTCAAGGAAAAGGAGTTGTTGTGCTAATCCTAGGTCATGCACAGACTTCGTTACCCTAGATGATGGATCCTAACATGAACTCGGTAGTGTTTTATCATAAGACTACTATGTGGTCATGCTTGTCCAGGACAACGTGTTCACATGTTGTAGCAGAACCAGCTCATGTTTTGGAGCTTGCTATCGTAGTTCATTCCACAAGAATCTCGCAACGTCATCTCGTCGATTTGTGTTGCAAACTTTCATTTTTCTTTCTAGACTCGGTGAGTCTGGAATATCCTGACACCAACCAGATCTGAATCTCAGGCAGATATGATGGTTGGAACATTCCCAACATTTGCATTATGTTCCCAGCTTGCACCCCATCGTGCCAATTTTCCATGGGCTGCCTTCTCAGCAGTTGTTGTCCAGGATAATCTTCAAAAGTGGTCTTCCCATGAGTCCCATCCATTCCAGATGATAAGCAAAATCATCCCTTGTGTTGTTTTCAACAAGGTAATCCACATCATCCATTGTAATCCAAGCATGCCATTCCACCGACCCCCTCCAAATGATCGCCCGAGAATTGCCTTAGGCTGGTATAAAGAGTTTCAATGATCTTTGAATCAAAGGTAATTCTTTTTGCCACTTAAGGGGATAATTCTACGAGTCACCTTCTCTAAGGTGCCCCGTTATGGAATCATGGCAATTATTTCATCGCCATCTTGAAAACCATTCACCACCTCCTCAAGTCTGGAACCGTTGTCTACCTAGTGAACCTTCGTCATCCGTTTCACTCCATCCCTTCGGGCGTATGTTTCATGTCTCAGCTTGAGAGATGTTGCTATGTCTCATCCCATGAGTTGATCCTGAGTTGTTCGGTCTTCGAGAAGATCAATTCTTCTAGAGTTTCCCTTTCCTCTTCTTGTCATGTTAGTTGAAGTTCTCAGAGGAAGACGTCGAGCCAAAGATGGTGATCGAATCAACGCTCTAATGAAGTGCACCGCCGGATCGTGAAGATTATACTAGTTTGCGTTTCCCCTTCATCTTACCCTACGCTTGAATCTCGAGACGAGATTCTTGTTTAGTGGGGGTGAGTGTCACATCCCTAGCTTCTGGTTTGCTCTGAGCTAGCTAGTCATGTGTTGCATCATGTTTAAATTTCAGTTAAACCTAAAATGGGGATTGTTTAAACCCTAGCACCAAATGAATTCAAATAGGCTCAAATAAAATCATTTTCAATAAACCCAAAATGCCTTTGAAAATGTTCATGATTTCTGATAAAGGTGAAAACCTCTGCCAAAAATGATGAACATATTTATAGGTCATTTTTGGATTTTTGAATTAACTCATATTGTATTTGAATTGGGGCATTTAAATCTTATAAATATTTTAAATGCTCTAATAATTCTGAAACCAGTTGAGGGCTGTTAAAAATAATTTCAACAGTGCCACAAATATTTTCAGGATTTTTAATAATGCTCTGACATTTTTAATAAGGCCAAAACAATTGAAGAAAATAGAAAATGGAATTAAAAGAGAGAGAGAGAGAGAGAGAGAGAGAGAGAGGGAATCTTACCTGGTGCTCACCTCGCAGCCCACCTGGCCCAACTCCAGCGGCCCAGCCCATCACCGCCTCCTCCCTGTCGTCTTCCTCCCTCGCCAGAAGG
>NC_041383.1:451961753-451972167 GCF_002162155.2 Triticum dicoccoides
GCCCCGTGTCCCCTCGCTCCTCTTCCTCACTCGCTGCACCTCTCCCCTTCCCTGGCTCTCTCCCGAACACACCCGAGCGCCACCGTCGCCACTGCTCGCCGTAGCCACGGCCACGGGCCCTCCCTCGCCTCGCCGACGTGTCCATGGCCTCCGCTGTGACGCCCTCGTCCTCTCCGCCGAGCCACGCGACTTGAAGACCCCCGAAGCACCGTCCCCGACCCCTTATTCCTCCTCGGGTCACCGGAGATCGTCGCCGCCGATTCGTCGTCCACAGGGCCTCCCCGAGCTAGCTGACCCCTCTCCGACCCCGCTGTGAGCTCCTCTTCCTCTCCCCCTAGCTCCCGTGCTCGTTTGGCCTCCGTAGCCGCCGTCTCCACCACACCCGAAAGCTCCCCGTTGCCGGCCATGGCGCCGTCGTGCCTAGAGCCACAGTGGCTCGAAGCCAAGCTCACCGTTGCGCTCAGTGCACCACCAAGACTCCGTAGCGCCCACTAGCCCTCCTGCCTTGCACCGTAGCGCCAAACCCGCCACCACCCGAACTCCGGCCGCCGCGCAAGTCGCTGCCGCCGTTGACTTAGGCCACCGGAGCCACTGCTGCGTGCACCACTCGACGCGGACGAGCCTCCCCGTCGCGTAGATGCCCTCCGCCGGCCATTTGGTCGCCGGAGGAGGAATCCCGAGCCTCTCCGTCGTCTCCGGCCTTGCCGGCGACGAGCCTCGGGTTAACTCTGACGAGTTTGACCCGGGTTGACCCAGTTTGACTCCCCTAGAGCCACTGACATGCGGGCCCCGCCCGGCTAATTAAGTTAGGTTAGTATTAATTAAGCTAGGTTAGTTTAGTTAGACACTGACACTCGAGACCCACCGGTCAGTTGACCTGGGCCGCCCGTTGACCTGCTGACGTCACTAATACGTCATGCTGACGCAGTATTTGTTTCTGGGATTTTAATAAATCTTAAATGATTTATTAATTCCAGAAAATAGTATAAACTTCTAAAATTCATATAAATTCAACCATAACTCCAAATGAAATAATTTATATATGAAAAATGATCAGAAAAAGCCAATCTATCCATCTGTACCATTTTCATGCATGTTAGAACAACTTATGACTACTGTTTAGGACAATTCAATTAAATGGCATATAAGAAATCCCATATGGAGTTTGAATTTGAATCCTGGATTCAAACCAACTTCATTTAACCTGCTGCTAGTTGCATTAGCTCAAACCACAGCATATTGCCATGTCATGATCGTGCATCATATTGCTGCATTGCATTGATTGTGTTCTTCCTTGTTTGCCGGTGTTTGTACCCTCTTAGTAGACGACGTACCGACGATGAGTTCGTTGACACTGATGAAGACCTATACTATCTTCTGAAGTGCCAGGCAAGCAAAACCCCCTTGTTCATTCCGATAAAATCCCACTCTCTCGCTCTTGCTCTCTTTTACTGCATTAGGACAACAACGATACAACTGTTATTTGCTGCGGTAGTTGAACCCCTTTATCCTCTGCATGACCTGTCATTGCCACAGTAAATAGATGAAACCCACTAGCATGAGTAGGAGTTGTTTGAGCCCTGATGTGCCTACTCATTCATGTTTGTTGGTCATGCCTGCTATTGCTTAGAGTTGTGTCAGGTCTGATTCATCAGGGATGAATTGGAATGTGGTGAACATGTCCTATTGTTGAGAGCTAAGTGTGTGAACACGATTTGGTAAAGGTAGCTGTGAGAGGCCATGTAGGAGTACATGGTGGGTTGTCTCATTGCAGCCGTCCTCAAGAACTGAGTTCTGTGTTTGTGATCCATGATCAGTTACTACCACACATTGGGCTCCGGGCACTCCAAGCTCTCTCAACTTATTAATCAACTTGATCTCTGTCCAGGAGATGCAACTAGTTTCTAGTGTTTGTAGGTAGTGTTAGTAGTCTACCAAGTGGCACCCGGTACAGGTGGGCTTGGGACAGACTAGGCACAGTGGCCCGGTGTACCAAGTAGCACCCGGATGGTGGACTTGGGAACCCTGCACACATCGTTTGGGACCGTGAGCGACACCTCGGCCGGATCTCCTTGCGGATGGAACCCGAATAGGCGATAAACCTGGACGAGAGACTTGTGTGATTAGTCAGGTCGTGGCCGACACCCTCGCTGGGCTTCCGCTTGAAGGTTGCCGAGTACATGTCGTGTAAACGGCGGTAAGTGGTGAGAGCGTGTGTGAAGAAGTACACCCCTGCAGGGTTAACATCATCTATTCGAATAGCCGTGTCCGCGGTAAAGGACTTCTGGGTTGCCTGTACAGTTCATAGACAAGTGAAAGTGGATACTCTAAGATACGCAAGATAAGCGTGAGTGCTATGGATGGCGTTCTCGTGGGGAGACGGGAGCGGATCCATAGTGGTGTATTGATATGGTGAATATGTGGACTCGTGTGCGCCACCTCAAAAGAGTTACTTGCAGTCGTAGTTCAGGTTAGCCACCGAGTCAAAGCTGGCTTGCTGCAGTTAAACTCCACCACCCCCTTTGTTGATAATGATGCATATGTAGTTAGTTCTGATGTAAGTCTTGCTGGGTACATTTGTACTCACGCTGCATAATTTATGTTTTTGCAGAGAGACTTAAGTCTCGCTAGTAGTTCCGCGTGGACTTCGACGTTTAGCTTGTTACCTCAGCTACGATCTTGTGCCCTCAATAGGATTTGGTAGATAGTCAGGCTTCTCAGCCTTTTTCATTTGTAGATGTCTGTACTCAAACATGTTAAGCTTCCGCATGTACTTTGACTTGTATGCTCTGAGTGTTGGGTCATTAGACCCATGTTTGTAATATCTCGCTCCTCGGAGCCTATTGAATAAATACTTGAGTTGTAGAGTCATGTTGTGATGCCATGTTGTATTTGCACATATCGAGCATATTGTGTGTATGTTATTGAAATGCTTGGTATGTGTGGGATCTGACTATCTAGTTGTTTATCCTTAGTAGCCTCTCTTACCGGGAAATGTCTCCTAGTGTTTCCAGTGAGCCATGGTAGCTTGCTACTGCTCCGGAACACTTAGGCTGGCCGGCATGTGTCCTTCTTCGTTCCTGTGTCTGTCCCTTCGGGGAAATGTCACGCGATGAATACCGGAGTCCTGTTAGCCCGCTACAGCCCGGTTCACCGGAGTCCTGCTAGCCTAGTGCTACAGCCTGGATTCACTCGCTGATGACCGACACGTCCATTGTTGGGTCATGTATGCCTGTCCTGGTAAGTTTGTGCCACTTTGGGTTTACGACTAGGCATGTCAGCCCGGGCTCCTTATCATATGGATGCTAGCGACACTATCATATACGTGTGCCAAAAGGCGCAAACGGTCCCGGGCAAAGGTAAGGCGACACCCGTGGGGATACCGTGCGTGAGGCCGCAAAGTGATATGAGGTGTTACATGCTAGATCGATGTGGCATTGAGTCGGGGTCCTGACATTGCAGAAGAGATCCTTGAATTTTGTCCAAGTAATTTCCTCATCGGCAGGCCATATTGCTTTGGCATTATCCCCCCATATAGCGGCAGCTCCTTCGAGATAATGCATTCTGAAGGGAACCTTGTCTCCGTCGTCTGTGCGCGCAATTTCCAGTTTTCTTTCAATAGTCCTTAGCCAGTTGTCGGCATCCAAAGAATCAGTAGCATGGCTAAAACTGGGAGGCTTGGTTCGCTGAAAATCTAATAGCTTGGAATGATGGCCATTCTGGTTTCCATTCTGCCCAACCATAACTTGTACACTTTTCAGTATTTCCAGCAGATCGTTGCTCCTTCTTTCCTCAAACATTCGCAGGATTTGCTCGGTGGAAGGCGGTTGTGGCGGTGGAGGCGGAGGTGGCTGGTATGGTTCAGAGGAATGTCCTCCCTGTCTTGCGAAACAACGGACAGGGACATCCTCACCAGCTTGACTGCTGCTGCCTCCACGCAGCATCCTATTTTTTCGTTTTCCCAATACATAGCAACCATAATGAGAAAATTCCAAAACGGGGGAAAACCAATGACAAATCCCGGAAGAAAGCAGTGAATGAAACCAAGTCGAAAAGAAATCCAACATAATTATACATAGTCCCAACAGAAAATAAACATCGCTATGGGTCTACTACCCTCGTACATGAAACTACGCATCATGACAAATGCGATTACAGCCATACATCATGCTCATGACTACCATGATACTCTAACGATCTACTACTCGGATGGTGCTGCTGCAGGCTCGTCTCTCTGAGCCAGACCCAGATCCTAAACTGATAGTAGAGACCTCCGGGGGAAGAGAGGTGCGCTGGCGCTGCCTTGAGGGCTCTCCCTCAAGGGCAGGTGGGGGATGGGATCTAAGCATAGGTGCGGCAGGAGTAGCGACAAGATAAGACCATGCAGCAGGAGCGCTACGAGGGTTCACCGTCAAAGGGTTAATGGTACCCTGCGAGGTTGTCGTAGGGACGGAGGTGGGAGGAGCAGAAGTGTAGATGACAGCGGGAAGAGGGTTCCTTATACGAGTAGCAGCGAGAGCGGCACGAGCGCGTGAGAGCTCCCGAGCTAACTCGTAGTTAAGGAGATAGCTATCGGTGATGTAGCATGCAAGGTGGCTAGTGGGACGATCGCACGCCGGATTAATCAAAGGAAAGCGGATACGCCCATTCTCATGCAGAGATGGGTAGAAGAAAAGTCCAGGGTGGGTGTGCGTGCGAACCTCATTGTAGCGCAAGTCTACAAGAGCCTCGATAGCAGCAAATTGAACAGCCTGAGATGGTGTAGAAGCAAGACTACCCTTAGACGAATGAGTGTAAGCATCGGATGGGGAACTGTGGTGTAGAGTGACCTCATCATAATACTCATACACTGCACCGGCCGGATGCTCGCGATACACCCGATACTCTGGATCAGCACCATCTGGATAGAGCCGTCGCCACACGTCCTGAAGTAGGTGCGGCAATGTGCACGGAGCAGGCTCAGGATGGTACAAGATTGGTACTGGTGCCATCTACACTCACAAACCATACGGTTAGTAATAACAACAATAAGTCATGCATGCAATGCAACAACCAATTCCTTTGTCTACCGGCACTCAAATGAAACTATCTACCGTTTTACTAATGCACTACCGGTCTAGCGTGTCCTACAATCAGCACGGCTCTGATACCAAGCGTTGTGGCACCTCGGCTCAGAGCAACCGGTTTACCCTGCATTGCCAGCCCAGAGATCGAGTCTTATGGCAATACACAACAACATGGTACAGAAATAACCGCTTTATTGATACTAGCGTGGTACAAAGGTCTGATATTACATCGAGATTCGAGGCCAAGCGGCACACACGGTGCTGCTGGATAGTATGTACATTATTTAATGAACATGGCTGGGGCCTCGATCACACGAAACTATGCGGCAGCAGAAGAATGACGTAGCAGAACTCCATGGCGCAGGGACATCGACGTGGACACGGCCTAGACATGAGATGCGCTCCGATGCGAATCAAATTGCCTGAAAACTGGCATGACACGCCAGGTCAGTACATTGAATGTACTTGCAAGCTCACAACAAACATAACCACGATGACAGACAATATCATGATAATTAATCAAGTTAAATTAATGCAAGAAATTACTACAAATGCAAAGCTATGTCGCGCAACCAAACAACGCACCGAGTCACACGGACTCGCTTACCAGACGGTTCCCTCGTAACCAAACGGTGACCACACTGGGGTCACACCTGAAACCAATCACTCACGAACACCTCGAGTGTTCAAGGTTCACCATGAAACAATGCATCACAACAATTACTAGTTTGCAAGATTAATTATAAAAGTTGATCCATGGTGTGACTTACTCCCGAGTCTTGCCCATAATCGAGGGCGTGGCTATCGATAGATTAAATACACTCTGCAGAGGTAGCGCACTTTACCCACACTACGGAATACCTGGCCTCGCACTCCCCTTCGGGTGGACCAAAGTATTCCGACGAAACCCTCCCTTTGCCATGCACTCTCCCCGGCCACTCCGACCATCTCCCTCTCAGGGCTAGGCCTTGGGTGGCCCCGTGTCTACCAAAGACACCAACAGCCACCGTCATGGCAAAACGGTCCCAAACGGGGACAAGGTACCATAAAACAAACCGAGCACACGAGGTTATGTCTGCCTACCGGGCCAGGGTATGCACGCCCATAACCTTCCCTCGCGGGAGGCACCGGTGAGAGCCATGACAAAGGATCGAATCAAGACCTTCCCATTAGGTAAATGTGGTCGCACTGAATTAAAAACCCGATTCAGTGGCACCATGATGTGATCAACATCATATTCAAGTTGAACTTAATCAAGTATTAACTTTCAGAAAAACTTTTTATTATTAACATGGCATCATACCGGAAATCATGCAACTACTCGTCACACAGAGCAAGCAACTCTTAAGCATGGATCAAACAAGCAACATAACTAAGTTGCACTACTAAGATCAGAAACTTCTCTGGTTATAAATCATTTTTATCTACAAACAGCATTTTTATTCATTCATCATTTAGTTGAAAGCTATTACTAGCAAAAATAACTACCATACCAAAATATTTAGTGCAGAATCTTACTCTACTTAGCCAAACAATTCTATGAACTTAACCAGAAGCTAAAACAAGCATTTCAAGTATCATAAAACAACTAGCAATTAACCATATTAATTTATCAAATTTTAAATGCAATTAAAGACTCATATTCAAGTAGAAAATCATAGATATTGAAATAACACCATCCAAATGATGTTGTGTCTTGCCTTAGTGCAGAGGAGGGTCACACTCCTCCTGGTTAGCTTCAAGGCAAGATCCTCCTTCTGAAAATATTTTAAAACCACAAAAGTAAATGTCAAAACACATTCTGAAAATCACCAGAAATTCTAGACAACAAGGAAAAATCCACCTTTTGGTGTGCTGCTACAGCTTTCTGTAACAACAACAATGCAAAAAAGAATCAATTCATTTGGACTTGGGGTTTAAAAGTTACGGCTGGTCAAAGTTTGGTCAAATTTCTGAATAAATTTGAATTAACAGAAAATCCTGGGGGGTGACGTCGAAGGCGTAAAGTGGGAGTGTGCCTCCACTCGTACCGCTTCGGTCGCGAGTGGTGAGGCTGACACTAGGCCCCACCAGTTAGGAGAGAGAGGGGGGGATCGAGATCAGAGGAGGGGCGGCACTTCGCTGAAGCTCACGCCGGCGACGAGGGGGTGTGGGGCTAGTCTAGAGGGATAGATTGGAAGCGGGGCTGGCGGCGCACCTGCTTGTACCCGTGGCTTGGTGAGAGGTGGACGGAGCTGGTCGCGGTTGAGCTCGCAAGCTTCGGTGGCGGGCGGGGTTCACCGGAGAGGAAGAACATGGCGGCGAGAGGCAGCTCCGAGGGCTTGACGGGGTCCAGGCAGCTCCAGCAGACCACCAAGGCCCTGCCCAAGCAGCTGCTTGAGCTCGAGAGGCCCTGGAGAGCGGCAGCTGGCCTGCGGGGATCGTTGGAGTACTCGGGTCAGGGCGACAGCCAGGGGCTTGCCCGACCAAACTGCGGTCATTCTACGTGTTCGTGGTGGTTGTGTGGAGTGGTGTGTGGCCATGATTCGAGTCGGGTGGCTTTATATAACCAGAGCAGGAGGGGGCGTGTCACCGCCGGAGCGCTCTGGACACGTGGCGAACGTCGACGAGAGAATCCAACACGAGGGGACAGGGTGCAGCGTCAACGCCGGTGCTTGCCCATGCTCGCGGATGAGCACAGGAGGCGGTTTGAGATGGGGACAAGCACACGCGTGCACTATGCCGTATTGGCTGCGACTGGACTGGCTTGCTGTGGCGGCTCCGGCGGCGGCGAGCGCTAGGGAGGGGTCATGGGTGATGGGTAAAGGGTTGTGGCACGGTGCGGCAGTCGGCGGCGAGCACTAGAACGTGCACGCGCGAAACAGGGTGCAAGGCGCCTGCCAGAGCGCGTCGAGACGCATGCCAGGCACCGTGTCCACGTGCGGTCACCAGGCTGGCATGGTCAAAACAATGCCCAGGAGTGGCCAAACCTTGTCCATGCTCTCGACCGTCCAGTGTTTAGTCTAGGGGAGGTGATGGATCATACCCAGGCCGACGAGACGTGACTCTACGAAGCTGGCAAGTTTCTGGTCAGAAACTTGGTCGCCAAGTTTGTCCACCTTCTAGAACGCCATTAGGGTTGACCTCCTGGGGTTTAGGGTTTCTTAGGAGGGTGTTTAAGCTCAAGAAAGATCAAGGCTAAAAGCTTAGGGGAAAATGCACTTGTTGTACAAAGTGCATTTCTGGTCCAAAAGTGAAAAGATTTTCTATAGCAAAAATATTACAAAAAGTGATGCAATATTTTTGCATGGGAAGATGTGCCATGGTCCTAAGAATATTTAGGAATTATCTCTGATTTTTCTGAGCAAGAAAAATTGAGGTTGCTTTGGAGCACAAAGTTCTGAAATGAACTTAAGAGAGAAAAATGAATATTTTCCTTTTAGGGAAAATATTCATTTTATTATTTTGGGGATTTGTGGGAGGAATAAGGGAGATAGATCACTTGGGTGAAAGCCAAGGGTATGCCCAAGTGACAAGTCCATTTGAATTGATCCAAAACTCCAAGTCAAATCAGGGCAAAACCACGATGAAAACCAAGTCCGGAAAGAGAGAGAAGGCAAGTCCGGTAAAAAGAGAGAAGGCAAAATCTAGGTTGTCACAAAAAACAGTCTGGAGAGCAGATTCCTGCTGTGGTGAACCCTTCCATCGTTGGAGCAGCTGAGCTGGGGTGGAACACAGCACCGCAGGAGCAGAACAAACCACACAAGGTTTTCTTTGACACATATCTGTAACAGAAATAATTGTGTAAGGGCTTGTTTGAATTTGAGGATTCTAACAATGCAGGGATAGGAAATAGACAGGAATAGGATAGGAATGCATGTGCAAAAGAGAGAATTTAAAAACACAAGATTTCTGCCAATCTGGATGTTTGATTCACAAGAATTGGAAGATCACAGGATGCAAAGAAGCATGGTGAGATTAAGTCAAACTACAAGAAAATGTACGGTTATATTGCTATTGTGATACTATATCTTAGTCTTGTGCTTCATGAATAGGAATTTGAAAAGGAGGACAAGTGGAAATTAAAATTCCTACGGTTTTTCATTCAAGGAGACACTAAAGGAAAAAATCCTACAGTTTTCCTTTGCTCCATTCCTTTGAACCAAATTCATGAATAGTAGTACCATAGGAAACTTCCCAATTCCTATGTTTCTCCTTCACTTTTCCTTTCAAGCATTGGTGATTTTACTAGGCAGGCATGAGCAAGAAAAAGCCTACACTGAAAAATGTTTTTGTGCTACTTCTATTACTTTGGACCCAGGCCACTACCCTACTAGCTCAACTCCCAGGCCCATCAACAAATGCACAGCTCTAACGCACAGAGATAAATAATGATGGTGTTCAAGAGAGTCCATCACGGATAGCTAAGTTGCCTGGTACCTCACTTCTTGTCATATAGTAGGATAAAATAATCGTATTTCACGTTACTACGTGAGCTTAGTGGACAATATATATAATATGTAGAGTAAAAAAGGGATGCAACAAGTGTACAACCTCTTTGGCGAAGCCATGTCGATCTCAGCGTGATTGGGTTGGTCGGTGAGGATGCTCCGGCTGACTTGGTTGTCAGAGGAGGGGAAGAAGATCTTAGGCGTCTGGAGATGGAGCCCGAGGTACTGCTCCGCTGTGATGGAGGGTTTCATCGTTGGAGCAGCTCTGGTGAGTTGTACGACGCCGAGGCTAAAGCAGGACAAGAGAGACAACGTTAACCTGAGTGGAATTCTAATACCATCTCCAATAGATGACGTAAAATACATAACCACAAAGTTCTAGATGTAAAATACATCAGCCGCTCATCTCTGATCTTAACTGTCAAAAGTGAATTTAACTGTCGAAACTGAACTTAACTGTCGAAACTGACTTCTGCTGTCGAAACTGAATTTTACTATCGAAACTAAATGCACTAGTAGCAGAAAAGCAGTAGCAGCGCGTGCGAGAGCCGGGGCAGTTGGTCATGTAGCAGCATCAGGTGAGGCTACACGTCAGTCGACTGACTTTTTCATCTCTGGTCAGTCGATTTTCCAGCCGTTGGATACGAAATCAAGGGCCTGTCGATTTTCATCTTCAACCTCCACCCCCTTGAGCTGCAAGCCACCAACGGCCAAACAGCCGCCCCCCACTGCCCCGCCTGCCCGGAAACCAGTCCCCGCCGCCGCCCCGGCCATCCCTCTAGGCCCGCCCATGCCGAGCTTTTTCTCCGGCGATCCCACGCCACTGCTCCACCACCACTGGCGACCACCGCCCCTACCCTTAACCCTAAGATAGATAGTGGGGTACTTCTTCGGCGAGTCCCCTCCCCACTGCGGCTG
>NC_041383.1:451972475-452040417 GCF_002162155.2 Triticum dicoccoides
CCCAAAAGTCGATTCAGTCGACTAAAGTCTAGCTAAATCGGAGCAGCTTCGCAAGCAAGAGCAAGAGTGAGAGTAGCAGCGTGAGCAAGAGCAATAGCAAGAGCAGACCAGGAAGGGGACCGAGAGCAAGTGCAGAGCAGCAGCGTGAGCGAGAGCTAAAGCAGCAGCAGCTTCTACTGATGTGGACATCATCGCCGAGCGAGCGACGCCATGGAGGAAGTGGCCGGCGACGCCGCCGTGGATTGAGCCGCGCCGTGTCGGCTCGGGACAGAGCGCAGGAGGCACCATGAGATCGAATCAAGAAGAAAATGCGGTGGGGTAGTGATGTCGCACCATTCGGCCTCCTCTTGCAGTGGGAGAACGAATACTCCTGTGGCTCTGGCTCGCTCTGCACCCTCACAAATGGCACACCGTACTCGATCGATTCATTATCCTCTGGGTGCTCGACTTTCGACCTGTACGCCCACCACCTCCGCCTGACTTCCACCTCGGGTGAATCTGTCTGCTCCATCACCCAAAGGAGATACTCGATGAACTCGAAGGATTGCAGCGTGACTGCCGCCGAGGAGTATATCGTCGCCCTCATCGTCGTCGTCTCGCTCTTTCGCATACATTGCCACATGGCCCTCACCATCCTCAAAATCTCCCACTCATTGTCAAACCAAGTAAGGATCTCCTTTTACCTGGCTAACTTTTCCTGGTCGCCGTCAGTGATCTACCTGATTCGCTATTGCATCCTCTCCATAGATGTCCTTCTGAGTGGTCCAGTGCTAGCTTTGGAAGATGGGAGGAGAGATGGTGGTCTTGCAATAGAGAAGAGGGAGAGGCGAGACGGTGGTTTTGGAATGGAGTTGATGGAGAGGAGAGGAGGTGGTTTTGCAATGGAGAAGAGGGAGAGGCGAGACAGTGGTTTTGAAATGGAGATGATGGAGAGGAGAGGAGGTGGTTTTGCAATGGAGAAGAGGGAGAGGAGTGTGCGGCAGCGATTTAGGATTAGACGAGAGGGCCGGCGCGCTGTGACTGGATCAAAATCAAAATCAATTTACCCTTCAATTAAGAAAATGACCCCACATTAAATAGTCTCCCTTTTATTCTGGGCATAATTGACCATGATTTTCACAAATAGAATATATGTTATACGTTGCACAAATAATATAATTTGAAAGTACATTCAGATACGAACCAAACGGTACAATATTTGGTGACATGCATTCACATTTTGCTTGTCAAATTTAGTACATGGCCAAACTTTGACCCAAAATACACAAAACAAAAAAATACTTCCAAGACCAGCGCCACTCTTCCACTCTTCTCCTCTTAAACCACTGCCACTCCTCTCCTGTTCCAATCTAAATCCAGCGCCCCTCCTCTGCTCTTCCATTTCAAAACCACCGCCCCTCCTCTCTTGTTCCAATCCAAAACCAGTGTTGCTCCTCTCCCGTTCTAATCAAAAACCAGCGCTGCTCCTCTCCTCTTCTATTCAAAAACCACCGCCGGAGTGAAGGTGCCGTGGAGAAGTAGATCAATGGAGGTGTACAACCGATACATGACAATTGCAGATGGCGACCCTTTGAAGCTGGCTAGGATGTTGGAGATACAGTCTTGGTTTGACAACAAGGACCAACTAGCGGTGACGGCGACATCCATGGCCAAATATCTGCAACAGAGTGAAAAGGCAGTGATACTCCCAGAGGGAGTCGCGCGGGAGTACATAGAGCTGCTCCTCTGGGCCATGGAGCAAACAGATTCACCGAATCCGATCGTGAGGGAGCGGTGGTGGGAGTATCGATCCCAGATGGAGCATCCACCAGAGATTGAAGGATCAAGCATCTATAGGGTGCCATTTTTGAGGGTGTCGTGCGAGAGCGAGCCGGTGGAGTCTTCGTCGACCGAACCCAACTGCAAGATGAGAAAAGTAGTTGGCCCGATGATGCTTCCCCGCCATCCTCTCCCCACCGTTCACATCGTCTCACGGGGCGGCTGTTTGCCGCCCAGGAATAGGAGGGGATTGCCCAATAGTCGGGCAGGTTGTGAATTGTCAGGAGGAGCTTAGGGTTGTCAGTATTTGTAGGTTGTGAATTGTGTTTTGTGTTGTGTATTTTGAGAGTACTTTCAAATATGAATGTCTTTTGAATTTCAGATTTGCAGTACTAAGCATATGACGTATTTTATGAATTCTAGAGATCTATTTTTAGCACTTAAAATGTAGTTTCATAGGAGTATAAAAGTGCAGAGAATGTGATTCTCATAGAAGAAACTGCAAGTTTCAGTTTCAGATAAGAAACTGTAACTTTCAGAGGCAGAGCATTTATAGTAACACGGCCTTTTCAAACAGGGTTAACATCATGTTGGAAGTTTTATTCATGGTCGAAAATGGAACTACCAGCTAGTTAATATCATGCTGGTCAACATTC
This sequence comes from Triticum dicoccoides, assembly GCF_002162155.2. NCBI lineage: Eukaryota > Viridiplantae > Streptophyta > Magnoliopsida > Poales > Poaceae > Triticum > Triticum dicoccoides. Next base: position 451,974,890 of record NC_041383.1, read on the forward strand.
ATGCATAGCACATCTTCATATGATGCACAGTTAAAAAGATATGTTATTTTCAAAATGCCCACGCAATGTCGAGTGTGCGAAAAACAGAGAAAACAAGGGACGAAGCTTTGGCAAGTGTTGGACGTGGTGTGCGTAGATGACAATGGGGAACCGCATGTCAATAATGGCAGAGACAAAAAATTTGGAGATATTTTCCCTGCATCAGGTGGAATCGAACCCGGGCGGAACAACTATCGGGTAGTGTCACTTGGACACTGAGCTAGTTTAGGACTTCCGTTACAAATAAGGCACTTCCTCAGGTGGTCGGATCTCTTCCTACGCCTTTGTGCACTTATCGCGGTGCCGCTGTCTGCCGTTGTGAACATGCTGAACAAACGAGAGGAATCTGGAGAGGAATGTACGTGGAGAGGCGGACAGTCGAGACCACCAGGTGTATGGCCGTACGCAAGCAAGTGCCTCATCGGAAAAAATACTTCCTCCTAATGCTATACTGACGTTGGGGCCCACGGGTTTGTCAACATAGTTACATTTTTTTAGGTGCTTAAACGTAGTTACTATAGGAGATAAATTCACAACGAAACCGGGGAGCTGACAGGTATCATTTATTATCACTGGGGCAGCAAGTATCAGCTGGGTTTTGGGCTGCCCCGTCTAGGCATTCTTTTTTAACATGCGCAGCCCACGACATGTCGGTTTGTATTTTCTTGAGGGCCGTCATGTATCGACCGGCCTACAGACCTCCCATCCGAGGTTTTATTTTTCCTGAAACATCAGCAGCCAAATTTATGTATTTTTTTGAAGAAAATGCAGATGTCTGTTCTATTTTTCTATATAAGAATAGGAACGCCTGGTCCAACTTATGTTTCCCTTCTAACTATATTATATATATTTAAATTATTTTATATGTTATTATATATTATTGTTATTGTCATCATATATTTAACAGATACTTACATATGTAATAAAACAATATCCCACATCTTATTAACTTATAAAAATAATTTCTTAACAATAAAATCCTAGATTTTTTTGGCAAGGAAAATCCTGGTGATTGTGTACAAAAGCTTGGTAAGGTTTAAGGACCATTTTAATAATTAATCATTTATTATTTAAATATATTTATAACAAAATTCTCAGCCCATGTTTATTTTTTGATAACATTGTTGCGCCCAACCCAACATTATACTTAGAATCAGCCCAGCAAAATCGTGTATTTCAAGAAAGTGCAAATGGCCTATAATTTTTTAGGAACAAATTAAATGGGCTGCATGGACACTACATTATTTGTTCACTCGGTCCAGCTAATGGACGGTAATTCTAAAAAAATCAAATTGACTATAAATTCTACTCCGCAAAAAAAGACTGTAAATTCTGAAAAAAATGGGTTGAATACGTGCCACATTTTTGGAGGCTGAAATGTGGGCCAATAGGTCGAAGCCAACGCAAGTCATTGTCAACTTAGTCAACAAATGATTCTGACATCGTTAGCCATTGGATTTAAATCCAACGACCAGCATCTGTCTTCAATCTCTCGTCTTCTTCCTCCAGCGCCGCCGAGACCACCTGCAACCGCCTCCTGCTGCTAGAAGCTCTGCTTAGCACGCTTCGCTGTGAAGCACTACCCCACCGTTGGCCAGGCCATCCCTCCACCCCTCCACACCACCTATTTTTCTCCACCGACTGTCGAACCACACCACACCAAAACTAGTTAACCCTTGTACACCTCTCCGTCTGTGACTCTACTCCCACGTCTTCCCATCTTCGGCTCGTTGCTGTCCGGGGCCTCGCCGTCGTCCACCACCTTGGATGCGCTCCGCGCGGAGTGGTCAACGTGGTCAACGAATGACATCCATCAGAAGTAGATTGTGCGTGGAGAGGCTGACAGCTGGGTCCACAGCCACACACAAGTAAATACCTCCTTAATACGCGTAAAAGAATGATTCCTCCACCTGACAGCTGAGACCCACCGGAAGGGCCTCTGTATTTCACGAAAAAAAGTTCCCCCCACTGACAGGTCGAACCCACCAGCTATATCTTCGCACGCAAGGAAGTGCCTCCTTATTACGCACAAAAAAATGAATACCCCCTGCTAGCTGGGACCCACCATGGTGGGAGGCTGACTTGTGGGCCTACTAAGTTGACGAGCACGGAGGGCTTTGTCAGCAATGTCAATATGAACGATTATAGCTCCAGTGACCGTACGATGTCCATCCAACGGCCGTAGTGCTTCTTCAACCTCTGGTCTTCTTGCTTCAGCCGCCCAAACCAGCGCCGGTCGTGCCGCGTGCTCCTGCCTCCCGTGGTCGGCTGTGATGCCGCGGAGGCCTCACCGCCCCGTACTACTCCCACTGCTGGCCAGGCCATCCCTCTACTAACCCACACCCCCTGTTATTCTACAGCGACGGCAACCTCACACTACAGTCGAACCAGTGAACCCTCGTACTCCTCTCCGCGTGGGCATCCACTGTCGCGTCTTCCCAGGCTCTGTGTCGTCCCCTTCCTAGGCATCGCCGTCGTCCACCACCCTGGTGCTCTCGGCATGGTGTGGTCAACATGGTCAAGGAACGACTTCCATCGAAAGAGTACTGTACGTGCAGAGGCTGACAACTAGGTCCACGGTAGCCGCAAGGAAGTGCCTCCTTATTACGCGCAAAATAATTATTCCACCACCTGACAGCAGGGACCCACCAGACGGTCCACCATATTTCGTGAAAAAATGTTTCCCCCTGACTACTGGGACCCACCAGCTACATCTTCTTACGCAAGGAAATGTGTCCATATTACGGGCAAAAAAATGATTCTCCTCCCTGACTGCTGGGACCCACCAGCTAAATCTTCGCACGCAAGGAAGTGCCTAACAATCGGGACCCACCTGGTCGAAGCGTACGTAGCATTGTCATTCTGGTCACGAACGTATACGTACATACTGGTCGTTGTAGAGGCACACACGTGTCGTAGTAAAGGCACGCACGTGTCGTAGTATAGGCGCGCACGTAGCATGTACACATACGTACAGCGGCCAGGGTGCAAGAAAGTAAATACAGCCATGTACGTACATAAAGGCGGCATCTCGAACGCCTACTTGCGCATACGTATAGCCAGGGCTCATGTAGATGGCTGGGTCGAAATAAAGAAACTGCATCGTCATTGTGTTCGTGGGGAGCCAACCAGCTAGTTCGGAACGGAATGCGTCGTCGGGTTCATTGGGAGGGCTTGTACGGAACAACCGATAGAAATGAGGCCTGGCGTACCGCAGAACGGAGGAAACGGCCTTGTGTTTGATCGGCCACGGTCAAAATGGGATCCTGTTCATCAAGAGGGGTCTGGTGTACCGCAAAACGGAGGAAACAAACTTCTGTTGGACCTCCTACGGTCGAAACGGGGTTCTGTTGATTGGGGGGTGTGGCGTACCGCAAAACAGAGGAAACAGACTTGTGTTGGAGCGCTACGGTCGAAATGGGGGTCCTGTTCATCGCGAGGGGTGTGGCGTACCGCAAAAAGGGACTCCACGGGATACTGTTCATCTCCACCATCGAGCTCCTCCAGCCTCCACGAGCTACTGTTAATCCACCGTCGACCTCCTCCAACCTCCACCTGCGACTGTTCATCCACGGGCTCCTGTTCATCCAGCCTCCATCACGCGCTCCTCCACCGGCTACTGTTCAACCAGCCCTCACCATGGGGTCCTGTTCAACCACCCCTCCATGGGTTACTGTTCATCTAGCCCTCCACCGGCTACTGTTCAACCAGCCCTCTACCGGCTACTGTTCAACCTTCCCTCCACGGGGTCCTGGTCATCCACGCCCAACCGGCTCGATCGATTGGGGTCCTGTTCATCCAGCGGCAACACCACGGGGTCCTGTTCATCCAACCCCCACCTGGAACTGTTCATCCAAACCCCCCAGCAACGCTCACTGTTTATCTAGAGGCAGCATCGATCGGCTTGAGTTAGCAGGAGTAGCAAAGGAATCGCTCGATCGCTCGGGTTCAGTAACGCATAGCCTGCAGTGCAATCGCTCGGGTTCAGTTAGGCAACGCCTCGCTCGGGTTCAGTTAGAGTCCAATGCCTCGCACCCACATGCGTACGTGTACGAGAGAAACGCACATGGCTCAGCCCCCAACCACCCACCGTAACCGGGAACTCCCCGATATTTTCCTCACCCTCACTTCTACCATGGTTTTTTTCGTCATGCACGACCCAAAGAATGTCATGCAGCTGCGTCTCCGGCCCTCCCAGGCCGAAAAGCCCATTTTCTGACATGAGTTTTTATCATAGAAGTAGGAGCCCACCACATCTATGATGATACTGGGTTTTGTCACAATTATCGTCATAGAAGTGTCATAAGTATGACAGAAAAAAAATGTTTGGCCCAAAATGTCACAGATGTGTCTTTTTTTTGTAGTGTAGGGAAATGAATATATTTTTCTAATATTGTTCTTATGAAGTTGAACTAGCCACATGATGTATTGTGCTGTTTTCAGGCAGCTATCGTACTATGATGTTAAAATATATCTATGTGCCTGATATGAAATTGGCAAACAGCTGTTCAATATGAAATGTGAATTTGCGTAACATTGGAACTATTAATTGTAAACTAATAAACCTGCTAAATGGGTCATGGAACTTTGCAAACGGTTCTAGAAGTAAAAGCGCTTGTGATGGATAGCCCAATGCCACACAGTTTACTTCATCAAATCGTGTGTGATGTAGTTTATAAAAGCAAACGTTTAGCCAAGGCAGAGCATGTGTGATAGTTACACCTATCACACAGGAGCCGATACATAAACCTGTGTGGGATGTACATACGAATGGAAACGTTTTCCCTAGATTGACTATGTGGGATGTACATACAAACGAAAATGTTTTCCCTGGATTGACTGTGTGGGATGTACATACGAACGAAAACGTTTTCCCTGGATTGCCTGTGTGGAATGTACATAAGAACAGAAACATACTCCTTTGATTAACTGTGTGTGATATACATATGAACGGAAATATTTTTCTGGGATTCACCGTGTGGGATGTACATACAAACAGAAATGATTGGCTTTTGATGCCTTGCCCGATCGCACACGAGCTCATTTTGCCCCAGCCTGTGTGCCAGGAGGGCCTATGCCCGCCAGTTCCTGGGTCGTGTGGGAAGGACCCCCCGTATTGCCCACACTCACTTGGCGACGGTTCCAAATGTCATCACGGAAAGGGGTTAAAAACCGTTTGTATAGCACCAACGCGTACCATGGTTGAATACCATCGTCGCTTTGAGAAGTATGTGATCAGCAAGAGTTCCCCCTAAATTTCTGCATTATTTAAAATTTGTGTTTGAATGCAAATGCACAATCGATTAGGATCATGGGGTGACTCTTCCATGCAACATACATCTTGGTGGAGAGCACAAAATAATATGAATGAAATACAACAAGGACGCATCGCCAAGCAAACATGTGAATGACCATAGCAACAAGCATAACTGATAGATAAGTAGCATGATAAGCAACATAAAGTACGATCACACACAAGCATAGTCTTACAAGCCAACAAGATGAAAGTATCTCCACCAAAGAAATCCAATAATACCAGCAAAAGCAAAATACTCTATCTCTCTCATACAGCCCTTTGGTCTATATCACTCTCCCCCTTTAGCAACAAGTTACCAAAAAGTTCGAATGATATAGAGCTAAACATCACTCTGGCTCAATCCATGGCAGCTGGCGATGAATTCCTCTGACTGGCAGCACCTGTGTGGGTCGATGGAGTGGAGAGAAGTCGATATGCAAATGCTTCGGAATATGTCTATTGAACTAGAGGGGTGGACACTGGTGTTGGAACAACTACAGGTGCAACAACTATATATGGCAGATCTGGGCTGGGTCTGGAACCGAGTAGTAGTGGGAGGCTCATCAGAATCATCCAGCTTGTCTTCCACGTCTGCTTTGAGCTTCTCCAGGTCAGTGGCCATCTCCATTACCTTGATGTCGAGATCATGGAACTTTGTTTCCACAATCCTCTAGAGGCTCTCCTGGTTCTTCACAAGGTTAGCTAGGCCTTGCTTGACCCTCTAGGTAGCTAGGAGAAGATACATCATTTGATAATTCTTCTTCTTGGGCAACTCCACGGTAGAAGTACTGGGCCCACTAGACGATGCAATAGCTCTAACTGTCTCAGCTCTTGCCTAAGCATCAGCAGAGGTGGGGTGTGAAGGATCCAGAATGAGAGTGTAATCCTCCAACTATAGTGGTAGTGGCAAGTGCTATCGGTTAAGCAGATAAACATTGTTACCAACTTTGGAGTTGATAAGCATATGAATGTATGGTGCATGTCCTCATGGACACTTCTGGTCAGCAACTATTCTCTTCAAAGTTTCCACAATGAGATCCATGACTTTGAAGTAGGTGCAACCATCAATGTGATGTAGCATATCAATGAAGTAGCCACGGATCATTCTCTCATCTCCATACTTGCACATAAGTGTATGCCTCATGATAGAGTTGATGGTGGAAAGCCCTGGCAAAAGATAGTAGATGGATCCCAAGTTGTGTTTGGAGACGTACTCAGAAAGGATGGTCGTGTACATGTTAGCCATGGAGTTATGACCTCTGCATGGTTTGGCATAATCATCAACATAACCCTCTCCAGAAGTGGGCATGCAATCAACTCAGCCCATTCATCAACAGAAGATTATATCTGACACCTTCGGTCATCCGCTTGATCTTGCCATCAGGGTAGAAATGTGTTATAGAGTAGAATTGCATGGTGATCTCATCATTCCATGCAGTCATCTTGGTTCCAATGAACTCATCAAGCTCTAGTGTCTTGAAGTTATCATGCATGTTGGGGAACTTTTCTGAGTGAGCATCGATGTAATCCCAGTTAACCCATCTCATGCCACTGACAGTTGGCTCTTTTCAAGAAGCATAGTCTCATAGAAGTCTTGTTACTTCCTGGTGTGGAATCTCTAGTCCACAGTTGTCCTCCTTCTGATAGCATATGGATCTGAAGTCCTCCACCCCCTTAGTCCTTTGTCCTTCCTCTTCTTCATGTCTTATGCCTCTGGATGCGAGTCATCATGAGCTGTTAGAAACGGTCTTATCTTCTTCAGATGCGCTCGGGCTTCTTCTTCATCTCTCCCAGGCACTGGGGCCTTGTTCTTATGTGATGCAGCAATGCTAGTCGTAGTCTTAACCTTGGTCTTTGGTGTTGTCTTGGCCTTGGCAGCTGGAGGTGTAGTCTTTGGCATAGCATGTTCCATAAGCTTACATTACCTCTTGGCAGCTGGCTTGGCCACTTTAGGTTCCTCCTCCTCTTATTATTCATCCTCAATAACAGTGGGTTCATGTATACGCATAGATGATCTTCTGGAAATAACATGAGCTACCTGCTTCCTTTCCCTCTTCTTGTTCTTGGGCTTTGATCACCCCTGAGCTGAGCTGCTTGTAGTAGTATATATGTGTCAAAGTAATTCCTCTCCTTGTTGCTTTGGAGGATTACACCTTTTGAGCAACTGCTCTTTCCTTGTCAGAAGTGCCATACTCTTTGCTAACAACTTTCCTCTTGGAAGTTGCACCATCAGGCATAAATTCTGAGTCATCCTCATCTGAATTATTTCTCTTTCTGGCATAGGTTGCATCTGGGGGAAAACCATGTGAGCTAGGTGTTCCTGGATGCGAGTTGGAACTGCTCTTGGGACTAGTGCATGCGCTTAACTCAACATCATTCTCAAATCTATTCTGACTATCATCTGACCCTGACATCTTGGCAAACTGACCCTATGAATGGAGTGGGTGGGGATAGAATAGATGACGATCACATAATACAGAGGTTTATGCAAAGAATTGATTTCAAAAGTCAAGTTTAAGTCTTCTTTGTCTGCAATTCGGTCTCACTGAGTGAACTCGTTTGGAAATTCCGAGGCAACAATAGAAACTTGTCAACACGTTTCGGTGACACCGACTGTGTGACTTAGTTTCTTCGAGGTGCTCATGGAATTTCAAAACTGTGATTTGGTCACACTAAGTGAGTACCTTTTGGTTAGACTGATATGTACCATGTGCAATGGACTAAGCCAACTCAATGGCATTAAAGCATGTCCATTCAATCAGTCTAAAGTGAATACAACGATAAACTAACCCTATTTTTTTGCTCAAAACCTAAAAACTATGAATTTGATTGGTGGATAGATGTCGTACATGTGTGGTAAGATAATTCACAGGTTTTTGTGCTAAGAATCAGACTGGGGAAGAACAAAAAGATAAGATCCATACCCTAACTTGGTGATGGTACTCTGTGACGGCAACAATGGTGGAGATTGTTGATGATGCCGACAGAATCCTGTGGCGAGGGCTTGCGGGACACACGGGTGATGATAAGGCAATCTAGATGGCGGCAGAGGCGTGTTGCAGGAAGGTCACATTTGAAGATATTTTTAGGTGAATCGTCTATGTGATATATACTCGCACATTGTCGATCAGTCCGAGTGAAACCGATCGGAGGCATCGAGACGTGTAAGTTCCACAGATAGGGCGTTTCAATGAGATCGAACGTGTTCAATTAGGTTGTCCAGGGGCATAATACTGGTCAATCTAAGTGACTCAGTGGGACCAAAATGGAATGGATCGGTCAGACCGAAGTACATAGAGAAGGTTTTAAAGTCCAGCCTTATTTAGAATGGTGTCTCCAAGTGCTCCTGACCGGGAGAGTCCAAATAGACACTTGTTCAAATTTTGTGATTAGCAATAACAAATTTGAGATAAGTTGAGACAGATAACTAGAGAAGGTTCTTAGGCATTCTTGTCCATCTAATTTTCCAAAAGATCCAAATCAACTGAACAACAATTGGATGTCCTCGAATGGTAAAATATGCAAAGCAACATGCTCACACATACAATAATATGGCAAACATGTACGACCAATCTAGTATCTATCAAGAAAATGGTCGATGACAAAGTCATGTACATATGAGTATCTTGAATTAGGAGTCAAATGAGAACATTTGATCATAGGTCATACTCATCATTTAAGCACAAATGGGATTACCATTTTTACATAAAGTGTCGGTGCAACAAACCCTGGGTCCGTTGCCTAGACTATGCACAGGCCCAAGAACAAGATTACGGCACCAAGATCATATCAAGAATGAGGGGACCAGCGCTTTGAAGAATAGGAGAGCTAATCGAGAAGATCAAGTCAAGCCAGAGACGCAAGAAATCATGAAGGGAAAAGCCTCCCTTGCTGAGCAGGGGAGCCTAGCGAGGTTGGGGTTGCCCCAGAAGCAAGCCTCCAGATCGTCCCGGCAGGCCAACTGGCTTGTGAAGACAAACCACTCCACTGCACCACCTCACGGCAATGCAAGTCATCGATTGGTGCGGTGTCAAGCCGCTAAGTGACTAAGTGGTTGCTTCCTACCACATGGCAGCCACTTCCTACAGAAAACACCTCCATATGACACCCGTTCTAAGACGTGTCAAGAAAGCAGGCATGAAGCTAGCAAAACAGCCTGGCAAGGCTTGTCGGGTGCACTGTGATGTGACACTGAGTGGCGCTTTTAATGCGCTCTGTCCGCCTGCAGAGTTAGGTATGATAGCGTTGTTTGCTATCTAATCCGTGTGTAAAATACTGATTTGCCACTGTGGTGACCCCTGTACCTATAAAAGGAGGCCCATGGCAACCGTAGAAAGGATTTGGACCCTCGCACGTTCGTACGTGCGTAGCCACTCTCGCCCCGAGGCAACCCTACCGGTCAAGAGCGTCGCGTTCTCCACCATTATCCACCATCAATCCACCATCAATCCACCAAGCAGGAGTAGGGTGTTATGCCTCGTGGTGGCCCGAACTTGGGTAAAACTGCCCGTGAGATCTCTGTCATGCTGTGTTACGCTTCTCCACTCTTTGTGCAACGTGTCAGTCCCCCCGCCAAACCAAAAGGGGATCATGGACCCATAGGTGGTCGTGGTTTCCCACGACATCTTTGGCGTGCCAGGTAGGGGTTTCACTTGCACGAACCCAGACAGTGTAAGAAGCCGTCATCTTCATTGCCATTTTCAACATTAATGGCTCCATCAACTATGGCGCCCAAGAAGAAGCCCGGTGCCGCAGCTCACCCATCCACCTCGAAGGCCCCGCCGCCCGCGACCGCCAACATCGTGGGGACCGCGGGGATGCATGGATATGTGGGTGCTTGATGACTCATAGGTATAGGGAATCAATCGTAGTCCTTTTAATAAGTAAGAGTGTCAAACCCAACGAGGAGCAGAAGGAAATGACAAGCGATTTTCAGCAAGGTAATGTCTGCAAGCACTGAAATTATAAGTAACGAGTAGTATGATAGCAATGTAATTGGTAACGAGCAAGTAATGGTAACTGTAACAAAAGTGCAGCAAGGTAGCCCAATCCTTTTGAGGCAAAGGACAGGCCAAAACGGTCTCTTATGACAAGCAAGGTGTTCTTGAGGGTACACGAAAATTTCATCTAGTCACTTTCATCATGTTGGTTTGATTTGTGTTCGCTAGTTTGTGAAAGCACAGGTGCTCCCTGGGTGATTTTGGTAATTAATGTCAACATATCACTTGTTGGACTAATACTTCTATCTAGTATATTTCAGATGAGTTCAACATTGGAGTGGCAGGACAAGAGGATGTGGAACCCCTTCAAGATGCTAAGGACAAACATTGGCAAAAGCTCAAGGCTCTTCATTTTCTATTTTAGTGATCCAAGATCACATTGAGTCCATAGGAAAAGCCAATACTATTAAAAGGGGATGAGGTGTTGCTTAATGGCTTTCTTGCTCAAAGTGCTTAGTGATATGCTCCAAAAGCCCTCAACCACTTTCTCATTTCTGCATATGTCCTAAACCTAAAGTCAAACTCGGCCCCATCGATTTGATCTATCCGGCTGCACCGAGTTCACTTGGCATAGCCACTGCCAGAAACCCTAATCAGTTCGTTCGCACTGATGGGATCTCGGTCTCACTGAGATGGCCTTGCAAACTCTCTGTTACCTATTGCAGTTATTTCGGTCTCACCAAGATACGCAGTCGGTCCCACTGAGTTTGCTTGACCAAGTCTCTGTTTGCTTATTGCTGAAATCGGTCCTACCGAGTTCACGCAATCGGTCTCACCGAGATGTGGTTTTGCCCTAACCCTAGCACATCGGTCTCACCGAGGTGACCTTGTCGATCCCACCGAAAAGCCTAACATTCACATTTTGAACCAAGTCGGTCTCACCGAGTTTCACTATTCGGTCCCACCTAGTTTGGTAAATTGTGTGTAACGGTTAAATTTTGTGTGGAGGATATATATACCCCTCCACCCCCTTCTCCATTTGAAAGAGAGCCATCAGAACGTGCCTACACTTACACTACTCATTTTTTGAGACAGAACCACCTACTCATGTGTTGAGACCAAGACATTCCAATCCAACCACAAGAATCTTGACCTCTAGCCTTCCCCAAGTTGCTTTCCACTCAAATCATCTTTCCACCATATCCAAATCCGTGAGAGAGAGAGAGAGTTGAGTGTTGGGGAGACTATCATTTGAAGCACAAGAGCAAGAAGTTCATCATCAACACACCATCTATTACCTTTTGGAGAGTCGTGTCTCCTAGATTGGTTAGGTGTCACTTGGGAGCCTCCGTCAAGATTCTGGAGTTGATCAAGGAGTTTGTAAGAGCAAGGAGATCGCCTACTTCGTGAAGATCTACCCGAGTGATGCATGTCCTTCGTGGGCGATGGCCATGGTGGGATAGACAAGGTTGCTTCTTCGTGGACCCTTCGTGGGTGGAGCCCTCCGTGGACTCACGCAATGGGTTGAAGTCTCCACCAACGTGGATGTACGATAGAACCACCTATCGGAACCACGCCAAAAATCTCCATGTCTCCAATTGCATTTGCATACTCCAATCTCATCCCTTTACTTTATTGCAAAGTGCATGCTTTACTTTCCGCTGCTCATATACTCTTGCCATGCTTGCTTCAATTGTATTGTGAATGTTTGAAATTGTGCTAACTTCCAACCTCAACTTGAAAAGCTTAAAAAATTGCTACCTTTACTTGTTGAGGGTCTAATCACCCCCCCCCCTCTAGTCACCTCTTCTTGATCCTTTCAATTGGTATCAGAGTTTTGGTCTCCATTGCTTTGGATTAAACACCATTGGAGGAAGATGGATGAGTCTACGATTGGGAGTATTAGACGTAGAGTACCTATGCTTGATGGAGAGTTCTACAATGCTTGGAAAAATGAGATGCTTGAGATTTTCAATGAATATCACTTGAAAAAGTATATTACTACCCCTTGTGCACCCCTTGTTGACCCCTTGCATCCTACCCCTGATGAGTCTCTCGACATGATTCGCAATCTTAGAACTGTCAATCTTATCACTAGAGGATTACCTAGAAATTTGATTGCTTTCTTGCCAACTCTTGAATGTGCTTACACTATATGGAGATTTCTTGAGGAACGATCTCCAAACTATTCCTTGAAAAACTTGGATGAGATTCTTCACAAGTCTATTGCTTTGAATAAGATGAGTCCCAATGATCCTAAGTTTGGTGCTTGTCTATTTGAGCTTCGTGACCTTATGCGTGCCAAAGAAGATGTTGGAATCATTAGCAACATCATTTCCGAAGTCATTAGAATTCATAGGGATGCACATTGTAATGATCACAAAACTAATGAATCACACTCTCTAGGAAATGATCAATCACAAGATGATGTTGAACATGGATACTATGATGAGGATAATGATAGTGACTATGATCTCGATGAGTCTATGAGACACTTTGGTCTTATAGCTAACCTTCCTAGCTACATGGCTGGAAGGAAGGAATGGGTTCTCGATAGTGGATGTACCAATCACATGACCGGAGCCAAGGATATGTTTCGTGAGCTTGCTGAAAACGATGGCCCTCGAAAGTATGTCACTTTTGGTGATAACTCAAAGGGTAAGGTGGTTGGCCTCGGTAAGGTGGCCATCTCACATGACAACTCCATACAAAATGGTATGCTCATTGATTCTCCTGGCTATAATGTACTTTCTGTATCTAGACTAGCCGATTTTGGTTTAAATGTCCTATATACTGAAGTTTACTGCCAAGTGTTTCGAAGAGATAATCATAATATGGTCTTTACCGGCATACGTAGAGGTGATCTTTACATTGTTGATTTCACTAAAAAGGCTCAACCTAGAACTTTCTTAATTACTAAATCTTCTAAAGGCTGGTTGTGGCATAGACGGTTAGGTCATATGGCCATGCGAAATCTTGACAAGTGTCGGATTTCGGGTTCCGGCAGACCCTTGAGGTTCGAACACTGGGGTGCGCATGAAGATCTTTCCCCTACCAGCTCACGTCCCGAAATCTCGCAAAGGATCTAGGCTAGAAAGAAGAACACACAAGGGACACGAGATTTATACTGGTTCAGGCCACCATTGTGGTGTAATACCCTAATCTAGTGTGTGGTGTGGTGGATTGCCTCAGGGACTGATGATGAACAATACAAAGGGAGAACAGCCTCGCGAGGGCTGTTCTTGAGCTGGTGCGATGAACTGCTTGGGTGAGTTCGGTCGCTTCTCGCTAGTCTATGCGCAATCTGGATCCAGCCCCTTTGCCCTGTGGTGGCTAGTCCTATTTATAGAGGGAGGCCCTCGGCCTCTTCCCAAATAATGAGCGGGAAGGGCGCCAACAATTGGCCATTTTGAAGGGGAACATCTAGTACACTTATCCTGACTAAAGTTCGTCTTCCGCTGCCAAAGGCTCTGACGATGACACCGTCCTGGGCTCCATGATGACCTCCGTCCTGCCGTTCTGCTGGACTTGGTCTTGTTGCACCGAAATGGTATCCTTTGCCTGATGCCTTGGCCTGTGCTTGCCCCCTTTGCACCGAAGGGGAAACAAGGACACTGCACAGGCCGGCGCCCGCCTGGTCTCGATCGTCATGGCTTGCATCACGGGCTCCTCACGAGGTGCCCTTGCCTTGATCTCTCTGCCTCCTCGCGAGCCTGCCTGATGAGGCTGCTCCTGAGGAAGCTTCTTGTCGTCCACCCCGCGAAGCTTGGCCCCTCGCGAGGGTATTGAGCTTGAGCTGGTGAAGTTGGGCTGCACTGGGCCCCCACTTGAGCCACGCCGCAGGCCGCAGGCTGTCAAGTTTGGGGACCCCGATCCCAGAACGCCGATAGTAGCCCCCGGGCCCAAGGCACGCCCGGACTTGGCTTAGCAAAGAAGCGAAGGGGCAAGTGCGAAGCGCCATGGGCCCCAAAAGCCTACGGCCTTGGGCACCGCGTGGTGGTTGATTGGACGTGGGCGTCTCCGCTTCCCCATGATGCCTCATTATAAACTCCCGGCTAGGCGGACCCGTGCTTGCACACAGCTCTGCCCCTCTCATCATCCGCGCGCTTCCTGTCCTTCCTTCTTCCTCCGGCTCCAACCTCCACGTCCAATCCGGCTCGAGCTCTCCCCTCTTTCCATCACCATGGCGCCAACGAAGAAGGAAAAGGGGAAGAAGCCGCGCATTCGCCCCGCTCGCCTCCAGTGGCGGCCCTCGCCGTCGATCGGTCAATCATACTCAATCCCGAAGCCTTGAACAAGGTCCGCTCTGCTCTTGCCACCATCTTCAACGAGTGCGGCAGGACCACGGTCTAGCCTGCGTCCCATGCCTCCTTTGATAGGGTCGTCACAGAGGTCCAGTTCTTTGCCGATGCCCTGTGGGCGGGTCTGGTTCCCCCCTTTTCCGCTTACTTCAATGCGGTGCTCTCCTATTATTAGATCCACATGATGCACCTCGGGCCTGAGTCCATTGCCCTCCTGTCTGTCTTTGCTTTTGTTTGCGAGGCAATGGTGGGCATTCCTCCTTTCGTTGCCCTGCTGCGCCACTTCTTCTCCTTGCGCCTGAGCGACCCTGCTCAATGCTCGGGGTGTGTGAGCTTCCTCGTCGTGCCAGAGACGGCTGCTTCAGGGATCGATTTCAGCCTTCCTCCCTCTGAGGCCAGGTTCAGAGAGCGGTGGCTGTATGTGGATGTCGGGGTGCCCAGCCCCCTGCTCTCGCACCCGACCTCGCCTACTGTTCCCAACTCAGGCTGGGGTCATGAGACGCTCGCAAGCCCCCGGCTCGCCTTCATCTGGCGCCGTTTCGAGAGTTTGAGGGTGCTCAACGTGACGGCGCCCAAGGTGGTGAAGGAGTTCCTCCAGCGTCGCATTGCTCCTCTCCAGCGCCACTCTCGCCGGATGTGGGACTTTGCGGGGCACAAAGACCGCATGCGGCTTTAGGAGGAGGACCTGGCGCCTGAAGCGCTGAGGATGGTGCTCAGGGTCCTAACTGGCGATCCTGCCCCAGGCAGCCTTCGACATGATGGTGCCCTCTTGTATCTTTGTTCGGGCAGGGCTGATTTTGTGTAGCAGATGCCCAGCTTCAACGAGTGGGGGCTGCACCCGGCTAGCCTCAGGGGGCCCCGCAAGAACCCAGTCACCGTGATTGCTCTTCCGGTCGCCCAAAGCGGCTCTGTCGCAGGCGATGGAGCAGGGAGACGAGAACCGCCGGGAGCTGAAGGGGATGATGTCGAGATGCTGACACCGCACGGATCCCCGAAGGCGGCATCTCCCGAAGCCCGTCCTGGAGCAGTGGCAGGCGAAGAGTTGCGGCCTACGGCTCACGAGGTTGGGGCTCTCGAGGCCCCGGTCATCCCTCGCAAGACGGCGCCCCGCGGTGTTCCCCAGGCTGATTCCCTCGGCGCTGATCTTGAAGCCTCCTCCATGCCGCAGGCCGACCTGTGTGCCGAGCGCTTAGGCCGGTTCCGCATAGACTTCGAGGCCCTCCGCAAGAGGAAGGAGGCCTTGGGCGGTGATGATCGCCCTTGCCGCCTGTTGAAGCACAGGAAGTACTTCACCACGGACGAGTAAGTCCTCTTCTCTCTTTGCTCTTTTACCTCTCTGTTCTTGCAGCAGATCGCGGCGTTTCAGGGCCCTTCCTGCTGAACTCGCGGAGATGGACAAGGAGCCATCCCCCCAAGCTTTGTCCTTGCTGCTGACCCTTGGTGCGCTGAGCTCGAGTGGCGCCCCTGCCACTCGGCCAGTCAGAGAAGTGGCCCGTCCCGCTGGGCACCTCGAACCTGCGCGCCTGCTGTCCTCCCTTCACGAGTTCTCCTGGGGCACAGCCAGCTTGCCCCGTGTTCCTTCCTTGGTCATGGATGGTGATTGGCTGAAGTCAGTCTTGAGCTCCTCTTCTGGGGACGGACTGGCGCCAGGCCGGGCTCCTGGAGAGGTCCGTTCGGCGATTGCTGGGGCGCCAGCCCCCAGCCTGCGCCGGGAGGTGGCATGCCGCCTCAGGGCCCTCTGCGTACGCCAGTGACAGAGGGTGACGCGGAAGACGTGCTCAGGCGTGCTCGCGAACGCCGCGCCCTTCGTCAAGAGTTTCTCCAGGGGGTGGCGCATGCGGTGAGCCGGATCGGGGCGGAGCTTGCTGACGAGGATGTGCGCCTTGAGGCTGAGGGACTGCGCCTCGCTAGGCGCAAGCTGAAGGTAGCTGTCGCCCTCGCACGTCATCAGCGTGACCTCGGCAATGCGAAGGCTGAAGCGTCGCTGGCTGCCTCGCGAGAGGCCTGCTCCCAAGCCATCGAGGAGGCCCGAGAAGCAAACCGATGGCGCAAGGACGCGGAGGAGCGCGCGTGGGAGCTCCAAGCCTGGAGCAACTCTCTGGAGCAGCAAGTGGAACTGCGCCAGGCGGCCCTGGTGTCGCTGAAGGAGGCTTCCATCGACCAGGCGGAGCTCCAGAAGTGCGTGGAGGCACTGACGCTGGAGGCCGCCGAGTGCAACCTTGACCTTGAGCGGTTGGAGACGAGGGAGCGCCTGGTGACTCAAACGGAGGATGAGGTCACCGCGCGTGAAGCCCGAGTCCAGGAAGAGGTTGAGCGCCGCGTGGCGAAAACTCGCTTGGATCTCGAGCGCCAATATGAAGCGAGGGTGGAGTTGATCAGGGTCGAAGCTGAGGGTAGGACCGCGGTCCTCAGGGCCAAACTGGCCGAAGTGACACGGGGTGCGGATTCCTCTGCAACCGCTCTTGGCGTAGCACAGACGGAGTTGGCCTCTTCCCGTGCCGAGCTGCTTCTTCTTTGACAGAGGGTTGGTGGTGCCGAGGCTGTCGCATGGCAGAACGAGGACGAGATCCGTCAACGGAGGATCCTGGAGCACGAGCACACCCCCATGCTTCGAACACTCAGGGAACGGGCTAACACGGCCCTGGGCAACATTTGCGAGGCCGCCGCCGAGGTGCCACGTGAGACCAACTACGCCGGCAACCTCCAGTATTACACTGACGTGGTGACGCTTCTCGAGAACCACTCTGAGAGGTCTCGTTGGCTTGTCGAGGAGAGGAGCCGAGCCTTGCTCGGGCGTGCCTTTTCCCGTGTCTTCAGTTACCTACAGGACAGGGACCCCCACTTCGATTTTGACTCCGCCATCGCACCCGTGCCCATAGCCATCCGGGGTGACCTGGCGCAATGGGTGGAGGACAACATGGACGCCCTCGTCAGGGCCTTCGCATCTGATGACGATGGAGTGATCGTGGCCGCCGATGAAGGCGGCATTGTGGATGAGCCTGGCGCTGACGGAGGTGTTGGTGGTGGCGGTGATGATGTCAGTGACGCCAGTGACGCCTCTGGAGGTGCCCAGAAGACGCGGCGAGTGATATGTCCGACTGGTTGCATGTCACCGCTATTTACCCTGCATGAAGAAGGTTCGGGCTCGGCCCTGAAGATTGTAAGAGCATTTTGGGAGGGGAAGCCCCTCATGTAAAGGTTTGCGATCGATATCCTTTTAAGCTCTGCGTGTGAGCTTAGCTATGGGCCCGGTGATGGGTCAGCTGACCTATTTACCTTTTGACCCCGATGAGTCCCGAGCAGGCCTGTGGGGGCCGCGACACCTCGAGTGTCTTCTGGGTGATCCCATTGATCCTGCGATGAGAGCCTCCGGAGAGGGAGTGGCAACAGCGGTCCAGATTGTAGACGTGCTTGGCCTGGCCTGGCTCGCGAGGGACTCGCGAGGGGAGGCAGCTGACGCTAACTTTGGACGGAAAGCCGAAACCAGAACACGAGAGATTGCTCGAACGAGACTAAACACCCCTTCCTCAGACACACGCAAGTCTCAAGCTCAAATCCAACTTAAATTCAAATCGAAGAAACTTGTCAACAGAGGAAAAGGCAAAAAGCAAAAAGCCACGTCCGGCACCTAGTCTAGTCTTCGACGTCTTCTCACCAGCGCGGAGCTAAGTGCTGCCACTGGGCGTGGGCGGGAGCCCCCGAGGCCTGAGGGCGGCTCTCCGGAGACTCCGGGGCATGTGCAGCCCCACTCATTATTACGTGAGAGTGTCACGGGATGGCGAGCTTCACAGGCACTGGGCCTTCTTCACATGTACCGGCCTTGCTTCATATCGCCCGATGAGGGGCCCGCCTTGCGCCACACTCTACCGCCATTGACGGTGGCCGGAGACCAAGGATGACGCCAATGGGGTAGAGCGGTCGCCAGTGGTTCCCCCGACGACCACGAGTCCTCTGCCGGGGGCAGGCCCTGAGGCACCTCCCCGGCAGAGGGCCTACCTCCTGAGAACGCCTTGCATCGAGCGCCGCGGGGATGAACCCGGATCTCGGCCCCTCTCCTGCAGCCCCCGGTGCCCTCCTCCCGAGGGGTAAGAGGCTACAGCATTGAGGCAGCCATCTGCTGCGGTAACCTGTACCTCCTGCGACCCATGGTTAGCATAAGCTTGCTCCTGAGGAATTAGTGGTACCAGATAGTTGCTGCCACTAGCGCGGCCATCGAGGCCCTCTTGGGGCTCCTGAAAGAGCTCAGCTTCTGGTGTCTCCTCGCCCCAGCCTGGCCCTAGGAATGAGCCATGGTCTTCTTCCAGTGCGCACTCTCGATCCACCATGTGGGGCATATAGGCTTCTAGGGCCACCGCCCCGCGGTTCTCGCCGTAGTGCCCCATATGCCACGCAGTCCGTCCTGGAGCGTTGTCTTGAGGGTGATGGCGTGGTGGTCCGCCGAGGCCGAAGGTCGCGGTGTGCACTTCTTCACCAGCCAGAGATGGGGCCGGCGCGACTTGGCGCCCGGTGCTGACGGCCGGGTTGGCGCTGAGTGGGTCCTGGAGTCCGCTCGGAGTTGCGTGGGCACGTATGGGGCCGCCATACAGCCCGCCCTGGATCTGGGGTGGCAGCTGGACGCAGAAAGGAGGTGCTCCCGAGGCGGCGACGTCTAGGAGCTCGGCTACTCGCACCAGCAACACGTCGCGGCCACCCTCCAGCAGCCGGCACCATAGCAGTTCTCGGGCCACCGTGAGCGCGGCCCTGGAGTTCGCCTGCTCCCGTCAGGTGTGCGGTGCTATGGCCGCGACGTGGTTCGAAGCTCTTGCTGCTGACCGCACCTGTCGTGGTGTAAGGGCAGGCGGCGTTTGGCCGTGTCGCCCGCGCCCCGCAGCGCCCTGCGGAGTGCGAGCTGCCTGAGGCGCAAGGTTGAGGTCGCCCTGGGCCGGCGGCACGGCGTGGGCGGGCAACACCGCCTAGCGGTCGGTGTTGGCAGTCGGGTCGCTTGACATCAGAACGGCGAGGCGATGAAACGCGAGGCGGCGGAAGAAGGATTCCGGCGCACCCCTACCTGGCGCGCCAAATGTCGGATTTCGGGTTCCGGCAGACCCTTGTGGTTCGGACTCTGGGGTGCGCACGAAGATCTTTCCCCTACCAGCTCACGTCTCGAAATCTCGCAAAGGATCTAGGCTAGAAAGAAGAACACACAAGGGACACGAGATTTATACTGGTTCAGGCCACCATTATGGTGTAATACCCTACTCCAGTGTGTGGTGTGGTGGATTGCCTCAGGGGATGATGATGAACAATATAAAGGGAGAACAGCCTCGCAGGGGCTATTCTTGAGCTAGTGTGCTGAACTGCTTGGATGAGTTTGGTCGCTTCTCGCTAGTCTATGCGCAATCTGGATCCGGTCCCTTTACCCTGTGGTGGCTAGTCCTATTTATTGAGGGAGGCCCTGGGCCTCTTCCCAAATAATGAGTGGGAAGGGCGCCAACAATTGGCCATTTTGAAGGGGAACATCTAGTACACTTATCCTGACTAAGTCTTCGGCTGCCAAAGGCTCTGACGATGATGTTATCCTGGGCTCCACAATGACCTCCATCCTGCCGTGCTATTGGTCTTGGTCTTGTTGCACCGAAACGGTAACCTTTGCCTAATGCCTTGGCATGTTCTTGCCCCCTTTGCACCAAAGGGGAAACAAGGACACTGCGCAGGCTGGCGCCCGCCTGGCGCCTGCCTGATCTCGATCGTCATGGCTTGCGTCACGGGCTCCTTGCGAGGTGCCCTTGCCTTGATCTCTCCGCCTCCTCGCGAGTCTGCCTGATGAGGCTGCTCCTGAGGAAGCTTCTTGTCGTCCACCCCGCGAGGCTTGGCCCCTCGCAAGGGCCTTGAGCTTGAGCTGATGAAGCTGGGCTGCACTGGGCCCCCACTTGAGCCTTGCCGCAGGCCGCAGGCAGGCAAGTCTGGGGACCCCCGTTCTCAGAACACCGACAACAAGCTTATTAAAGGTGATCATATCCTTGCTGTTAAAGATGTTATATTTGACAAGGATAGACTTTGTAGTGCTTACCAAGCAGGGAAAAAAGTTGGAGGAAGTCATCCCGTGAAGAACATCTTGACCACTAGAAGTCCACTCGAGCTACTTCACATGGATCTTTTCGGTCCCAATGCCTACAAGAGTCTCGGTGGTAACTCATTTGTATTGGTCATTGTTGATTATTTTCAAGATTTATGTGGGTGTTCTTTCTTTATGATAAATCACAGGTCCAAAAGATCTTCAAAACTACGCTAGGAAGGCCCAAAATCAATTTGAAGTGAAGATCAAGAAGGTTCGCAGTGACAACGGAACGGAGTTCAAGAACGCCAATGTGGACACCTTTCTTGACGAAGAAGGGATTTCACATGAGTTCTCGGCTATGTACACGCCTGAACAAAATAGAGTTGTTGAGAGGAAGAACTGGACGCTCATCAAAATGGCGAGAACAATGCTTGATGAGTACAAGACGTCAAAACACTTTCGGCCAGAAGCGGTTGAGACAGCTTGCCATGCAACAAATTGTTTATATCTTCACAAGCTACTCGGCAAGATGGCATACAAGCTTCTCACCGGTAACAAACCCTACTTTCGGGTATTCGTCTCAAAGTGCTACATTCTTGATGAGCATCGTTGTTCAAAATTTGCTCCTAAATCTCATGAAGATTTCCTACTCATTTATGGCTCAAACTCTCACACATACTGTGTCTACAACAATTTCACCCGAAAGGTTGAAGAGACGGTAGATGTGAAGTTTGATGAATCTAACGGCTCGCAAGTAGAGCAATTGCCAATTGATGTAGGTGACAAAGATTCTTCGGAAGCAATACAAGACTTGTTTATTGGCAAGATTCGCCCAATGGAGGTGAAGGAGAGTACCTCGACTGTCCAAGTGGAAGCCTCAACTTCACGCCAAGGTGAACCATAAGTTCACTTGGAGGCATCCACAAGTGGGACACATCAAGACAATGGAAACAAGGATGTACAACAAGACGAACCTCGTCGACCTCCTTCTCTACCTCCATGAGAGAACAACAACGCCAATGACAACGAAGAAAGACAAGAAGAAGAACAACATAATGAAGAGGATGTTCCACCCCGACCCAAACAAAAGCTCTCACGAGTTCAAGCAAGAGTCTCAAGAGATCATCCCGTCGAACAAATCTATGATGATATTCAAACCGGGAGAATTACTCACTCTAAAACTCGTTTGGCTAACTTTTGTGAACGTTACTCATTCATTTCTAGTATTGAACCTATGAAGGTTGAAGAATGCTCTTGATGATCCGGATTGGGTGAACGCAATGCATGAAGAGCTACACAATTTCGAAAGGAACCAAGTGTGGACATTGGTTGAAAAGCCCGATGAGAAGCACAATGTCATTGGAACCAAATGGGTGTTTCAGAACAAGGAAGATGAAGATGGACAAGTTGTATGCAACAAGGCTCGTCTCGTCGCTCAAGGCTACACTCAAGTCAAAGGTATGGACTATGGTGAGACATATGCCCCCGTTGCTAGATTTGAATCCATTCGCATCTTACTTGCTTATGCCAATCATCATGATATCACATTATATCAAATGGACATTAAAAGTGCTTTTCTTAATGGTGAAATTGAGGAGCAAGTTTATGTTAAACAACCTCCCGTTTTTGTTAATCCCAAGAAACCCGGTCATGTTTACAAACTTCACAAAGCTCTTTATGGTCTGAAACAAGCTCGTAGAGTGTGGTATAAATGCTTGACTAAGTTCCTTATTGAAAAAGGCTTTGAGATTGGTAGAATTGATTCTACACTTTTTACTAAAAAGGTTAATGGTGAATTATTTGTGTGCGAAATTTATGTGGATGATATCATATTTGGTTCGACTAACCCTCATTTTAGTGAAAAGCTTGGAAGGCTAATGTTGGAGAAGTTTGAGATGTCTATGATGAGTGAACTCAAGTTCTTTCTTGGTTTGCAAATCAAGCAAACAAAGGAGGGTACCTTTGTTTCTCAAACAAAGTATATCAAGGACTTATTCAAAAAGTTCAACATGCAAGAATGCAATGGTATGAGAACCCCCATGCCTAATAGTGGACATCTTGACTTGACAAAGGATGGTGAACCAGTTGACCAAAAGGCTTACCGCTCTATGATTGGTTCATTGTTATATCTATGTGCTTCCCATCCCAATATTATGCTAAGTGTATGCATGTGTGCACGATATCAAGCGGCCCCCAAAGAATGTCATCTTAAGGTTGTGAAAAGGATAGTGAGATACTTAATTCACACACCAAACTTTGGCATTTGGTATCCTAAGAGGTCTTCTTTTGATCTTGTTGGCTACTCCGATTCGGACTATGCCGGTGACAAGGTTGATAGAAAGTCCACTTCGGGTACTTGGCAATTTCTTGGTAGATCTCTTGTGTCTTGGTCCTCCAAGAAACAAAACTTGGTATCCTTATCCATCGCCGAAGCGGAATACATTGCCACCGGTTCATGCTGTGCTCAATTACTTTGGATGACCCAAACTCTTGAAGATTATGGGATATATGTGAAACATGTTCCATTGCTTTGTAACAATGAAAGTGCTATTAAGATTGCTCATAATCCCATGTAACATTCTCGAACTAGGCATATTGAAGTTCGTCATCATTTCATTCGAGATCATGTTGCTAAGGGAGATATCAATCTTAAACATGTTTGTACCGATAAGCAATTGGCGGATATATTCACAAAACCGCTTGATGAGAAATTATTTTGCCGTTTGATAGGTGAATTGAACATCATTAATTCCTCAAACTTGGAGTAGAAACTCCATTTTGATGCATGCAGGGCATGGGCCTTTCTACGACTAATCCTTGATACTTCTCTTATGATGATGATCATATGTCTTGGATATACTTGTACTCTTGCATGCTACCTAACCCTCGTAGGTACTTGGATAGGCCCGATTTTATGAGATTGAAACTCTCTCACAATCTAAGCAATCTCTACATGACCAAGTCTCTACAATATGGTGGTTGAAGACAAGGAAGCATGATTCCGTCAATATATCCTTTGACAATTTCTATATATCAAATTTCATGATTGTCAACTTGGATACACAAGTGCTCTTCCTTGCAAAACTAACCCATGTAGGAAGATGAACTCAAACTACAAGCGGTGATCCCAACTCTTGATGAACTACATCAACCTTGAGCATCCTACACAAATTCACCTACATGATCAAGATCAACACCACCACCAAGGTATGTCATTCCATCTTAGAGAACCTTTACCACAAGACATGGGTCAAAGCAGCTCAACAAGATGTGAATACATCAAAATGCTTAAACGAAAAATGGCAACCCCATTTTTAGCTTAATAGATGAGTATGACCTATGATCAAGTGTCTTCACTTGACTCCTAAGTCAATATACTCTAATATAGGTGACTTTGTCACCGACCAATTCTAGATGAAGTTCTCTAGTGTTTCTCTATTTCTTGCATTTGTCTCTTACATGCTTGTTTCCCCTTTCAAAAAAAACTTCATCTATATTTCATTTCTTTTCTCTATTATTTTCTGCATTTAATTCATTGCAAATCCTTTAGTTAATTCCCTGTAAATCTTTGTGAGATCTTATTTGCCTAGTGAGCTGAGATGACAATATATTTCTCTGTGTTGAACTCGGCCTCACCGACCTTTTCTTTTCGGCCAGAATGAAACAACTCGGTCTCACCGAAGAAGAAGACTCAGTGTTACCGATTTCACAACTATGGAAACATTTGCCATTTGCATCATGCATATCTGATCCAGCTCCACTTGATGATTATTATCCTCTACCTGCATCACAACCTACATGTTGCTCTGTCATGTGACTCAAGGACCAAACCTATTTGACTTATGCTCCAGAAGATCCCCTCTTGGAAATTGATGTCAAAGGGGGAGAGAGAGATCACATCAAAGCCTAATCACATCAAAGGGAGAGAAAGACTTCTTAATCTTCCTAGATGCTTGGTATTCAAAGAGGAGAGAAGCCACATGTCTTTAAGAGGGGAAATACATGTTAGTAGAAGATGTTTCTTTCTGTCTTTTGCTCTGTTTTTTTATTTGTTCTGATTTTCTATTACCCTATGTTCTCCCATTATCCAATATCAGATTTAGGGGAAGAAAGACATCTAAGGGAATCAGAATTCATTGCATATCTTTATCCTTGGGGACATGTGTATATCCAACTAGAGTACTAAGTCCTCACTCTCTGCATGTCATCCCAGTCTTGGTATTCTTGTGGTTTATTGTTCTTGCTCTGTTTAGTAGATGTTCCTATGTTACCTAACCTTGTTTTCTCGGGATCATCTCTTCCGAAGTTAGCTCAAGACCACAAGTTAAGTAATGCATCACACTCATGTGCATGAGGATCTCTTGTTGTTGTACATATTATTTGCAAGAAGGACTCATGAACATGTAGGTATATTTTCTGCATTTCACATCATTTTCTCTGATGCATATAGCCAAGATACACATAACTCATTGCTTGTTCTGACAAGTTTATGCATTCACACACATTTATAATCTATCTTCACATGACTGCATACATGTAGGGGGACTTAATGCATGTTGCATGTTCTTCCAAAGCTTTACTTGGTATACTTCATATCTTTATCTAAAGCTTTGATGTATGTTGTCATCAATAACCAAAAAGGGGGAGATTGAAAGCACAAGTGCTCCCTGGGTGATTTTGGTAATTAATGTCAACATATCTCTTGTTGGACTAATACTTCTATCTAGTATATTTCAGATGAGTTCAACATTGGAGTGGCAGGAAAAGAGGATGTGGAACCCCTTCAAGATGCTAAGGACAAACATTGGCAAAAGCTCAAGGGTCTTCATTTTATATTTTAGTGATCCAAGATCACATTGATTCCATAGGAAAAGCCAATACTATTAAAAGGGGATGAGGTGTTTCTTAATGGCTTGCTTGCTCAAAGTGCTTAGTGATATGCTCCAAAAGCCCTCAACCACTTTCTCATTTCCACATATGTCCTAAACCTAAAGTCAAACTTGGCCCCGCCAATTTGATCTATCCGGCGCCATCGAGTTCACTTGACATAGCCACTGCCAGAAACCCAAATCAATTCGTTCTAACCGATGGGATCTCGGTCTCACTGAGATGGCCTTGCAAACTCTCTATTACCTATTGCAGTTATTTCGGTCCCACCGAGTTTGCTTGACCAAGTCTCTGTTTGCTTATTGCTAAAATCGGTCCTACCAAGTTCACGCAATCGGTCTCACCGAGATGAGGTTTTGCCCTAACCCTAGCACATCGGTCTCACCGAGTTGACCTTGTCGGTCCCACCGAAACGCCTAACATTCACATTTTGAACCAAGTCGGTCTCATCGAGTTTCACTATTCGGTCCCACCGAGTTTGGTAAATTGTGTGTAACAGTTAAATTTTGTGTGGAGGATATATATACCCCTCCACCCCCTTCTCCATTTGAAAGAGAGCCATCAGAATGTGCCTACACTTCCACTACTCATTTTTGAGAGAGAACCACCTACTCATGTGTTTAGACCAAGACATTCCAATCCAACCACAAGAATCTTGATCTCTAGCCTTCCCCAAGTTGCTTTCCACTCAAATCATCTTTCCACCATATCCAAATCTGTGTGTGTGTGAGAGAGAGAGAGAGTTGAGTGTTGGGGAGTCTATCATTTGAAGCACAAGAGCAAGGAGTTCATCATCAACACACCATCTATTACCTTTTGGAGAGTGGTGTCTCCTAGATTGGTTAGGTGTCACTTGGGAGCCTCCGTTAAGATTGTGGAGTTGAACCAAGGAGTTTGTAAGGGCAAGGAGATCGCCTACTTCGTGAAGATCTACCCAAGTGAGGCAAGTCCTTCGTGGGTGATGACCATGGTGGGATAGACAAGGTTGCTTCTTCATGGACCCTTCGTGGGTGGAGCCCTCCGTGGACTCACGCAACCATTACCCTTCATGGGTTGAAGTCTCCACCAACGTGGATGTATGATAGCACAACCTATCGGAACCACGCAAAAAATCTCCGTGTCTCCAATTGCGTTTGCACACTCCAGTCCCATCCCTTTAATTTCTTGCAAATTGCATGCTTTACTTTCCGCTGCTCATATACTCTTGCCATGCTTGCTTGAATTGTATTGTGAATGTTTGAAATTGTGCTAACTTCCAACCTCAACTTGAAAAACTTAAAAACTACTAGCTTTACTTGTTGAGGGTCTAATCCCCCCCTCTAGACACCCCTTCTCGATCCTTTCACTTTCCTAATTTGATATGTGGGTGGACCGGTGCTTAGGTGTTGTTCTGAATTGAACAAACCTCCTACTTATGATTAACCCCCTCGTAAGCTTCTGCAACTATGAGAAAAGTATTAAGAATAAATTCTAACCATAGCATTAAACTTTTGGATCCAAATCAGTCCCTTACGGAATAGCACATAAACTAGGGTTTAAGCTTCTGTCACTTTTGCAACCCACCACCGAATAACTACTCCAAAATGCATTCCCTTAGGCCCAATTATGGTGAAGTGTCATGTAGTCGACGTCCACACGACACCACTAAGGGCATCACAAAATACATACTATCAAAATATCGAACACATATAAAATTCACATGATTACTTGCAACAAGATTTCTCCTGTGACCTCTAGAACAAAAGTAACTACTCACAAATGATAATCATGCTCAAGATCAGAGGGGTACTAAATAGCATAATGGATCTGAACATATAATCTTCCACCAAATAAACCACATAGTAATCAACTACAAGATGTAATCAACACTATTAGTCACCCACAAGCACCAATCTATAGTTGCGGTACAAAGATTGAACACAAGAGATGAACTAGGGTTTGAGAGGAGATGGTGTTGTTGAAGATGTTGATGGAGATTGCCCTCCCCAAGAAGGGAGACTTGGTGGTGGTGATGATGAAGATGATTTCCCCCTCCAGGAGGGAAGTTCCCCCAGAGGAATTGCTCCGCCGAAGGGCAAAAGTGCTCCTGCCCAAGTTCCGCCTCGAGACGGCGGAGCTTTATCCCGAAAGTCCTCTTTTTTTCTTGGTCAAAATGACTAAATACTAGAAGAGGGCCACCGGAGGTCGGCTGGGTTGAGGACAACCCACCAGGGCGCGCATGGGAGCCCGCCCTGGTGTCTTGTGCACCCTTCTCGGGTAGTTATTTGCTATAGTATTTCTTATTTATTCCATAAAATTCCTCATGAGGTTTCAGCTCATTTGGAGTTGTGCAGAATAGGTAGTCTGGCGTAGCTTTTTCAGGTCTAGATTTCCAGCTGCTGGAATTCTCCCTCTTTGTGTGAACCTTGCAAATTATGAGAGAAAAGGCATTAGAATTACTCCAAAAAGCATTATATGCATAAAAATAGTATAAATAACAGTAGGTAAACATGATGCAAAATGGACGTATCAACTCCCCCAATCTTATACCTCGCTTTTCCTCAAGCGAAAACCGAAATCGAAAAACATGTCCACATGCTTAGAGAGAGAGGTGTCGATAAAAACAAAATACGGACATAGAAGCATCATGTAAATTATTATAACAACAACAAACTTCAATATAAAACTTTTATCTTAGACTTCTCATGAACAAGTAACAATTCATCACAACATCGAAGTATAAAGCATAAACTCTATTGAAAACCAACAAACTGTGTTCTCAGTCAACTTTGCAACTACAATTCATCATCTTTTTAGGAAGAGTCACGTATCGGAGCCTTTTTGGCAAGTCCACATGCTCAACCATCATATAGTCTTCCATGATTGCTAACGCTCACCGCATACACATGAGCAAAACATTTCAAACAAACACATAGAAAGACAGGGGCTTATGGTATTGCCTCCCAACATACTCACCTCGAGAGTGATGTCAACAATAATAACTCATGCTACCCATATCCAACTGGATATATGTGCCCGAATCTTTCCTCACCACATGATGCTTGCCAAAAGAGAAAAATAGAAATGAATAGAGAGAAAAACTTTGACACTTGCATGAAAGTAAATACATAAAAGTAAAAGATAGGCCCTTCGCAGAGGGAAGCAGAGGTTGACATGCGCTTTTTGGTTGTATGCTCAATCTCTTAGTCCAAAAGAACATCACGTTATATTGGCCCTTGTGATAGCAACCTTTATTATGCAGTCTGTCGCTTTTATTCTTTGCCATCACAAGTTCGTACAACACTCAATTTTCTCTTACACTAAATGATCTAACACTTTTAGAAGAAATTTTTATTGCCTTATTGCACCGATGACAACTTACTTGAAGGATCTTACTCAATCCTTAGGTAGGTATGGTGGACTCTGGAAAGTAAGATTTAGGTTTAAGGGTTTTTGGATGCACAAGTAGTATCTCTACTTGGTGCAGAATTTTTGGCTAGCAAAGATGGGGGCAAGCACCACATGTTGAAGGATCTATGAAAATATAACTCCTATGTGAATATGAACAAACATAAATCATTATGTTGTCTTCCTTGTCCAATGTCAACAATTTTGGCATATAATATTTTGATGGGGGCTCACAATCACATAAGATTTCCAAGATAGTTTATTTGCATGTGAATCTTCTCTTCCCTTATTAATTTTTTCATGAATTGCATCATTGACCAATGCTATGTTTGTCAATCTCCAATAAAATTCTCTACTTATACTTTTCCTTATGTGGTGTCATTACTTACCATAACATTAGCATATGATATTTTAAATTTATTTTTTTCTTTTTATTTAAACAAGAAAGTAAAGAAAGCAAAACTCAAACTAAACTTTATTATATATCTCGCACACAATTATAAGGATAGATCACTAAGCAAACTTTCAAAAGAAAGGATCGAACTTAACTTTTATTCATCTAAAGCAAAAGATAACTATGGATTGAATTAAGATAACTAAAGGCAAAAGATAGTGGAGGTGATACGATACCGGGGCACCTCCCCCAATATTGGCACAAGCCAAGGGGCATGCCCATACCTGATACTCAAATTTCTTTGGTTGATGAAAAAGGAGGTGGTGTTGATGTGGTGGGTTTATCTTTCTTCATTAGCTTACGCTTGAGGATGGAATTCTCCTCCTTCAATTCACCGATCTCCCGCTCAAGTTCCAGTACCTTTTTGCATAGGTCTTGCTTGTTTTCCTGCAAAAGACGAAAGGGGATAAACTGGATCTTAGGATTCTTTGCTTTGTTGGGGAGACTTGACTTCTTAAATTCAACATGCATGTCCCCAAGTTGGGGCAATGGGGCTTCATCTTCGTCTAAGCTCTCCTCCTCCCTCTTAGGATCATAGTCTTCTTCTTCCTCCGAAGTCCAGCTATAGTGCTCCACATCCCCATAGACCTTGGGGTTTGCGATATAATCGACAACATAGCTCTCACCCTCCGAGTCTTGGGATGACATAATTTCAGATCTGTCAAGAAAACAGCAAGAAAAGAAAACAGAAGATTTCTTCGTGATACGGAGGTCAATGGGTTCAGGGGTATATAAAAAATTTATATTGGGAAACAAGCAACCGGAAGAAAACAGAGTACGAAAGGTACCCAAGGTGGGCACAACCCACCTGGGCGCACCTGGCAAGCCAGGCGCGCCATGGTGTCTTGTGCCCACCTGGTGTGCCTTGCTGGTTGTTTCTTATTTTCCTAATTTTTGTTATATTCCAAAACAGACAGAAAATATGTTTGCAGATTTTTTGGAGTCCGTTTACTTACCGTATCATGTACCTCCTCTTTTTCACGATTCTGGAGTGTTCCCGAAGGTTTCTTTTATGTGTTCTTCTGGTGTCATAGTTTGGATAATACTTCTTTCAATATTAATGGGCATACCTGAGATATAATGTTTTATTCATTGCCCATTAACAACCTTCGGGTTAGTACCTTTGGCATTATTTATTTTGATAGCTCCAGATCAATAAACCTCCTCTATAACATAGGGTCCTTCCCACTTGGAGAGGAGTTTTCCTGCAAAGAATCTGAAAAGAGAGTTGTACAAAAGAACATATTCTTCGACATTGAACTCACGCCTCTGGATTCTTTTATCATGCCATCTTTTAACTTTTTCTTTAAATAACTTGGCATTTTCATAAGCCTGGGTTCTCCATTCATCTAATGGGGTAATATCAAATAACCTCTTTTCACCAGCGAGTTTGAAATCATAGTTGAGTTCTTTAATTTCCCAATATGCTTTAGTTCTAACTCAAGAGGCAAATGGAAAGCTTTTCCATAAACCATTTTATAAGGAGACATACCCATAGGATTTTTATATGTTGTTCTATAAGCCCAACGTGCATCATCTAACTTCTTAGACCCTATTGACAGTCTTTTGTAAAATTAATTTCATTTCTCTATTGTTAAGTTCAATCTGACCACTAGACTGAGGATGATTAGGTGACGCGATTATATGCTTAACATCATACTTGGCAAGCATTTTACGGAAAGCACAATGAATAAAGTGTGAACCACCATCAGTCATTAAATATCTAGGGACTCTAAACCTTGGGAAAATTACTTCCTTAAGCATCTTAATAGAGGTGTTGTGATCAGCACTACTAGTTGGAATAGCTTCTACCCACTCAGTAACACAATCAACAGCAAACGAAATATAAGTATACCCATTAGAGGAAGGAAAAGGTCCCATGAAATCAAATCCCCAAACATCAAATGGTTCAACAGCAAGTGAATAATTCATAGGATTTCTTGACGCTTATGAATGATACCTATTCTTTGACATTCATCACAAGATAAAACAAATTTACGAGCATCCTTGAAGAGAGTAGGCCAATAAAACCCAGATTGCAATACCTTGTGAGCAGTTATGTCTCCCGCATGATGTCCTCCATAAACTTCGGAGTGACATTTCCATAGGATTTGTCCTTGTTCATGCTCAGGTACACAACGTCTAATAATACCATTTACTCCTTCTTTATAAAGATGTGGGTCATCCCAAAAGTAGTGTCTTAAATCATAGAAGAATTTTTTCTTTTGTTGGTATGTAAAGCTAGGGGAATGTATTTAGCAACAATATAATTAGCATAGTCAGCATACCAAGGGGTAGTATTAGAAACATTTATTGCAGCTAATTACTCATTAGGAAAACTATCAATAATAGGTTGTGGGTCATCAAGAACATTTTCAAGCCTAGACAAGTTATCAGCCACGGGGTTCTCAACTCCTTTTCTATCAATAATATGCAAATTAAATTCTTGTAGCAAGAGAACCCATCGAATAAGCCTAGGTTTGGCATCTTTATTTTCCATAAGAAATTTTATAGCAGCATGATCGGTGTGAACAATTACTTTTGAATCTACAATATAGGATCTAAATTTATCACAAGCAAACACAACTACTAAAAATTCTTTTTCAGTAGTAGCATAATTTCTTTGTGCATTGTCTAGAGTTTTACTAGCATAATGAATAACATTCAGTGTCTTATCAACTCTTTGTCCTAGAACAGCACCAACAGCATAATCACTAGCACATAATTTCAAAAGGCAAGTTCCAGTCAGGTGGTTGAACAATAGGTGCAGAAATTAAGGTTTTCTTGAGTGTTTCGAAGGCTTCTAAACAATCATCATCAAAAACAAAAGGAATATCCTTTTGCAAAAGATTTGTAAGAGGCCTAGAAATTTTAGAAAAGTCTTTGATAAATCTCCTATAGAAACCAGCATGACCAAGGAAACTACGAATACCTTTAGTATCTTTAGGACATGGCATTTTCTCAATTGCATCAACCTTATCTTTGTCCACCTCAATACCTCTTTCAAAAATTTATGGCCCAAAACAATACCTTCATTAACCATAAAGTGGCACTTCTCCCAATTCAAGACAAGATTAGTTTTCTCACATCTATGCAAAACTCGATCAAGATTTCTTAAACAATCATCAAAAGACTTCCCATAAACAGAAAAATCATCCATGAAAACCTCAACAATCTTTTCACAAAAATCAGATAATATAGCAGTCATACATCTTTGAAAGGTAGCAGGTGCATTGCATAAAGCAAGGCATATGTCTATAAGCATAAGTTCCAAAAGGACAAGTAAAAGTGGTCTTTTCTTGATCAGGTTAAGAAACAAGTATTTGTGAAAAACTGGAATATCCATCAAGGAAGCAAAAATGCGTGTGCTTAGATAATCTCTTTAGCATTTGATCAATGAAAGGCAGAGGGTAATGATCTTTTCTAGTTGCTTTGTTTAATTTTCTAAAATAAATTACCATTCTATAGCCTGTAATAATTCTTTGTGGAATAAGTTCATTCTTATCATTAGGAACAACAGTAATACCTCCTTTCTTAGGGACACAATGGACATGACTTACCATCTACTATAGGATAGATTATACCTGCTTCCAGAAGTTTTAGTATTTTCGTCCTTACCACTTCTTTCATCTCCGGATTCAACCGACCTTGGTGATCAACAACGGGTTTAGCATCAGGTTCCATATTAATCTTGTGCTGACATAAATTGGGATTAATGCCCTTAAGATCATCAAGAGTACATCCAATAGCAGCTCGGTGCTTCCTTAGAACTTTCAATAATCTTTGTTTTTCATGTTCTGAAAGGTTAGCACTAACAATAACAGGATATATCTTCTTCTCATCAAAATAAGCATAACTAAAAGTGTCTAGCAATTGTTTTAATTCAAACACAGGATCACCTTTAGGTGGAGGAGGACCTCCTAGAGTTTCAATAGGCAAATTGTGTTTAAGAAGAGGTTGTTGTTCGAACAAAGTTCTATCTATTTCATTTCTTTCGTGCATATGCAAATCATTTTCATGGTCTAGAAGATATTGTTCTAAAGGATCAGTAGGAGGCACAGCAATAGAAGCAAGACCAACTATTTCATCCTTACTAGGCAATTCTTTCTTATGATGCTTTCTACTAAACTTGGAAAAATTAAACTCATGAGACTCATCACTAAAACTAACACCGGCAGTTTGTTTCTCACAATCTATTTTAGCATTAAGGATGTTCAAGAAAGGTCTACCAAAGATAATGGGACAAAAGTCATCCTGTGGGGAACCAAGAACAAGAAAATCAGTAGGGTATTTTATTTTCCCACACAAGACTTCAACATCTCTGACAATCCCAAGTGGTGTGATGCTGTCTCTATTAGCAAGTTTAATAGTAACATCTATATCTTCTATCTCAACGGGTGCTATGTCATTCATAATTTCTTGATATAAAGTAAAAGGAATAGAAGTCACGCTAGCACCTATGTCGGATAAACCATGATAACAGTGATCTCCTATTTTAACTAAGACAATGGGCATGCCAACAACGGGTCTATGTTTATCTTTCCCGTCGGGTTTGGCAATTCTAGCAGCTTCACCAACGAAGTAAATAACATGCCCATCAACATTATCGACCAAGAGATCTTTAACCATAGCAACACTAGGTTCTACCTTGATTTGTTTAGCTCGTTTAGGTATTCTGATATAACTTTTATTGACCACTATTGAAACTTTAGCATGTTCCTTTATCCTAACAAGGAAAGGTGGTTTTTCAATATAAGCAGTAGGAACAACTGGATCAACATTATAAACGATAGTTTCTTCTTTAGCAATCACCGGTACTTTAATTTCTTCTTTGATAGGTGGGTGATATTTAAACCACTTCTCCTTAGGGAGATCAACATGAGTAGCAAAAGATTCACATAAGGAGGCTACTATCTTAGAGTCTAGTCCATATTTAGTGCTAAACTTTTGAAAAGCATCGGTATTCATAAAAGATTTAACACAATCAAACTCAAGATTAATACCTAACTCTTTACCTTCTCGAGTTCCCAATCTTTAGAGTTGTGTTTAATTCTTTCTAAAAGATCCCACCAGAATTCAATAGTCTTCTTCATAAAGGAACAAGTACAAGAGGTATCGAGCATGGATCTATCATTATGAGAAAGTCGAGCATAAATTTTTTGAATAATAATTTCTCTTAAGAGCTCATGATTGGGGCATGAATATAACATTGACTTAAGCCTTCCCCAAGCTAGAGTGATACTTTCTCCTTCACGAGGCCAAAAATTATATATATAATTCCGATCATGATGAACTAGATGCATAGGATAAATTTTTTGGTGAAATTCCAATTTCAATCGATTCCAATTCCAAGATCCAATATCATCGCATAGCCTATACCATGTCAATGCTTTTCCCTTCAAATATAAAGGGAAAACCTTCTTCTTAGATTCATCTCTGGGTAAACCTACAAGCTTAACCAATCCACAAATTTCATCCACATATATTAAGTGCATATCAGGATGTTCGGTTCCATCTCCTGCATAAGGATTAGCTAGCAGTTGTTCTATCATACCTGAAGGAATTTCATATTCAATATTTTCAGTAGGTGTAGTAGGTTTAGGGGTAACTAATTGTGGATTCGGTCGAGGTGAAGATACCCCGAACAAACCCCTCAAAGGATTGTTCTCCATAGTAACAAGTGACAATAAATTTCAGCACGTAGTAATATTTTTTCCTTACCGACTTCCACTTACCAAGAGTGCTTCACTCCCCGGCAATGGGGCAGGTAAGAGCCTTGATGACCCACAAGTATAGTGGATCAATCATAGTCCTTTCGATAAGTAAGAGTGTCGAACCCAACGAGGAGCAGAAGGAAATGACAAGCGGTTTTTAGCAAGGTAATGTCTGCAAGCACTGAAATTATAAGTAACGAGTAGTTTGATAGCAATGTAATTTGTAACGAGCAAGTAACGGTAACAGTAACAAAAGTGCAGCAAGGTAGACCAATCATTTTGAGGCAAAGGACAGGCCAAAACGGTCTCTTATGATAAGCAAAGTGTTCTTGAGGGTACACAGGAATTT
Source organism: Triticum dicoccoides (assembly GCF_002162155.2). NCBI lineage: Eukaryota > Viridiplantae > Streptophyta > Magnoliopsida > Poales > Poaceae > Triticum > Triticum dicoccoides. Next base: position 452,010,294 of record NC_041383.1, read on the forward strand.
CATCTAGTCACTTTCATCATGTTGGTTTGATTTGTGTTCGCTACTTTGATAATTTGATATGTGGGTGGACTGGTGCTTATGTGCTTTTATTACTTGAACAAACCTCCTACTTATCATTAACCCCCTCGCAAGCATCCACAACTACGAGAAAAGTATTAAGAATAAATTCTAACCATAGCACTATACTTCTGGATCCAAATCAGTCCCTTACGGAATAGCGCATACACTAGGGTTTAAGCTTCTGTCACTCTCGCAACCCATCATCTAATAACTACTCCACAATGCATTCCCTTAGGCCCAAGTATGGTGAAGTATCATGTAGTCGACGTTCACATGACACCACTAAGGGAATCACAACATACATACAATCAAAATATCGAACACATATAAAATTCACATGATTACTTGCAACAAGGTTTCTCCCGTGACCTCAAGAACAAAAGTAACTACTCATAAATTATAATCATGATCAAGATCAGAGGGGTATTAAATAGCATAATGGATCTGACATATAATCTTCCACCAAATAAACCATATAGTAATCAACTACAAGATATAATCAACACTACTAGTCACCCACAAGCACCAATCTATAGTTCCGGTACAAAGATTGAACACAAGAGATGAACTAGGGTTTGAGAGGAGATGGTGTAGTTGAAGATGTGATGGAGATTGCCCTCCCCAAGATGGAGAGTTGTTGGTGATGATGATGACGATGATTTCCCCCTCTGGGAGGGAAGTTCCCCCCGGCAAAATCGCTCCGTTGGAGGGCAAAAGTGCACCTGCCCAAGTTCCGCCTCGAGACGGCGGCGCTTCGTCTCGAAAGTCCTCTCTTTTTTTTCTAGGTCAAAATGACTTAAATACCATAAGAGGGGCACCGGAGGTGGGCTGGGCTGAGCACAACCCACCAGGGCGCGCCCTCGTGTCTTGTGCTCACCAGGTGGCCCCCCTTAGGTAGTTATTTGCTCCAGTATTTCTTAGTTATTCCATAAAAATTCCTTGTGAAGTTTCAACTCATTTGGAGTTGTGCAGAATAGGTAGCCTGACGTAGCTTTTTCAGGTCCAGATTTCTAGGTGACAGAATTCTCCCTCTTTGTGTGAACCTTGCAAATTATGAGATGGCATTAGAATTACTCCAAAAAGCATTATTATGCATAAAAACAATATAAATAACAGTAGGTAAACATGATACAAAATGGACGTGTCAGTGTTGCGGGGGACGTGGTCGACGCATGCACCGTTGTTATGGCCTCCCCTGCGGCCGGAGCAGGAGCTGGAGGCACCAACGAAGGACAGCATCAGCAACATCCCAGCGGCCACGCTCCACAAGGTATGGAGAAGAGATTATTCCGTCTGCACCCCTCCACCCATCCGAAGGGCACAGTCGCAGTGGTGGGGCTCATTCTGGGGCGAATCGCAACTCTCCGGCCGCTCCCACTGCGGGCGCGACCGTAGGGCATGCACCACCCCCGGAGCGGGCTGACCCAACTGCTATGCCCAACGGAGCCACTGGCCCTCAAACGCCCGCACCTCGCAACCACGCCATCCAAGCGGCTGGTTCACAACAACGAGGGCACGGCGCGGTCGCTGCCGGCACCATTAGGAGTCGAGCGACGCTACGATCTACATCGTCATCACCTATGCCAAGCACCGCCTCGAAGGCCATGGTGCGGGCCCACTGTTGTTGATATTTCCACCAGCAGCCGATCAGATGGATGAGTGGCGAGCCACCATCCAAAGTATGATTGGTTTCACCGAGGTGGGAGGTTCACAGCGAGCTGGCCTGCCACAGTCTCCCCAGACGACGACAACGGCCCGTGTTCCTGGCCGTACTAAAGGGCCTACCCCCACGATGCAGTCCCCACTTCAGCAACCAGCATGGGAGCCACACAACCAAGAACTCGACGACGTCTCAATGGCCTCATTTGACCCTCGAGCGCGTTTAGGCCAGTGGCGGGCCCCGGAGGACAAGCAGAGGGAAGGCGCATGCATCACCATCGAGCAACGCCATGACACCCTCCGCCAATTCAATGCGTGTGACGGTCTCCACGTCAATGAGCTCATGCTCGGTAGGGGAAAACACCTGCCTTTCGAGTTTGGGTGCCCCGCCTTCACTCGAGAGCTGCGGCAAGTCCGTTGGCCGTCCGCCTGCATGTTCAAGCCAAAGATACCAAAGAAGTATGATGGGAGGCAAAACCCGGCAGAGTTCTTGAGCATCTACACCATCATTGTTCAAGCTGCCAGGGGAAGAGATCACAAAGTGTTCGCCAACTACTTCCCTTTAGCACTCAAGCCAAATGTGAGGTCTTGGCTGATGCACCTGCCGGAGAACTCCATTTCGACTTGGGCTGACCTGTGTCATGAGTTCATTGGCGCCTTCATGAGCGGCCATCAAGAACCAGGACAGCCCAGTGACTTGCAGCTTCTCCAATAGAAAGAAGGAGAGACTCTGCGGAAGTACATGCATAGGTTCAGGTGAGTTCACAGAAATATTCCTGACATCCACCCGGCAGTTGTGATAGATGTGTTCCAATCCAACCCGCGCAACCACCGGATACGTTCCAACATGAACGTTTGGTTTCCCAAGACTATGAAGGAACTTTAAACCTTGGCAGACAAGTGTGCTCGGGTGGAGGAGGGGAGAAACTCCCCGGAGAGGAAGATGGCATCGATATCAATTCTGAGGATGATGACGAGGCCACCGGTCGGAAGAAGAAGAAGAACAAGAAGCGCAACAAAAAGGCACAAAGATAAGGCAGTGATGACCATTGAGGGATCAGGCACACCTAGTACCAGCAAGAAGGCCAAGACCGACGCCCCCGGCAAGGAAGTTGCCGCGTGCTCTGATTGCCAGGAGGTTGCGGCTGCCGAGAAGGCTAGGAAAGGTGATGGGTTATACTGCAAAATCCATCAGACCAAGGGCCATGATCTCTAGGAGTGTCATCAGGTTGAACAGCTCGTCAAGAAGTAGAGGGCTAAGTATGAGAAGCATGATAAGGAAAAAGGTCAGAATGGCGCTGGCGGAAAGGGCCGAGGAGGTGAAGCAAACCACCCCGACAAGGCTCCTCGGAACCAAGGAAAACCCGCCAGGGGCCGTGAGAAGGAAGATTGCAATGGTGAAAGTGATGGAGGGGATGAAGGGGAAACCAGCAAGCAGGAATTCCAGAAGGCCACTGACGCCCTGTGTGTTGAACGGGGTGCATCTCTGCACTCCTCTCACCGCCAACTTAAACAGTGGGCGCGTGAGGTCAATGTCGTGGAGCCAACGGAAGATTCTCGGAAGCCACTCAAGTGGTCACACACGCCCATTGTCTTTGACGAAGAGGACCACTCTGACCGCACTATCGCGGTAGGGTGCTTGCCGTTGTTGGTCTCACCAACAATCCACAACCTCAATGTCACAAAGATGTTGGTTGATGGCGGGGCCGGGTGAATCTGATTTCCCCAAAGGTCATCAGCAAACTTCATATAGCAGAGGAAGAGCTCAAGTTCACGGGCACGTTTCAAGGAATTAACCCCGGCAGGAGTCATCCTAAGGGAAAGATCACGTTGTTAGTGGCATTCAGGGAAGAGTCGAATTATCGGACTGGGAAGGTTGTGTTTGATGTGGTTGACCTCCCCCTGCCGTACAATGGAATCCTTGGATGCTGAAGTCGTAGTCCCCGCCAAGGAAAACAAGGGAAAGAAGAAGGCTAGCAGGGACGCTAACAAGGAATCCGGGAAGTGTACCTCTTCAAAGTATGTTGTGCATGTTGATGACTTTTCAAAGAGTTCCAATAGCAAGAGGTCCAAGGCTGCTACACCCCATGTGAGAAAGGTCACGGCAGGACTGGCTGGCGCTGATGGTACTTTTACTACCAGTGCCACCCTCGATGAAAAATAGGAAAGCGTGCCCGTTGCCTTTCTGTGGGCGAATATCGATGTGTTTGCCTGGCAACCATCTGATATCCCCGATGTTCCCAGGAAGGTAATTGAGCACCACCTTGTTGTCTGCCCACATGCCCGACCCATCAAGTAGAAGGTCCGAAAGCAAGCCTTGGAGCAGCAGCAGTTCATTGCCGAGGAAATCAAGAAGCTTGAGGCATCTGGTTTGGTCAGAGAAGTACTACATCCAACGTGGTTAGCAAACCCAGTGGTCGTGCGCAAGGCTAATGGGAAATGGAGGCTTTGCATAGATTTCATGGATCTGAACAAGGCATCCCCGAAGGACCCATTCCCCTTGCCGAGCATCGACCAGATTGTGGATTCCACTTCCGGGTGTGATTTTCTCTCCTTTCTGGATGCATACTCTGGATACCATCAAATCTTTATGTCCAAGGAAGATGAAATGAAGACCTCATTCATCACTCCATGTGGCACGTACTGCTTCGTGCAAATGCCTTTCGGGTTGAAGAGTGTTGGATCCACTTTTGCAAGAGCAGTCCAGATTGGTTTTGAGTCATGGTTGCACATGAACATTGAAGCTTATATGGATGATATTGTGGTCAAGACCAGAGATAGATCAACCCTCATCCAGTACTTAGAAGAGATGTTTGCAATCTACGCAAGATCAACTTGAAGCTAAACCCGGAGAAGTGTGTGTTTGGCGTTTCCTCCGGCAAGCTACTTGGTTTCTTTGTGTCCCGTCACAGGATAGAGGCCAAACCCCGATAAGATCAATGCTATCAAGCAGATTTAGGCACCAAAGATAGTTAAGGATGTTAGACGTTTGACAGGGTACGCTGCCGCGCTAGCAGGTTCATCTCGAAGTCTGCCGAGCATGCCTTGTTGTTCTTCAAAATTTTCAAGAAGGCAGGACCGTGAAGTGGACTCCGGAAGCAGACGCAGCACTGCAAGATTTGAAGACCTACTTGTCTTCTATGCCCACTTTGGTTGCTCCCAAGCCACAAGAGCCATTGCTTGTATACCTGGCAGCAACTAATCAAGTGGTTAGTGCAACAATAGTGTCACAGCGGGAAGTGGAGGAAGCAGTAACCTCAGCCAGTGTCCCTTCAGGGGGAGAGAGTGAGCACAGCCCGGCAAGGCCAGACGTGGATCAAGATAGGGAAGAGCACAGCAGCGGAGGCAACCCCAAGGATGCGGCAAGAAAGAAAGTGGTGCAGCGCCCAGTATACTTCGTCAGCTCCCTATTGCAGGGTGCTAGATCTAGGTATTCTGGCGTGCAGAAATTGATTTTTGGCCTATTCATGGCCTCAACGAAACTGTGCCACTACTTCCAAGCCCATGAGATCATAGCTGTCACCCGCTTCCCTCTGCAAAGTATACTCCAAAACCCTGAGGCTACCAGCACAATAGTGGAGTGGGCATTGGAGTTATCTAGCTTCGGCTTGAAGTTTGAAAGCACATCAACAATTCAGAGCAGAGCACTGGCAGAGTTTATTGCAGAATGGATGCCAACCCCTGATGAAGAGGTGCTAGAGACAGTTATTCCCAGCAAGGAAGCACCCCAAGAATGGATCATGTATTTCGATGGTCCCTTCTTCCTACAAGGTGTAGGGGCTGGCGTTGCTCCCACTGGAGAGCACATGAATTACGTCGTCCAGATGTATTTTCCCCGGGAGGGGACAACCAACAAAACTGTTGTGAGATTTTGGGTTCCGGCAGACCCTTAAGGTTTGAACTCTGGGGTGTGCACGAAGATCTTTCCCCTACCGATCTACATTCGATTGTCTCAAGAGGATCTAAGCTAAAACGATGAACAACACAAGGGACACGAGATTTATACTGGTTCGGGCCACCGTTGTGGTGTAATACCCTACTCCAGTGTGTGGTGTGGTGGATTGCCTCAGGGGCTGATGATGAACAGTACAAAGGGTGAACAGCCTCACGAGAGGTGTTCTTGAGCTGGTGCAACAAACTGCTTGAGTGAGTTCGATCGCCTCTCTCTCTAATGAGCCCTCGATCTGTCTGTCCCTTTCCTCTGTAGTGGCTAGTCCTATTTATAGAGGCCCTGGTCCTCTTCCCAAATATTGAGCGGGAAGGGCGCCAACAACGGCCATTTCGAAGGGGAACATCTAGTACAAGTTATCCTGACTAAAGTCGGTCTTCGGCTGCCAAAGGCACTGGCGATGATGCCGTCTTGGGCTCCACGGTGACCTCCATCCTGCCACTCTGCTGGTCTTGGTCTCGTTGCACTGAAATGGCAACCTTTGCCTGATGCCTCGGTACTCCACGCCTATGCTTGCCCCCTTTGCACCAAAGAGGAAACAAGGACACTGCGCAGGCCGGCGCCCGCCGGGCGCTCGCCTGGTCTCGATCGTCATGGCTTGCGTCATGAGCACCTCGCGAGGTACCCTACCTTGATCTCTCCGCCACCTTGCGAGCCTGCCTGGCGAGGCCGTTTCTGAGGAAGCCTTCTGTCATCCGCCCCGCGAGGCTTGGCCCCTCGCGAGGGTCTTGAATCTTGTGTTGATGAAGATGGGCCATACTGGGCCCCCACTCGAGCCATGCCACAAACCGCAGGCAGGCAAGTCTGGAGACCCCCATTCCCAGAACTTTGACAGTAGCCCCCGGGCCCAAGGCGCGCTCGGAATTGGCTTAGCAGAGAAGCGAAGGGGCAAATGCGAAGCGCCACGGGCCCCATCAGCCTGGGGCCTTGGGCGTCACGTGGCGGTTGATTGGACGTGGGCGCCTCCGCTTCCCTACACTGCCTTGGCAACTGCTCGACTTGACAAGTCCCAGCATGCAAAAATGGGTCATGATTACCTGAGATCATGGTGGCCGACGGTTGGCCTCCTCCGGACTATAAGTATGGACGGGCGAGAGCCCTCATAGTCCATCCCCTTCCGCTTCGCTCCTTCTTCTTCTTCCTCGCCCTTGCTCCTCCTTCGTCAATGGCGCCGATCTGCCAGTTCTCGGCTGAAGAGAAGGGAAAGGCCCCCCGAGAGGGTCCTCACCCGCTTCCGCCGAAGAAGCGGCCTGTCCCCGGCCGCTGCGATGTGGTCGCCTGGCAGGGGACGTCGCAGCCCTGGTACGAGCGGCTGCCGCCTGGGTTTCGGCTGCCCTTGTACGCCCGAATCGGGGGCCCTGGAGAAGAAGGCGCCGGCGGTAGCGACGCCGGCGAGTCATGATGGTACGCGTCGTCACACCCGGAGTCCATGCTGAGAGCTCTTCTCGCGAGCTTGTTCTCCATGCTTCCATGCCTCCACGTTCTTGGATTCGCCTTCCTCCCTCCTTCGCCTTCGAGATGCCGCCGAGTGGGTCTCTGGAGCTCTGGCTGCAGCATGCTGACTGCAGCACCCTTGCGACCGGAGTGGAGGTCGCGGTCATCGCTCCGGGCAAGGTCTACATGACCCGGGGCTGGGGCGAGATCGCCCGGGTCTGCCGGACAGGGGGTGCCCTCGTAATTCATCTTGAATATGATGGCGCCTCCTTGATGTTCTTCAAGGTCTTCGATGTGGAAGGACGCCGGCTGGAGTGCTGCCCCAAGGAAAGCGGCCGGGGCACCAATGTTGCAAGGGCCAGACCCGCCAATCGTTTCCCCAGTAGCTCCTCAGGCAGCAGCGGAGGAGCCGGAGAATCCAGCGACTCCCCCGAGCTTCTCGTGACCCCGGAGACGAGCGACGACAGCTATGAGCCCTCGAGCTCACCTCGCGCTCGGAGCAGGGCGGCTGCATCTGGCCGCCGACGTAGCTGATCTAGATGGGGTCGGCGCCAGCGCCTGGCGGCCCACTGTTGATGATGGCGTCTTCTGCGGAGGTGCACGTAGTTAGCGTTCCTTAGGATTAGCACCTTTTGTTCCCTGCGAGGAATCGAAGTAACACCCCGCGGGGGTATGTAAGGCGCCTGCCATGTCTTTTGTGAATATGATATCCTTATTATGAATCGATTCGAGATGCGCGTCCAGTCCCGGCTCGGCTCCCCCTTTCCTTCCTCACGAGGGCTTGGTGCTCTACGCTGACAGGTCCCAGTCCCCAGGCAGGCTTCAGCAGTCACTGGTATGCCAGGTCGCGATGCCGTGGTCAATGCCAGGAGGTGAGCGGCCCAAGGTCCAGTAAGAGCCCCTGAGTCGCGATGCTCAGGAGGTCCCCTTTAGCGCTCAAGCAGCCTCCGCTGGGAGAGAAAGGAAGGCAATGTCGCCGTGACAGAGCTGCACTAGGCGTGGGCTTGGCATCCCGTTGATTTAGCTTTTGCTGAGGCGTGACTTATCTTATGAATTTGGAGTAGTTCTTCGGCGAGGTGTCGGGCCTGCGCGCCAGCAGCTGGGGTGTCGCTGGGTTGGGTCCTCATGAGCTTCTCCCCTCTTCCCCGCACTTTCCTTTATGCTCTACGTCCTCAGGTCCCGGCCCTCGAGCAAGCTCAGCCGCCGCTGGTATGACAGGTCGCGATGCTGTGGGTCAAGGCCAGGGGGTGAGGGCTGGAGAGCCAGTAAGGGCCCATGAGTCGCGATGCTCAGGTGCCCCCCTTTTAACGCGCGAGCGGATCGCACGGGAGAGAGAGGGAGGGAGCTCACGATGCCCCCCACATTATTCCTTCGGTGGATCCCGCACACCAACACGAGGAAAGCAAGGGCTGCCATTACGGTTGCCAGCCAGCCATTGGTTGCTCCGAGGGAGTGATTGAGGCACTGAGGGCCTGGTGAGGTAGCACATTTGCGGGGCTGCCGTGGCCAGAGCTCGACCACTTAGATTTGTCGATGTTGCGGGGACGGACCCATGCACAAGCACTGTGCCAGAGCGAGCGGCTCCAAAGGTAGGTGTCAATCGAGCAGGCGATAATCATGAGCAGGTTAAGCATGAAGAAGCAAATCAACTTAGATAGATGCAGGGAAAAGCAAACGCCACTGGGTCTGGCCCGAGCAGCTTGGGGAGGATGTAGCCCGAGGGGCGCCCCCAACAAGGTAAGCTGAAGACAAAAGCAAAATGGATACATGCCGCGGGGACGGACTCACGCAACCTGGGAATGGTGCAGCCCTGAGGGCGCTCCTAGCTGAAACGAAACTTTAAAGAAGTCACCTGATACCATTGCAGTGCGAGTGTCGGAGTAGCTGACGGTGCATGGTGAAGAAGCCAATCCTCACGAGCTCTCGGGGCTCCGAGCCTAGGGAGGCTCGCGAGGTCCGGGCGGCTCGACGAGGTCCATCTCCCCTACCTCTAGGAGCGCGCGATGCTTGGCCACCTGAGCTTCCAGAATGCTTCTCATCAGGCGCTAGTGGGCTGCAGCCGCGTTCGGCAGGCTGAAGGGCATGCGAACGTAGCTGTGCGGTGGCCCCGCGCAACACCCCACATGCGAAGGCCAGAAGCACCCCTGAGATGCAACTCGATTGAGCCCTGGGTAGTCGATGCAGATGCGCAGCTCGCCACCCTCGCCTGGATGGGGAGCTACGTTGGGCAGGCGGCGGTTGCCGCGCATGACTCTTGATTCCTCTAACTCCTGAGCGACCTTGGTGATGAACTCTTGAGGGTTGGGCCCTCCTGGCCTTATGTCTTCCTGAGGGAAACGGGTCGTGAAGCACGCCTCCAAGTGGTGCCCAAGCGCCTCCCTCGTGATCTTGGCAAAGTCAGTGGCTCCCCAGGAGAGAGCCCCCGAGCCTTGCCCGAGGAGGGCGCTAGGCGCGCCTTCCTATGCGACAGAGGGTGGCGCCCCTTGGATGGGCGCGTGTCCGGATGTGGCGCCTCTGGAGGAGCCTGCCTCCTGAGGCCTTGAACCAGGTGATGTCTTCTTCTTCTTGGGAGCTGCTTCAGGAAGGTTTCCATTCTTGCTATCTGGGTCCTCGATTGACGCGGCTTGGAAGGCGCGCTCGAGGGAGCACACCGCATCCTTCTCTTCACAGGGGACCGTGATGACCCCGCCACTTCCTGGCATCTTGAGGACATTGTAAACATGGTGAGTCACTGCCATGAACTTAGTCAGGGCTGGGTACCCGAGGATGGCATTGTATGGCAGGCGAATGTGGGCAACGTCGAAGTCAATGAGCTTGGTGCGGTACTTGTTGCGCTGTCCAAAAGTGACAGGGAGGCGGACCTGCCCTATCGGGGCAGTGGAACCATCAGTGAGTCCTGAGAAAGGCTTGGTAGGTTGAAGCTGATCATATGGCACTTGAAGATTGTTGAACGTCTCGACGGACAAGACATTGAGCCCTGCCCCGCCGTCGATGAGGGTCCTGGTAACTTGCACATTGCTGATGACTAGGGAGCAGAGCATAGGGAGGACACTGGCCGTTGCCGCGCACTTGAGCTGATCCGCTGAGCTGAACGTGATGGTGCACGCGGACCACCTGAGAGGGCGCGTGGCCTCAAGCTTGGGGAGGACTACATTCACCTCGCGAGCAAACTGCTTGAAGATACGCTGAGAGGCTGGGGCCTGAGCGCTGCCCAAGATGCAAGCGATTGCACGCGGCTCTTGGAAGCCCCCAGCCCCCTCGTCGTGATGATGGTCTTCATTTCTTCTTGGTGGTGGTGGCAGAGGGGGAAGTCCTGCATTGCCTTGCGGGCGATCCTCACGAGGCTGATCCCGCCAAGCTCCCTCGCAAGGCTGGTCCTGCCAGCGGTCCTCGCGAGGCCGGTCACGCCACCCTTGGCGAGGGCCACGGTCGTCCCATCGTCCTCCACCTCTTGCCCCACCTCGGCCGTAGCCCCGATCGTTGCGCTCGGGGCATCGACTGACACGGCCTTCTCGCACGGCCCTGAGTTCTTGGCGTTCATTGGTGTTGTGGGTGTGGAGATCGTGGTACACATAGTACCGGTTGCCCTTGGATGACTCCGGCTGGTCCCTGCCGCGCTTTGTGTTTGGCTCTGCTGCGAGCACGGCTGCTCCCTTGCGCTTCACATCTTTGGCCTTGGCTTTCTTCTCTTCTGGGTCTACTGCTGGGAGCTCGAGAAGGGAGAGGTGTCCCTCCTCAGCCCTTGCGCACTTGGTCGCCAGGTTGAACAGCTCCAGAGACGTGCACAGATCTTCATGGATCGCCAGCTCCTCCTTCATCTTGACGCCACGAACGCCATCAGAGAACACAGAGATGATGGCCTCCTCAGTCACCTTGGGAATCTTGAGGCGAGCGTTGTTGAAGCGCTGGATGTACTTCTACAAGGTCTCTCCGAGCTGTTGCTTGATGCGGCGCAGGTCACCCACGGCTGGCGGACGATCGCAAGTGCCCTGGAAGTTGGCGATGAAGCGAGTGCGCATCTCATCCCAGGAGGAGATCGTGCCGGGGGGCAGGTTCAGGAGCCAGGTGCGGGCGCTGTCCTTGAGTGCCATGGGAAACCAGTTCGCCATGACCTTTTCGTCCCCGTTGGCGGCTTCGATCCCCAGCTTGTAGAGCTGTAGGAACTCCGCGTGGTCTGCAGTGCCGTCGTAGCGAGGAGGCAGGTCAGGTTTGAACTTGCCTGGCCAGGCGACACCACGTAGCTCGGCGGTAAAGGCGCGGCAGCCTGCGGTGGCTCGAGGCTCGAGGCTCCCACCACGCCAGCCGAAGCGGATGCCATGCACTCTGGGTAACTCCATAGATAGCATTGTCGTCTCCGACGGCCCGGAGATAAGAAGTCGCCGCCCATTAAGGAAGCATGTATGAGGACAAGGGGCTCTCCCATGCGCCAGACGGGCAGTCCCCTCGGAGGTAGGTCCGCCTTCACCGATGGAGAACCACCTCCACAGCCTCCCTCCGACGCCACGGAAAGAGGAGGAATAGGCCACAATTGACTACCACGCCACGCGTCCATTAGGGGCCTTAGCGTGGTGTCTTTTGCGTTGCCCATCACTAAAATTGAAGCCATGGGTGGCCCGGCGACGAGCACACCGGAGTCGCCACCTCCAGTGCTACCTCCATGCCGCCTGCGTGCAATCCCGAGGCTCGCGTGAAGGTGAGAAAGGAATCCTTCCCCCGTGAGGGTGTGACCAGACCCTTCTCTCACTCCCCAAGCATCAACGCGAGCATTTGTCATCACCAACCTCAAGCTAAGGCCCGGGGCTTGGCCCCGGGCTCTCCTTTTCAGCATAACCAGCAGAAAGCATAGGATGGAGGGGGAGGGATATGAGGATGAATGCCTCTGCTCCTCCCCCTCCCTTCCTTTTATAGGCGGGTCGGGGTAGGGAGCCGATCCCTCGGCGGGTAATCGCCGCCCACCTCCACCAATCCATGAAGGTCGGGCCCCTGCCTTGGTGCTCTCCCGCACCATGCACCTCCTTACCTACTCCACTTGATGCATGCAGCATACATGGCTAAGGATAAGGGCATGGTGGGTAGAGTGGATTAGCATTTACTCACCCGTGCGTTAAAGTCATTCACGGGCCATTACAAGAGTGGCCCAACACCAATTAGCGTTACACGATGCGCAGGAGAACCGGTGTCGGCGTTCTGGGAATGGGGGTCCCCAGACTTGCCTGCCTGTGGCCTGCAGTGTGGCTCAAGCAGTGGCCCAGTACGGCCCGTCTTCATCAACCCAAGTTCAAGACCCTCGCAAGGGGCGAGCCTCGCGGGGCGGACGGCACAAGGCTTCCTCAGGGGCGGCCTCACCAGGCAGGCTCGCGAGGAGGCGGAGAGATCAAGGCAAGGAGTACCTTGTGAGGTGCTCATGACGCAAGCCATGACGATCAAGACCAGGTGGGCGCCAGGCGGGCGCCAGCCAGCACAGTGTCCTTGTTTCCTCTTTGGTGCAAAGGGGGCAAGCGCAGGCGCGAAGTACTGAGGCATCAAGCAAAGGTTTCCATATCAGTGCAATGAGACCAAGACCAGCAGAGCGGCAGGACGAAGGTCACCATGGAGCCCAAGACGGCGTCATCACTAGTGCCTTTGGCAGTCGAAGACCACCTTTAGTTAGGATAGCTTGTACTAGCTGTCCCCCTGCAAAATGGCCGTTGTTGGCTCCCTTCCTGCTCAATATTTGGGAAGGACCAGGGCCTCTATATATAGAGATAGCCACCACAGTAGAGGGGATCGGATCCTTCCCTAGTAGAACACCGCACCAGCTCAAGAACACCCCTCGCGAGGCTGTTCTTCCTCTTTACTGTTCATCACCAGCCCAGAGGCAATCCACCACACCACACACTGGATTAGGGTATTACACCACAACGGTGGCCCGAACCAGTATAAATCTCGTGTCCCTTGTGTTGTTCATCGTGCTAGCTTAGATTCACGGCGAGGTTTTGGGGCATGGATCGGTAGGGAGAAGATCTTCGTGCGCACCCCAGAGTTCAAACCTTAAGGGTTTTTTCGTAACCCGATATCCGACAACCAGAAACTTACCTGGGCTCAGGTTAATGAAGAAGCAAAGAACATGTCAAAGGGCAAGCCACCAGTACACTCCTGCCTGTGCACTGGTTAGGGCCTACCACAACGATGCCCGGCAGCGCATTTGGTCCAGGCCCAGGGGCTCCTGTCGGTGCAACAAACCCTGGGTCTGTTTCCCAGACTGTGCACAGACCCAAGAACAAGATTATGGCACCAAGATCAGATCAAGCACGAGGGGATCAACTCTTTGAAGAATCGGAGAGCTGATCGGGAAGATCAAGTCAAGCCAGAAAGGCAAGAAATCACTAAGTGAAAAGCCTCCCTTGTTGGGTAGGCGAGCCTAGCGAGGTTGGGGTTGCCCCGGAAGCAAGCCTCCAGATCATCAGGGCTTGCGAAGACAAACCACTCCACCGCACTACCTCACAGTGATGCAAGTCATCAATCGGTGCGATGTCAAGCCTCCAAGTGACTAAGTGGCTGAAACCTGCCACTTGGCAGCCACTTCCTACAAAAAACACCTCCATATGACACCGTCCTGAGATGTGTCAAGCAAGCAGGTGCGAAGCTGGAAAGCAGCCCGGCAAGGCTTGTCGGGCACACTGTGATGTGACACTGAGCGATGCATTTAATGGGCTCTGTCCGCCTGCAGAGTTAGGTATGATAGCACTGTTTGCTATCTTATCAGTGTGTAAAAGACTGATTTGCCACTATAGTGACCCCTTTACCTATAAAAGGAGGCCCATGGCAATCATAGAAAGGATTCGGACCCTCACACATTTGTACGCGTGTAGCCACTCTCGCCCAGAGGCAACCCTGCCGGGCAAGAGCATCGCGTTCTCCACCATTATACACCATCAATCCACCAAAGCAGGAGTAGGGTTTTACGCCTCACGGCGGCCCAAACTTGGGTAAAACTGCCCATGAGATCTCTGTCTTGTTGTGTTACGCTTCTCCGCTCTTTGTGCAATGTGCCCGTCCCCCAGCCAAACCAAAAGGGGCTCATGGCCCCATAGGTTGTCGTGGTTTCCCACGACATAAAGCATTAATGTGTTTACATCAGTAGAGTTGCTTTAGCTCAAGTCTTAGAGTAAAGCTCCCCCTAGATGTGAGATCCCCCTAAGAGGGATGAACTAACCTTGGGGTTTGTCATTAAAGACATCATGTAGTTGTGGTAGTAGTTGTGGAAGCTCAATGTTCATGATGATCATCAAGAGTTGGGAGCTTTCCTTGGGATTTGTAGGACTTCCAACACCTACATGGGTTAGTCCCACAAGGAACAACAGGGATATCCATAAACATAGAGTGAAGTACACATATCATGATGTCCATGAATGCATTTATTACCTTGTCACTTGACTTACCACCAAGAGGGTTTGTGACTCCATGAACTAGTGTATGATTTTGAAGTGGTTTGCACAAGTTCTTGCCATGAATCAATATGAGTGAAGTTTGTTGATGGAGTCACCCTCAATAACTCTCTAGTTCTTCTTCTTTGGGACCCACATCAACTTGATTGGAATCCTTGGAGTTGGAGTTGTACTTGATGAAGTAGAACTTGAGGTAGTCTTGGGTACCCACTTGACCAAAGCTTAAAGTGGTTCTTCATATGAGTCTATCATCTTGAAGATTGTTCTTGCCTTTTAGCTTGTGGTCTTGTGGTGGAAGATCATCTTGAGCTTGAGTTCCCTTGAGAGAAGTAGGATCATACTTCTCCTTTTGTGGAACAAACTTTGTCTTGGGGTATTGATCTTCTTCCCACTCAAATCCATTGGCATTGAACTTTCATTCAAAACCAACACATTGGTTCTTCTGGTGCCATCCTTGTTTCCATACAATTTCCTCAAATTGCTTACTCATAGAAAGGCTCTTGTAGACACCCTTTTCTGTAATTCCTTTCAATAAATCATTTTCTTTCTCAAGTGTAACTTGGATAAGAGAATCATTAGTGGAATCAATAGAACTACTAGAAGAAACATCATGAGATTTAACATTGTTACTATTGCAACTAGAGGTAGAACCTTTATTGCTCTTGCTACTAGATTGCTTAGATTTAACTTGTAAGAGGAAATCTTCTTTAGAAGATCGTCATTGATAACTTTTAGAAACTCATGCTCTTGCTCTAAATTTAGTTTCTCGAAGCGTAGCTTCTCATGAGTTCTTAGGAGCTCTCTCTGATCTTCTTGTTGAGTTTCATGAGCTATCTTAAGAATGTTTAGCTATCTAGTCAAGCACTCAATTTCCCTCGTTGCATTAACAACTATCTCATCTTGACTATCATGATTACTATAAAGTTCGTTATAGCTAACATCACTAGTTTTATCATTGAGCAAGTCACCATCACCTAGCCAGTCATCCTCGTCACTATTAAAGTCAATAAATTCAGGGTGAGTTACCTTGGGGCCTTTAGCCATGAAACATCTTCCAATTCCTTCATTTGGTGAATCAAATAAATCTTTGGACTTGGAGGACACAATATCTAGTCAGGCAAACACCTAAATCTTGACTATAGTTGGAGTTGGATTGGTAGTTTCTCTCGGATTGGTTGTCGGAGTCAGAGCTATATATCCATTCACCAACATGAGCTTGTGGTCTTCTTCTTGAGTATCTCTTGGTGGACTTGTCTTTCCTTTCCGAATCCTTGCTTCTCTGAGAATGTCTTCATTCATATCGATCTTATCTACTCCTTCTCTCTATACAAGGTGACTCATCTCTTCTACTCCATCTTCTTGGTGACCCATCTCATTTCTTCAGAGGTGTCATACACTCATTGGAGAAATCTCCGGGTCTTCCACAACTATAGCAACCGGTCACGACTTGAAGATATTTACTCAAAATGTCTTGAGTTGGAGCTTCTCTCTTTGCCTCTACTCTTATAGAATTTGTTGAAGTTCTTGACCATTAGGCTTATCTCTTAATTGGACACAAGCTTGTCACTTGAATTTGATGGAACAACACTTGAAGCTTTGTAAGCACCACTAGACTTGTTGTGGAGCTCCTCTTTGTCCTTGAGTGAAATTTCATGAGCGACAATCCTTCAAATGACTTCTGTGGGCTTGAGATCTTTGTAATTTGTCATCATTTGGACCAATGTGCACACGGTATAATACTTTCTATCCAAGGCTCTAAGGATCTTCTTGATGATGAATTTGTCGGCCATCTCTCACTTCCTAAGCCGACAATCTCATTTGTGATGAGAGCAAGCCTAAAGTACATTTTCACGACTTCTTCACCATCCTTCATCTCAAACTTTTCAAGTTAACTTTGGAGCACATCAAACTTGGATTCCTTGACGGACTGGGTACCTTCATGCATATCAACCAAAGTATCCTAAATTTCCTTTGCATTCTCAAGGCTACTTATCTTGTTTGAACTCCTCGGGACACAAAACCATTGAAGAGAATGTCACATGCTTGAGCATTGTATTGCAACATCTTCAATTCTTCTGTTGTTGCTTCACAATCCGGTTCTTTTCCGTCTTCAAAGAATTCACCTTGCAATCCACCACGAACAACAGCCCAAAAAGCGGGGTTATGACCAAGAGTACGCATTTTCATCTTATGCTTCCTACACATGCAAGTCTAGATACTAGGCAGCAGAAAGTAAAGGCTTTGCATATGAATGTAAAGGAGGGATCGAAGAAATCAAACGCAATGAAGAAATGGTGATTTTTGGCGTGGTTCCGATAGGTTGTGCCATCGTACGTCCATGTTGATGGAGACTTCAACCCGCGAAGGGTAACGGCTTCATGAGTCCATGAAGGGCTCCACCCATGAAGGGTCCACAAAGAAGCAACCTTGTCAATGCCATCATGGCTTCCGTCTATGAAGGACTATCCTCACCTCGAGGTAGATCTTCACGAAGTAGGTGATCTCCTTTACCCTAAAAACTCCTTAGTTCAACTCCACAATATTTGGAGGCTCCCAGGTGACACGTAACCAATCTAGGAGACATCATGCTCCAAAAGGTAATAGATGTTGTTGATGATGAGGAACTCCCTCCTGTGCTTCAAAACATAGTCTCCTCAACACTCAGTCACTCTTTCATAGATTTGGCATGGTAGTAGGAGAATGATTGGAGTGGAAAGCAACTTTAGGGGGGCTAGAAATCAAGGATCAAAGGTTGGAGTTGAATCCCCTTGATTTCAACACAAGTGTAGGTGGTTATGTCTCAAAAATGGATACGGGAAGTGGTAGTTTCATCCTGGTTGCTCTCTCTTAGAGTAGGTGTAATAGGTGGGTATATATAGCCATCACCAAAAATCTAACCGTTACACACCTTTGTGCACAACTCGGTGGGACCGTGTGAAACCACTCGGTGAGACCGATTAGTGCAAAAGCTTTGAACTTTAGGCATTTTGTTGAGACCGGATGAAACAGCTCAGAGGGACTGATGGGTGATGATCTAAGCACTTTCCACACTTCGGTGACACTGATCGAAACCACTATGAAATTCTGAAGTGAAATCGATAGGTTACAGAAGGTTGGCAACCGCACTTCGGTGGGACCGAATGTTATCTTGGTGAGACCAAGTCGGTAGGGTCTAGGCAGTGGCTCTGTCAAGTGTATCTCAGTGGGTCCGGGTAGGAGTGAATCGATGGGGCCGATATGAACTTTAGGTTTTGGACATATAGGATTGTGATTTGTGAGGGTGTGGTTGAGGGTTTTTGGAGCAATATCTGTAAGCACTTGAGCAACTGACTCATGATCAAAACCTCATCCCCTTTTGGTAGTATTGGCTTTCCTATGGACTCAATGTGATCTTGGACCAGTTAACCAAAAGTGTAGTCTTGGAGCTTTTGCCAATGCTTTGTTCTTTGCGTGTGAGGGGTCCACATTCACATCTCATTGCCATACATAATTGAACTTGCCTGAAATATTCTTTGAATAGACATTAGTTCAATGATGTCGCACTGTTGGTTTTATCCTTCTCATTGTTGGTAGATCTCCCATGTTGCATTTTCATATCCAAACTATTGAAAGAATTGACCCATGCTGCATTTCAATAGCCAGGTGCCAACTCGACCAAGGGTATTGCTGCTAAAAATATTTTGAAAAAGTTTACACAAGTCTTGGTAAATATGTCAATTAAGTAGAGTGAGGTACTTTGTAATAACTATACCATTGTCTTGCTGACCCCAACCATGTGCAATCCGGAATCAATAGCTGGCGCGATTGTACTATCTAATGATGGGAAGACTCATCATTCTTTCTATACATTGCCTTAGAAATCGAGAAACGTCATTGGCGTGACATTTATGTCGCATTGTACGGAACACTCTTCTAAAAGAAAATTGATTTTTATAATACACCAAAATATCACAATTAACAACAAGCGGGACGATGTCTTACTATTTGCAAACAAAATAAAAATATACCCAACTAAGCACAAATATCAGACAATATGATATTTTTGTACATTGCAACAGAAGTCGAGAAACATACCTAAGGTGATCATAAACATAATGCCTTTCCATATAATGATAAATCCCCAATAAATACGGGAGGCACTTTGGCACGCAGGGGTGGGGGCACAATGTATTTTTTTTGGCTTTCAATTTTAAATCTTTTATAAACTTTGAACCAAAAGTCTAGATTAAGTTCCGTTTGCATATTTGTGTTTCCCGCCACGAGGAATTTCAAATAAGATCCGTTTTGAACACGTTTTGGTGAGTTTTTGAACTTCGTTAAGTTTCAACCGCTGAATGTTTGGTACACGGGAACGACAAAATCACGAAATTTAGTACAACGAACAACAAAATCATACATTTCAGAAAGTGAAACATAAACTTGGTGTGTCCCCATGCGAAATTCAATGACTTCGCGGGTCGCGAGGCTATCGGGCAACCGAGCACGGTTGGGCAGGTCCATGCCCCCCACCTGTGTGGCCCTACGAGTTGTCCTTACCACTTACTTACTAATATAATACTTGACCTTATCCGATCTTGAAATTACAACCTTGACCGATAAATATACAGAGATTCCATTCTAGAGCAAAGATGGTAAAAAATGTTACTACTCAAATTTTCAAAAAGGTGGTCGTTTGGCATATTGTGGATTCTCTCGATTGATGATGCCAGAGGGCATCTGTTTTTTTCATTGATGAGAAGACCTTCATGTGAGCATATCAGTTGCTAACTAAGGGTGCAAAGTATGATCGGCCTTTTACTACATTGAATAACCAACCTATAGATAGGCGCAGAAATCCAATTCAGCTCTTAGGAGCATATGTTCTTGCACACCAAGTTTCTTTTATAAATATCACAAAAAATAGATGTGTTCCTTGTCACACTCAATTGCTACCTGCAAATTTTTAGGTGAAAAGCTTAAGCATTTTGACCTGTGCAAAAAAAAGTCGAACATCAAATGTTATCTTCAAATGTTACAATTAATTTTGTTTTTGTTTTCACCAACAAAGCACTACTACCTTGTTTCGCATGAAAATTGCCAATCACGCTTCTTACACTAACATGAACATCTACACACAAAAGAATCAGAATTTTCAAATTTTACTTACTATTTGTTTTGAATTTACTATTCATCTAGGAGCATATGCTCCAGAAACAAAATGGTTATCCCTAGGAGAAGATGCAATGCAGGGCTGGTTGGGAGAGAAAAAGGTTGGGAAACAAAATGACAACAACAAGGTGGGCCCTATGTATGCACATATAGCGATATGGGCAGCCATACCAGTCCTCAACCCTTCACATATGGGTCTTATTAGTTAGATTCACACTCAAAGCCGCATTGTGGTCATCAGTATGATTTTGAGATTCACAAAAATATATAGAAAAATAGTGTAATTTTGCAACATTCCTGGTAGTGATTTAAAAAAAATAAACAATGATACCAATCTGTTAACTAGTCTCAGTTGTTAACTTTGTAAAAAAATTGAAATCAAGGCAAAAGATTTGCCTCATTCATTAATTAAGAAAGGGAAAGAATTCAAAGTACATCACACTAGCTCCACATCATATCCCATGAGAGAGATAAAATACATCGCCAACACCAACTCAAAAAAGGAGGGATACTCTCGCGGAACAATGGTGCTCAGATGCCTAGCTCTTATCGTGATCCAAAGCCTTGCCTCATCCTTGATGAGCTTAAGAACGTAGAAGGTGGCGTGGATTTCTTTCGAGACACTCTAGCATTTCTCTCGTTACAAATAACGCAGGAAACAAATATTGTTAGGGAAGCCATAGCCTTTCGGTTTGCAGTATTGGACTTTGACATATTGATCCACCAACTCTTCGTGTTGCCTTCCGTCGCCCATCTATTAATCTTGAGCGTACCTAGGCCCAGCCACTAGTTCATAAAATCCTAGCTATGGCATGGAAAAATTGGCCTTGCTGGCGTTGGGTGCCAATGCCACCAATATGGCACCAGTGATGAAATTTACTAGTGGTGTTGGAGCAACGTCGGCAGTATTTTTGTGCTAATGGCATGCCATGCCAACAGTAAATATATATTACCATGAACATGCCTTGTTGGCGCCACGCCACCAATTAGATTGTTTGCTTATAAAAAAGATATGCAGCTATGTAATCCATCAACTAATTTAATATATACTGGTGCATCAACAAGTTCAACTTAACAAACTAGATAGGTACTCATAAACTCAACAAACTACATAACAGTTAGTAGTTCAAGAACTAAACTAGTTCAACTTAACAAACTGTTCAACTTACAAACTATAGCATCCATAGCCTAGGTGGTCGATTACACTTCTTGATCAAGGATTGCCCTCATCTGTCGAATCTTGTACCTATTTTTTCTCCCTCTTTTTTAAAATGAGCTTTCTCCATTTTAAGCTCATTTTTGTCCGCCCTGAGGACCTTCCTCTCCTTCTTTAGCTGACCCCTCTCCTCGATCAGCTGATCCCTCTGCTCCTTCAGCCTAAGTCTTATCGAAGAGATCAGCCTTCTCATCGATCAGTTGATCCCTCTCTGGCTTCAATGCGGCATTCATCTCCTTCGGGGCCTTGATTGTACTTTTATGAGACTCTAGAAGCTGATGGTTGAGCATGTCCACATCATAGACCTTTTTCTCGATGGGCGTCGAAATTGGTATGTATCCCTACCAAGTCCAATGTTTGAAATCGCTAGATATGCATGTGTTTGCAATCATCATGGATGGTTAGATATGCTTGTGTTTGCAATGATCATGGATGTGTTTGGAATCTTACTCGGTTGCTGCTTGCGTCGCCTCCGTCGGTATAGGCCGCGATGTTACAAGAAGACCTGTAGTGGTTGTTGAACGTACTCATCAGCGCCAGCTACAAAATAATAAGTCAGCCATGACAACTACATATGGGACCAACTGAACTATGACAACATATCACAACCGAACTATGACAACATATGACAGGGAAATAACCACACACGGCAGTTTTACAAGTCTATATCACATAACGACATTTTTATTGTACATTTCATGGAAAAATCAATATACCATGGCATTTTTACTCAATTGGCATGCTCTTTCATTGACAAACATCAAGTGTAGTACCTATTTACTAGTCATATGAATCAAACCCAAAACACTAGTCAATTTTCTGCATGTTATATCAAGTCTTCAACACTACACGACCAATCAACACTACTTATGCCTAGTATGAACTAGAGTATATGAATGCAACTAAAGGAATACATGACCTGGATCAACACTAGTTTGGCACTATCAAAGTTTACATTTTGGCACTCATAACTTACATTTTGGCACTGCCAAAGTTACAGTTTGGAACATTCATATCTTGCATTTTGGCACTACCAAAGTTTACATTTTGGCATCAAAGTTTTGAGTTTGGCACATTCATAGCTTACATTTTGGAACTATGAACGTTTACATTTTGGCACCGTCAAAGTTTTCAGTTTGGCACATTCATAGCTTACATTTTAGCATTGTCAATGTTTCCAGTTTGGCACATTTAAAGCTTGCATTTTGGCACTGTCAAAGTTTACATTTTGGCACTATCAATGATTTTTTTTCTAACCATTTTTTGGCACTCTCAAAGCCCATTAATTAAAACTAGAATGAACCTAGCTAATCTTCTACAGTGCCAAGATTCAAGCAAACAAATCGAAAGGGAGATGCTCGTCGAGGATAGGAGCTGATGTGCGTCATCACCCGCCCGCGTCTCCATCACCATCGCCTAAATCTTGCATGTCGTCATCGCCAAAACCTTAACACTTGGGTTCAAATAAAAAGAGACAAAAATGTCCTGCAATGGCCATGAGAGGGGAGGTGTAGATGTATGTCAGCAAGAGGGGGAGGGCTAGAAGAAATAGTAGAGCATCGGAGCCTACCGAAAATGGCTGAAATCACCGTCGGCGTAAGGGGGTCGACTAAGTTGGTGGTGAGAACGAAATGGGATTGAGATAGAGAGTTGTCGCATGGGGCGAGGGGCCCGCCCACCTAGGTTTCGACCCAGCCATGTCAAACGCAATGTTTGGCTAGGCTGAATAGGCCCGCGTCGGAAAAATACTTCAATCATAAAAAAGGCTCAAAATTATAAAAGACTCAAAATAATAGAAGATTCCAAATAATAAAAGACTCAAAATAATAAATATCAAAATAATAAAAGATTCAAAATAGTAAAAGGACTCAAATTAATAAAAGACTCAAATTTATAAAAGATTCAAAATAATAAAAAGACTCGAAATAATAAAAAGTCTCAAAATTATAAAAGACTCGAAATAATAATAAAAAGATAAAAAAATGAATTTTCAAAATAATAAAAAGAATCAACATAAGAAAAATACTTAAAATTGTAAAAGATTTAAAATAATAAAATGATCAAATTATAAAAGACTCAAAATAATAAAAGATTCAAAATAATAAAAGATTCAAAATAATAAAAGACTCAAGATTATAAAAGATTTAAAATTATAAAATACTCAAAATTATAAAAAGTTCAAAATAATAAAAAAGACTCAAAATAATAAAAGGATTCAAAATAAGAGAAAGACTAAAAATTATAAAAGATTCAAAATAATAAAAAGACTCAAAATAATAAAAGTTTCAAAACAAAAAGAGACTGAAAATAAGAATAAGACTCAAAGTTATAAAAGATTCAAAATTATTTGTGGCGTGCCGGGAATTGGCACATCAACACTAAATTAATTACCTACGGCATTGACTGAAATACAACACCAACATTAGCTTGTGCCTGGTTAGTACAAATGGGCCCACCAATTTGTGTTGTGTTGGAAAAATAGCAACACGAGCACTAACTATATAAAGGTGATGTACCAAATATGCCAACGCCACCACTATTTTAAAAAATAATGGTGGCGTTGATTGGAAAGGGCACCAGCAATTAAAGTTGTGGGTAGCCATTTCTCCACTAGTGAACCACTCCTTGACCATCCGCCGAACCCTCAACGTGAACCAGCATTTGTAGAACAGTTGGGCGAAAGTTTCATTGGCCGCTTGCAAAGGATGCAAAGACCACAATTTTCCCAACCCCTTCTTTCCAATTTGCCGGCCCTCCAGTTCCTTCTCCAACCAAGAGAAGAACTTGACTTTAGGGGGGGCAAACCTTCCAGATGGTCTTGTTCATGGTAGTCGACATGAACCCAAAGAATTGGGCCATATACGCGAAAGCAACCGAGTATTCTCCATTTGCCTCAAATTTCCATGATATGTCATCATCAACATCCTCAAGGAGAGTGATCTACTCTAGTCTGATCCAGAGGTTTACAAACTCGGTAATATGGATGAACATAGGGTTGGTGGACGTGTTGATATTGCACATCCAAGCAAGGTCCCATAGTGCATCCTGCACCACCCACCTCTTCCACGGGCGGCGGCGAAAATGAGGGCGGCGATATCCTTTCGGTTTTTTTCCTTGTAACCATAGGGCATCCCAGAACGGCGTCTTGCCTCCATTATCGATGGAAATGACAATGGTGGCGTAGAAAAGGTCCATGTACACCTCATTTCACGAGTTCCCGAGGCCCACCCACAGTTTGGTGGGATCCTTCCATTCCAACCAAGGCCATTGCAGACGGAGAGCCCTCGCAAATTTGCCCAAATGCAAGATACCGAGTCCACCAAGGTGAGTAGGATGGCAAATGGTTTCTCAGTTGACTTTGCATTTCACACTGGTAGTTTTCTCTCTAGCCGACCACAAGAAGGCACACTCAATCTTGTTAACACTTTTCCGAACACTAGGGGGTCGCAAGCAGTGTGATGTGGTAGATGACTTGAGATGTGAGCGATGACTTCACCAGTTTGAACATCCGTGGTAATGTTTCTTCCTTGCAAGGGAGGCAGTCTTGCAACAACTTGTCCTCAAGATGTTGGAACTCCACCCTCTTCAGTTGCCAGATGGAGAGGGGGGATCCCAAGATACCATTGGGAAGGACGTCCGAACGGCAAGGATGCTATGGAGGATGTCATCAAGGTCTAACTGGCCGCAACGGATGGCAACCACATAGCTCTTCTGGAAATTGGTGGCCAGCCTGGTAACCTTGCTGAATGATTTAAAAATTATAGCAAGGTTGTGTATATCCTCCTTTATCGCTGTGAGAAAGACTGTCGCGTCATCCGCATAAAGTCAGGTACAAACTGCTGGGTGTCGTCCTCTAACCATGTGCAAGAGGTTGTGTCTCGTAGCGGCGTCCAGAACCCCTTGAAGTGGGTCAATTGCCAGGACAAAGAGAAGGGGGAGGGGGTACCCCTGTCTAAGCCTACGGCCATGGTAGATGGGAGGCACTGCAACTCCATTAAGAAGAACGCACGAAGAGGAAGTGCAAAGTAGAGCCGCCACCCACTCGTGGAAGCGGTGTGGGAAGCCCAGACGGCGTAGCAGGTCAAGGATGTACTCTCATCACACCGAGTCAAAGGCCTTTCAAATGTCGAGCTTGAAGAGCAGACAAGGGGTCTTATTTCTCTGTAGCAGCCTTGCTAGGTTTTTGACATACATGAAGTTGTCGTGAATGCTTCTCCTCTTATTGAAAGCACTTTGTGTATTGAAGACAAAGTTGTTCATGAATGGGGAAAGACGGAACACCAGCACCTTGGGTATGATCTTAGCAATAGCATGGATAAGACTAATGGGGCGGAAATCCCCAATCAACTCGGCCCCATCCTTTTTTGGTAATAGCACAATGTTGGTTGAGTTAACCCAGTGTAGATTCATCGTTTGGAGGTTACTGAACTGTTGGAGGCCCCATGACATCATCTTTGATGATGTGCCAACATCTCTTAAAGAAACACTACAAGAAATATGTCAAATTGTGACCTTGACTATTGGTCACTGAAAGGTCATTGTTTTTCATTTGCGACCTTTTTGTGACCAAAAACAGAAGGTCAAAAGCTGGCAGTCGTAAACTGAAATTAACGACCTTCTCTGTGAGAAGGTCGTAGACGTTTACGACCAAAATAGAAGGTCGTTGAACCCATGACCTTTTGTTTTGGTCACTGGCTGGCTGCCCAGGCCACGTCGGATCCGACGTGGCAATCTGATGTGGCAAAATTACGACCAATTCAAAAGGTCACTGACAAGATTCAGCCCGGTCCGATTAGGTGTTTTAGATGAGCCGAGCCCAACAATTCAACCTTTTATTTTTTTTCCTATTAATTTCAGCATGGGCCATACCGCACAATTCGGCCTTTTTGTTAGGTTCTTCCATACTAGGGGGGCTCGGCCTTTTTTCAGTATATTTCTTTTTTTATTTTCTAAGGTTTTTTTTGTTTTGCTTTTTAAATAGTCCAATGCTTGTTGGGTTGTTGCCTTTTCCAGCCCAATTATTTGTCCAATATTAGATCTCAGATTCTGAAAGAAATGTTTGGACAAAGTTGTTTCATATTCAAATCAGGAAAACTCCATGTCAAATTCAAATCATCCATCATATCACATCACATAACACATCTCATAGGTTTACATAATACATCTCTCAGAAATACACTTACACAGGAATATAGCAGGAACAGAGGGAATATCTACTACTATCCTAACATGTACATATATGCATGTGTGCTTGCTTGACCGGCGCATGCAACAATGCAGCAGCCAAACAAGTAGGCATCGTTGACGTCTACTCATAGCTTTCCTCGCACCAGAAAAAGAGTCAAAACAAAAAATATTAGACCATAATATGACACCAGACCACAGATTAGTAACTTTAAATCAGAAAGTATATCCACATCACCGTAAAATAGTCCCAGACCATCACAAAGAAGCCAAATACTATTAACTGATGATTAGTAGACACAGACATGATTCAGCCACATAATGGCTACCACAAGCAAAAGTGACAAATGTGTAAGCAAGTTGCTGGTGTATACAAGGTGATTGAAATCTTGCCGTTTAGTACTCCCTCTACACACGGGTTAAGCAGAAACCAATCAGTAGCAGACACGAGTGAAGCTACCAAGACAATATTAAATTTGTATAATCAGTACCACTGCTTGATTTTTGCAATAGTTTAGAAAAGAACAATGAGTTTTCAGTAAAGAGGAATATGTGGCTAGAGCCTTTTCTGTTTGGTGAAGGTGCCGATGGTATGCACATTTGTATTAACAAGAACAACAGTCGGGCGTTTTGTATGAGTAAGGAAAGCATAGATGATTTTTTTAAGATCCATAAACCCAGCCACAACAAGTTTGTTTTTACCAGACTGTCAACATATATACAGTATTGCAGTTATGTTTACAATCAGGTAGACACACTTGGCATATGCACAACAAATAGAATCTGCCAACATCCGATAAGAACAAAGAACCTACCTTTTGCATTTGATTAAATTTCTCTCTGTGCTCATCCTCAAGTGCAACTCCACCGAGAACAACATCTTTTATTTGGCCTGGCAAGGAAATTAAAAAGCACCATTAGGAATGGAAAATGCATATGAGACAGCTATCCATAAAGCACTTGACTAAAACAGCAAGAAATTGTCAGTCCTCTACCTCTAGTCTGGTACCAAATCCCCACAAAATCATGCGGGCCAAAGTCACAATCACAAAAGCATGTTACAGCCAGGATCTATGATAATTTTCTACTATGCACTAGTATTGCTGGATAACTCGTCTAGCAAGATAAAATACACAGGATAACTCATCGGGCCTACAAGGCGGGCTTGCTGCAACCACAAAATCACAAGCCCTCTAAAACCTGGTGCCCATGTTCCTATTATTGTTTGTTCGTTCATTCATCACGCTAGCATAGCGGATTCTATCTAACTAGATGATCTGTGTGGCTTGGCGACAAAAGCAATCTAAGAATGTTCAGGATACCTTCTGGTTGACAAGGTCGAACGCCCTCTTGTGCACCCGCATCTCAAACCGATCCCAGGTGTTGGCACCTATTTTACCAAAACAAGATAACATAGTTACACTCTGTTTACTTTCAAATCATCATAAGAAACTACAGCACAGCAAGAGTAGCAGATGACTGATTTGTGACGGGCTGAGTATCAGGTTTAAAAAGCTTGATTTTGAACATCAAATGTATCAGAATAATCATATGAATCATCATTTGCTCAGCCCATCTACCAAGTGCAACTACTTCATCATTCTAGGTAAATTAAGATGTTAAATGACTAAAACTAGAAGTATGCTACAATCATATGGTGCTGGTTAAAAAATGTGACTAGAGGACTACACTTGAACACATCACTTGCAATGCCTACTGGAAGGAGCAAGTGTATAGAAGAAAACAAACATTAGACAGGCTGGCCATCAGTCTTAAAAACCTTGATTTTGTATTCCTCAAAGAGAATCTCAGGAATATGTTGTTGTAGCATCATCTGACCAGCTAATCCATCATTAACACACGTGCACACACGGAGCAGAGAATGATTTGAAATCAAGTGCAAGAATTGTTGTAGCACATACAACTAGCATGTTACGGTTTGTGGGTGATGGCGAAAATGCATGTGAAGTGCATAAATCACATAGGGATGTGTACAATACACACCATCTTTGACAGCAAGCAAAACAGACAGGAATAGAGCATGTCAACACCGTAAAGCACAATCACTAGCATGGTGGTGAGAGCAGTTTCCAGACACCAACCATTCTTCTTGCAGGTGCTGGACGCCCCCGCCTTGTAGCATGAGTGGAAGTAGCACGCAATCTGCACCAACAAAGCACCAAAAACAACGTCAATCCCCTGTGTCACAGTCTCACAGACAGCCAAACCATCTTAATCCTAAAAACAAAAAAGGCATCAGCACCACCGAGGAGGAGGACGCACCGAGATGAAGGTGAAATTCTAGGGTGGCGTGCCGATGCCGATATCCCAAAAGTACAATCCATTTCATGTAGTTCTTGAGCGACACGATGTCGCCCTCCTCCCCAGAGCAGAGGGTGTCAGCTACGCCACCACCGAGGAGGACGTGCTGATGTGCCTCCTCGCCACTGGAGAGGCGCGTGGTGCTATGGATGTTTAGGTTGACAAGAAGGTCACCGTCCGACAGGAAGGTCACCGTACAACCATGTCGGTAGAGTTCTTGCTGCCGCCACCACTCCTTCATCGACAAAGGTGCTTTCTCCCGATGTCAATGCAACTGCAAGCAAGCAAGGAAACATGAATGAATGAACACGATGGTTTAAATCAGAATGCTGTGGGTCAAGCCAGCTTCTCTGCGAAATGACTCGTAAGAACATTTTGTGCTCCCTACCATTGTGGTACAGCTCGTCGTGCAGGCCAGCTATGTTGAAGACTGACAGGAAAGAATCCAGGTGGATCTTGGCAGGGCTCGAGAAGTTTATATGTTCCCAGGGATTCTATAGAATTCGTTGTGTGCATAGAGGGCCACGTAAGTTCGAAAAGTGGGAAAGGAATTTCGCTGCTGAATTTTCATACAGAGAAATGGTAATTAAACTCAAAGGCATGGATTACCGTTGGTGATGAGAAGCCATATCTTTGCATCAACATGTTGTTCACCGCACTCATATAATCGATTGTCATCTGTGCATGATCAACTATAAAGATTGCACTAAGAAAAGTGTTTTCAATTTTTCGAGAGAATAGACACTGCAAGAATAGCATACTTCTATACTAAGTCTAATAGAACAAGGTCCTGCAAAGAACTAGGACTAAACAGACTACTGTAGTATCAATTAACTCCCACATGATTAAAAAACTCAACCTACAGACACTAGCACATGAGGTTTTTTTTAATTTAAAATAACTACCAAGCACCGTGGGGAGGCCAAGCCTCGAACCCCGATGGGCTGCGAGCAATGAGCAGCCAGCCAACTAAGCGATAGTTAAAAAAGCAAAGAGGAAGAGTACAGATGAATCTGCCTCGGACGGTGACCTTCTTGAGCGTGTTCCGCACCAGGCCCTCTGCCTCGGATGTCGGGAGGAGGGTTTGCAGTAGCACGGCCGCGAGGAGCGCCAGGTCGATGCCTCTGCAGGTACCCATAGTCGCGATCTGCAGATAATCGCAGGGATTAGCCAAACCGTAAGAGGAATATCGGAAAGTGGAGGTAAATCCCAGTGTGAAAAGTAGCAGAGCATGCTGCGGGTCCATGAGAAGAGAAGCAGGAGAGAGGGTGGGGGAGAGCTCACCAGAAACCGAAGAGGATCCCGCCGGCCGAGCTCACGGTCCCTCTGCAGGGAGATGGGGACGAGGAGACGGCGAGGAGATTGGAACGAGGAGATGGGGCAAGGAGGTGGAGACGGCGAGGGTTGGTGGCGAGGGTCGGGCGGAGGCGAGGAGATGGGATCAGCGGCCGCCGCGACGGGATTCACCATGGCTTCGTCTGGTCCGGATCTAGAGCGCAGGGCGGGGCGGGAAGGAGGGGAGCAAGTGCACGAGGGGGCCCGTGGCCAGCGTGAAGCACACACGCGCGCGCCGGCAAGAAAGCCGGCCGCGACGCCATGGTCGTGCCTGGACTGGTGGGTCTGGGGAGTGAAGGCTACGGGAGAGGGTGTGTGGCGGAGACGGGGTCGCCGGTGGTGGGTGGGGGTGGCGGCGGCGGGAATCGCGGGAGGGGGCTCGCTCTCTCT